>NC_064855.1:113512752-113812752 GCF_024139225.1 Suncus etruscus
ATATAGGGAAAAGGGCCATCTGGAAAGGTTCTACATGCTGAAGGTTCTGGACCTTTGTTTTTTTTTTTCAAAACCATTTATTTATGTATTAATTGATAGATTGGTTTTTGGGTCACACTCAACGGGGCTCAGGTGTTACTCCTGGCTCTGCACTCAGAAATTACCCCCGGCAGGCTGGGGGAGCATATGGGATGTTGGGAATCGAACCTGGTCTCTCCTGGGTCAGCTGCATGCAAGGCAAATGCCCTACTGCTGTGATATCTCTCCGGCCCCAATTCTGGGGAAGCGGGGGGGGGGTCCAGTTTGGAGGGGCCATGAGTGATTCTTTACTGGAATGGGGAAAGGCCGTCTATTCAAGGAAGTTTCCAAAAGTCAGAGAATTGGTCCAGAAGGAAACCAGTGTTGAACCTGCTTTGAGCTTATAATTATGTGTCCATGTTGGTTCATCATTTGTCACAAGTGGACACTGGGAAGTGTAGAGTTAATAATGGGGCCGTGTAGTTGGAAATGGGGGAAAAATAGGCAGAACTTCTATTGGAGATGAGGCTACTAAGGGTTCAAATGTATTTGCTGCTTGCATTATTCCGGGTCTGACTTTTTTTGTGGAGGGGGCCCAATCCTGCCAGTGCTCAGGGGTTAGTCCTGGCTCTGCGCTCAGAAATTGCTCCTGGCAGGCTTGGGGGAACCATATGGAATGCTGGGAATTAAACCCAGGTTTGCAAGACAAACGCCCGACTGCCGTGCCATCTCTTCGCCCCCAAGTATGACCTTTGCATTTCTCAGTGGACTCTTGTTTTTCATCCTGCCAGCATCACTGTCCATTCAAACAGATCACTCCAAGAATTTCTGATTCAGTGGATGCATTTTTCTTTTCTTTTTTGGATTTGGGGACACACCCAGCAGAGCTCAGGGCTTCCTCCTGGCTCTGTGCTCAGGAATCACTCCTGGTGAGGTTTGGGGGTACCCTCAGTGGTGCGGGGGGATGGAACAGAAGACAAACACCTTCCCTGCCTCCTCTCCCTTCTCTCGCGAAGAAGGCATTTTCTTTCTTCTCCTCCTCACTCTCGGGGTTGTCTGGGTTCAGTATTGTAAGGCAGCCTCCAATTTTTGGGGGCTTTCCAGACTCCGCCTTCTCTTCAAACCGGGGTTCGCCTGCTAGGGGAGCCAGTTGTCATAGTTACTCGAGTCTCCGCAGCTCCAAATATCTGTGATTTTTTTTTTCCTCCAGACTTGCCTCATCTTGCCAACAGCTGCCACCTTGGTTCCTTCTCTGTCTTTCTGTCCTTGTTCCTTCGAGCTGTCCTTACCGTCCCTTCTGCTTTTTAAGTCCAGGTGTTCTCAGGTTCTTTTCTGTACCTCAGACCCTTTTTGCTCAGGGAATACTTGGGAGAAAAAAAAAAACAAAACCATTTGCCAGGGTGTAGCCAGGTTTAGATACAGGGGCCACTAGCACCTATAGAAAAAGACCACTGGTCTTCCTCCTCCAGGCAGTCAACGTTGCTTGCATCTCTTCTTGTCCCAACAACGCTGGTTTCTCTCTGTGTGGGTCCTTGAGTCCTATATGTGAAATTAGTTCTCAGACTTCCTGGTGCATGTCAAGATAGTTTTTGTTTAATTTTTTTAATTTTAATTTTTTTTTTTTATTTTGGGACACACCTGGTGACGCTCAGGGGTTCCTCCTGGCTCTGAGCTCAGAAATTACTCCTGGCAGGATGGGGAACCATATGGGATGCCTGGGATCGAACCTGGGTCTGTTTTTGTCTGCCGCATGCAAGGCAAACACCCTATTGCTGTGCTATCTCTCTGGCCCCAAGGTCCCCTTTAAGTGCTACCATTCCCTTCTCTTTCCTACTTCTGCCATCTGTCTCCCTGGTTCTCATTCACTCTGGCCTGTGGCTTTAAAACACCCAGTTGCCCAGCGTCCTCCCTGAGCACAGCCAGGGCTGGCCCCCAAATTAAATCTATAAATAACTAAAATGACCCATGGCCTTAACCAAATTTCCCGGTGACCCTCCCTTTCCCTGCCCCTCTTCCCTCAAGGCATTACCACGGCCCTGTTCTTTCTCTCACTGCTCAGGGTAGGCCCATAATTCTAGCCCCTCCCACCCCATTTCTCTTTATCATCCATTTTGAGGGTCCTTCATGTGAGAGCCCCCCTCCAGATCTTTATGTGAGAGCTCCCCCTCTAGATCTCTCTCTCCTTTAACTACTGCCACCTCCTTTCTTGCAAAACTGGGTGCAGCTGTTTCCTAACTGCTCATGTTTCTTGCCTGCCCAGCCTTTGTTGTTGTTGTTATTGTTGTTGTTGTTGTTGTTGTTACTTGTTTGGGGACTACGCCCAGTGCCACTCAGGGTTTACTCCTGTTGGTGCTCAGGGGACTATAGGGGATGTCAGGGATCGAACCTGGGTCAGCAAGGCAAACACCCTCCCCACTGTGGTGTCATTCTGTCCCCTTCTCCCTCCAAACATTTGCAACAATTCTTTGGGTTTTTTTTTTTTTTTATGTGTGTGGGGCCACACCTAGTGACACTCAGGGGTTACTCCTAGCTCTGCCCTCAGTAATTGTTCCTGGCTTGGGGGATCATACGGGACTCCAGGGATCGAACCTCAGTCTGTCCTGGGTCAGCTGCATGCAAGGCAAACACCCTACCGCTGTGCTATTGCTCCAGCCCCTATTTGTAACAATTCTCAGCAATTTTATTTGTTCCTGGGTGAATCTCTGCGGTCTCCCCTTACCTGAAAACCGCAGTGACTTATTCTTGACAGAACCCCACCTCCACTCTCCCAGCTCCCCCCTTTTTTCTTCCCTGTTTCCCCGCCCCTTTATGGTTTCCTGGCACCTGGCAGGTGCTTCCTTACTGGAAGAACCAGAATGCGTGACGGGGGCCCTGTTCCACCTGCCCTCATGGTTATTTAAAAACTGTTCCCCTTCTCCCAGGGACCAGCTGACACCCCATTTCCCCCAGTGAGGTGTTATTTCTGTCGCTTTTAAAATTCATGCCATGCCTATCACCACACATAGGCATGTTCATGAGCACCTGTCCCCCGAGCTGGGTTAGGGATGGGCCCCATAAATATGGCTGGAGAAATTGCCTTTGGATTGTGTAAAGGCAGATTCATGGCCACCAGCCCCATGGTGGGCACAGGGGATAGTCCGGTACCTTCAGCCAGAGGTTCATATAGTGTGTGTGTGTGTGTGTGTGTGTGTGTGTTTGGGGCTACACCCAATGGTGCTCAGGGGTTACTCTTGGCTCTGTGCTCAGGAATTATTCCTGGCTATGCTCAAGGAATCATATGGGATGGCAGGGATCGAACCCTGGTTGGCTGTGTGCAAGGCAAATGCACTATCCACTGTGTTATCACTTCGGCCCTATGTGTGTGTAAGAGAGAGAGACAGAGATAGAGAGACAGAAACAAAAAGAGATAGAGAGAGACAGAGAGGAAGAGATAAAAAGAAGAGAGAATGAAACAATAATAAAAAAAAATCTCTAAAGCAAAAAGCACAACAGCGAACCATGGAGCAGAGAAGTACTTGAGTTCAGTAGCTTGTACTTGGCACAGAAAGACACCCCCGAAATATTCTTCTGCGGGGCTTGGGGGTGTCTTCCAAAAACCCCCATTTTTTCCTATCTCCCCAGGCCTTTGGCTTAGAGGTTGAATGGCTGGAGAAGTGAAATTGACTATGTTAGAAGCAGCAAGAAACTGAGCTTGTGAAATATGAATCATCGGAGGGGCCGATTTCCCTCTTGCTTTCTGAGTTCGATTCAGTCTTTTGCTGGGATGAAAGACCCTTCTCAGCCTTGCACCTCTCACTTCTGCCTCCCTCCTTCCACCACACCTGCTCATCTCTGCTTAATCAACTGAAGGAAACTTGCCAACATATTACTAGAATCCAGAGGTGATGTGCTAAGTTCGTGCTGAGCTTATTTTTAGTAATTCAGACACACAAGATCCAGGCCGAGGGGTGGGTGCAAGCTCAAAGGACTGGAGCACAGGCTTTGTGTGTAGAAGGTCTGGGAATCATCCCTGGCACCACATGGTCCCCTTGAGCACTGCCAGGAGTAGCCTGGAGCACTGTAGGGTGTGATCCCCACACCCAAATCACAACAAAACAACACAGATGTGGTAAAAAAAGGGGGGGGGCCAGAGAGATAGCATAGCAGTAAGGCGTCTTCCTTGCATGCAGCCAATCCAAAACAGACTGTGGTTTGAATCCCGGCATCCCATAGGGTCCCCGTGCCTGCCAGGAGTGATTTCTGAGTGCAGAGCCAGGAGTAACTAACCCCTGAATGCTGCCGGGTGTGACCCAAAAAACAAGCGAACAAAAAATAAAACACAAAGTGGTCGAAACAGGGTGTCCTTTCAGTGAGTTGGGCTTTTTGTGTTTGTTTTGTTTTGTTTTTCCTTTTGCTCATCAGACGAGCATTGTGTTAGGTTTGGGGCTCTCAGGCAGCATCATCAAAATGTGCCCACAGCCGACTCAGGAGCGCCACCGGGTGTGACCAAACTCCCCACCACCCCAAAAAAAGAACCCTCGTTCTGAAACAGGACGGGGGGAACAGCAGAGAGCCGAGGGTCTGTAAAGATCTCCTGTCTCTTTCATGCTGCCTAGGCCGTCTTTCTCTTCCCATGCTGGCCTGGACAGACAGATGGGGGGCCAGCTGACTTGCAGCTGACTCGGGCTCCTTTCCCAAGCTATCAAACACCCAGACCCCATCTCTGTGCTGTTTGAAGTGTCCGGTGATGGAAACCAGGACCCCCCACCCCCACCCCTTCATGCACTTGTTTCTTTTGCAAGCAGACTCTTTGCAAAGGAGCAAAAGCACAGATAGAGAGAGCCTGGCTGGCTTTGCACATTCTCCAAACCTCTTATCTGAGCGCCTGTGAGAAGCCAGAGTTGGCTGCTGGGGCTCTTGGCCCATAGGCTTTCTGGGGGGTGTCTCCTCCCCTTCAGTCCTCTGGCTCCCCTCTTCTTCTTCTCCCCTGCCACGTGGATGTAGGGACAAGGAAGCTTTGTGCTGGAGATGGAGCTGGCAAGGTGTGAGACTCCCCTTCACCTTTGCTCTGGGGAGCCAGACTAAATCCCACAAAGCAGAGAAGGCAGCTCCTGCCTTTTCTGTGGGGGGTGTGGTATGGGCACCCAAGGGGACTTGGGGTCTGGGAGATCTTCACCTTTGAGTGGCTGCCCCTGCAACCTTCTAGGAATTCCCCCCCCCACACACACACCTTTTTTGGGGGGAGGTCATAACCGATGGTGCTCAGGGGTTACTCCTGGCTCTGCGCTCAGAAATTGCTCCTAGTAGACATGGGGGACCATATGGGATGCCGGAGACTGAACCCAGGATCTTTCCCGAGTTGGCTTCGTGCAAGGAAAATGCCCTACCACTGTGCCATTGTTCCAGAACCCCTTTATCCCCCTTTTATTGCTTTTTCTTTTCCTGCACTCTCTCTTTTTGTTATTTTTTTATTTATTTGTTTCATTGCGTGTTATTTTTATTTTTATTTTTTTTGGTTTGGGAATCATACCTGGTGCTGCCCAAGGGTTGCTTCTGGCTCTGCACTCAGGGTTCATTCCTGTTGATGCTCGGGGCATCATCTGGGATGCCGGGGATGGAACCCGAGAATGCCAAATGACTGCCTATTGGCGCTCGCTCCTGCCAATGACTTGTTTCTCCAAAGAGCTCTAAGTGTTCCTGAGAACATTCCTGTGTGAGTTCACATGCATTTTTTTTTTGTTTGTTTGTTTTTGGGTCACACCTGGTGGCACTCAGGGGTTACTCCTGGCTCTATGCTCAGAAATCACTCCTGGCAGACTCGGAGGACCATATGGGATGCCGGGATTTGAACTGACATCTGTCCTGGATTGGCTGTGTACAAGGCAAATAAATGCCCTACCGCTGTGCTATCTCTCCAGCCCCATGTTCACATTATTTTATAGGTGATTTCTCAAGCTGTAATGGACATATCATGCTGTGATGCTTTCTTGCTTTGGGAGGGGACTCTGGAAAGGACAGTGCTCAGACGTCACTCCTTTCAGTGCTGGGATCAGACTATATGGGGGATCAAACCTGAGTCTCCTGCATGCAGATCATGCGCTCCATCCCTCTGCACCAGCCTGCCAGTCCTCCATGTCCTAACTCGGACCTGCCAAGGTCTTCTGCACTCGTTCTGCTGTGTGGCTTTACACAATCGAGTTCCCTGACATTTTCGATACCCACCAAAAAGTGCTCTCAGTGCCTCATCCTTTTGCTGTCGGTCCTGCTTCCCCAGGTTTCCACTTTCATCCTTTCCCAGTTTGGTTTTAATAAACAGTTCAGATAAACAAACACATCATTTGCTTCTGTTTTTGTTGTTGTTGTTTTGGATTTTAGCCCACACCTGGCAGCATTCAGGGATTACTCCTGGCAGGTTCAGAGAAACATATGGGATGGGGGGAATCGAACTCGGGTCAGCCACCTGTAAGGCCAATGCCCCTCCTGCTGTGCTATCGACCTGGTCCCTGCTTCTGGTTTCTTTCCCTTGCTGGGATGTTTTGGAGGTTCTTGGATGCCGTGATCTGGACCGGTGCAATATTATTTGTCAGGGCTGGTGAGTCATTCCTGGGGGGACTGGGCTATGTTTTGTTTTTCTAGTCACTGCTGCATAAACATCTGCCCAGCTTTGAGTGTTGGTGAGTTTTTGCTCTGATCCTCTGCCTCCATCTAAGTCCCTGTGTGGATATCAGCATTGGTGCTTGATATAAGGGAGTTTTTATTTTTTTCAAACTTTATTTATTTATTTATTGGTTTGGGGGCCACACCCAGGGGCGCTCAGGGGTTACTCCTGGCTCTGCACTCAGAAATCACCCTTGGCAGGCTGTGGGACCATATAGGATGCCAGGAATCAAACAACGTCCCTCCTGGGTCGGCCACATTCAAGGCAAATGCCCTACTGCTGTGCTATCTCTCTGGCGCCATGAAGGAAGGTTTTATGAAATCTCTAGGGGTCCCTGCTTGTCGTTGTAGATTAATAGTTTGATTATGGGTCTGAGAGATGACTTATAAGCTGAGATAGGCTTGCCTGCAGGAGGTCCAGGCTTACTCCTGGCACTTCGTGGTTCCTGGAGCACTGCTGAGAGAGGCCCCACAGCACAGAGCTAGGAGTAGTCCTGAACAATGCCAAATGTGACCTCCCAAGTCCCTCCCCACCCTCAAAACAAAGTAAATTGATGGAACTGGAGTAATAATACAGCAAGCAGGATGTTTGCCATGCGCATGGCCAACCCAAACCCAGGTTCGATTCCTGGCATCCCATATGGTCCCCTGAGAGTCCCCATGAGTGAAGCCAGAGCACAGAGCCAGGACCTGGCTCTCCCGAGTACTGCCAGATGTGGCCCTCTCATAAACAAAAAAAATTAAATTTATTATATTTTAGGGGTCAGAGAGATACTACAGTTTTATAGGGCACTGGTCTTGAATGTGGTGACATAGTTTCGACCCCTGGCACCGTATAGGATCTTCTGAGCCCTGCCATGCATGATCTCTGAGTGCAGAACCACGAGTAAACTCTCAGCACTGCCAGGTGTGGCCCAGAAAAACAAATAATATCATGATGAGATATATATGTATTTTTTTAAATATATTTGTTCTTGTTTTGAAGTAACACCTGGCAACATTCAGGGGTTACTTCTGGCACTGTGCTCAAAAATCTCTCCTGGCAGGGCCGGAGAGATAGCGCAGCGGTAGGGCGTTTGCCTTGCATGCAGAAAGACAGTGGCTCGAATCCCGGCATCCCATATGGTCCCCCATGCCTGCCAGGAGTGATTTCTGAGCACAGAACCAGTAGTAACCCCTGAGCGCTGTCGGGTGTGAGCCAAAAACCAAAAACCAAAAAAAAAAAAAAAACAAAAAACTCTCCTGGCAGGCTCGGGGGACCATATGGGATGCCAGAAATCGAACCCAGGTCCATCCTGAGTTGGCTTCATGCCAGACAAATGCCCTGCCACTATGCTATCTCTCCGGCCCCTATCATGATGATATTTTTTAAGGAAACTGCCAACATTTTTTCTGAAGAGTCTGATATTTCTGGTTTCCACTAAGTCATCAGTAAAAAAGTGGGGTTTGGTCATTCTCCTTCTTCTTAATTCTAATACTATAGATGAGAGTCTGGCTGTGACGGACTTTGCATCTCCTAATGACCACCAGACACGAACCCTCCCCTCTCTCCACTTCTCTGCCTCAGTGTCAGCCTTGGGAGCTAGTGCGTCTCCAATGGGATTAGACTGAAGCAAGTGTCAGCAGTTTCCGAAAAGTCCCTCAGCGTCCCCGTCGCTGCTGTTCTCTCCCGAGTCCCCTGCTCTGCAGCTGTTGTAATTATTTTTGTCTTCCTCTTAGCGACTGGGTGGATTTGTACTGGACCAGCCGCAGGCTCTCTCTCTCATTGTGTGATGTTTATTTTGCATTATTTAGCCTCTTCTTGGCTAGAGCGTGTGGGTGGGTCTTGTCTTTCTGGATTTCTGGTACTTAAACCTGGGAAAAAGTCTAAATTCATGGTTACAGGGGTGGGAGGATTGAGTAGCGGGGGCTGGAGGGAACTGATGGGTGCTGGTAGAAGTAGTGACAATGACACACACCAAGGCATGAGGCCATGGAGCCAGAGCAGTGGTGCAGTGGTAGGGCATTTTCCTTGCAGGCAGCTGACCCAGAATGGACCTCGGTTTGATCCCCTGGCATCCTGTATGGACCCCCAAGCCAGGAGTAGTTTCTGAGCGCAGAGCCAGGAGTAACCCTGAGCACCATCAGGTGTGGCCCAAAAAAACATGAAAAAAAAAAAAGGGTATGAGGCCAGGCCAAGTATACGTTCATGAAAAAGTAAATGAGAAAAAGCCATAGGGCTGGAGGGATAGTTCAGTGGGCAGGGCTCTTGCCTTGCAGGCAGCTGATCTGGGTTAGATCCCTGGTACCTCATAGTGTCCCCTGAGCCCCACCATGAGTGAGCCTTGAGCACCAAGCAAGGAGTAAGCCCTGAGCACTGCTAGGTGTAGTCCCCAAACATAAAACAAAGAAAAAGTCAATCATTTATTTATTTATTTATTTATTTTGTGTTTTGGGGCCACACCCAGAGTGCTCAGGGATTATTCCTGGCTCTTCACTCAGAAATTACTCCTGGCAGGACCATATGAGTTTCCGGGAATTAAACCCAGGTTCGTCTTCGGTTGGCCTTGTGCAAGGCAAACACCCTACAGCTGTGCTATCTCTCCAGCCCAATCATTTACTTTTGTTTGACTGTTATATTTGAATATGCATCCAGCTGGATTTAAGATTTTTTTCTTTTTTATTTCTTTGAGGACTTAAAAAAACAAAAACAAATCCTACTGTAACTTCTACTTTGAAACACATAAAATTCTTTATGTCTAGTTTTTGTGCTACATCCAGTAGTGTGCTCAGGGCTTATTCATGCTTACTCAGGATTTACTTGTGGCTCAGTTTTGGGGACCATTTGGGGAGTCTGGGGACGGCTCACATGGCAGGCAAAAGCCATCCCCACTGTACAATCATTCTAGTTCTCTTTGAGCACAATGTCGACTTCATCTTTCAGCTTTGCTGTGAATAACTCTGGCATTTTGTCACTCATGTATATTTTGGGGAACTATTTGCCCAGATGGCCAATGATTGCTTTCAGGATCTTGAAGATTGGCAATGGTATTGAAAATGCTTGGAGTTCTATATTGGAAGTTGTTATCCTGGTCACTGGGTGTTGGAGGTTGGGGCCATTCCTGACCGTGCTCTGGACTTATTCCAGGTTCTCAGGAGGTGCTCAGGGACCATATGTAGTGCTTGGGATCCAGCCAGAGCCAGCCACAAGCAGCTCTTAGGTACTGACTATTTGGTCCTCTGGGTGGTTTTCATAAGGACACTGATCTTGCTCACCACCTTCATCACCCATAAAAGCCTTATCTCTTAATGCCTAAAGGTAGCTGACTTGGAAGTCAGCTGTATTATGAATTTATTTTATGATTTTGAGCCACACCTAATGGTACTCAAGGGAAATTCCTGGCTCTGTGCTCAGAAATCACTCCTGACAGGATTCGAAGACCATATGGGATATTGGGAATCGAACTTGGGTCGGCTGATGCAAGGCAAATGCCCTACCCACTGTACTTCTGCATTATGAATTTTGTAGTGGTGCAAGTGTTCTCCTTCTGGACTTTCATGTACACAACACACAATGTACATATATAAATGCATATCCATGTATAGAACATGCACACAAACACATGTTTGCGTGTGTTTTATGTTGGAGGTGTAGGAGTTCTTATGTGATGGGTATTTGTGTGTGTAACTGAATGCTGTATGATGTAGGAGTCTTATGCATCAGGCATTTGTTTGTACATGTATGTGTGTGTTTACATATGTGTTCGTATGTGTGCTGTCTGGTACAGTCAGATATCTTATACAGTGGATGTGTTTGTGTATGTGTGTGCCTTTTTGTTCTCTCTGATGCAAGTTGAGATCTTATGCAGTGGGTATGTTTTTTTTGGGCCACACCCTGTGACGCTCAGGGGTTACTCCTGGCTATGCGCTCAGAAGTTGCTCCTGGCTTCTTGGGGGACCATATGGGACGCCGGGGGATCGAACCGAGGTCCGTCCTAGGCTAGCGCAGGCAAGGCTTACCTCCAGCGCCACCGCCCGGCCCCGCAGTGGGTATGTTTTACAGGGGACACCACCTGTATTGCTTTAGGACTAATCCATTAAGCCAGCAGACTTAATGGACCCTGCAACTCAAGTTTTTCTTACTTACCTGAGTGGTTTTTGGGTCACACAGGGCAGGGCTCAGAACTAACCCAGACTCCATGCTTGGGACACTATTAGAAGGGGGAGTCAGTTGATGTTGGGGATCAAACCTAAGTTCTCTGCTTGCAAGGCTTTGTGTTCAATTCACTGAGTTTTCTTCTCATTCTTTACAAAAACATTTTTCCAGGGCCAGATAGTACATGGCTCAAAGTATTTGCCTGCACATGGCCAACCCAAGCTTGAACCTTGACACCATGTATGAGCCCTGCCAGGAGTGATCCCTGAGCACAGAGCTAGGAGTAAACCTAGCACACTAGGTGTGGCCCCCAAATAAACAACAACAGATCTTTGCCAGTGAAACTTTTTTTTTTTGTTTCTCTTTAGATTTTTGTTTTATATTTCTTTTTAAGTAACTTCTCAAATAAGCATCTAAACCCTCACTCAACATTGTGATGGCTCTCAGGAACTGCAACTTTTTTTTTTTAGTTTTCTTAAAATTTATTTATTTTTTTTTTAATACATATTGGAACTGCAACTTTAATGGAAATCCCAGTGTCCACGTGGGCTGGGATTTTTCTTCTTCTCAGCATAAGACTGACACCACATGGAATGCCACCCTTTAGAAGAAAGCCACATCCCAGAGAGCTGTGTACTTCTGAGAGGAGGAAGGACAGATTGCCTGAGTGCCAGTGGATGGCCTCTCTCTTCCAGAACCCTGAAATTGGGGGCTGTGGAAAGGGAGCTCAGAAGAGCTTGGATGGGTATCATAAACAGAAGGTTCCTGTTTGCCCCCTATTCCCGGGTGCTCCAATTTTGGGGCGTGGGGTGGTGGCCTCCCATCCTCACTTGCCCACATTCCCCGGTAAATCCCCTGACATTCTTAGGAAGCTCAACGCAAAAGCGCAGACTGGATTTGTTTGGCATTAATAACACTTTCCATCTGCAGTACAAAGTCGAAAAGGAGAGGACATTCTTGGTTGGAACGTCAGTGTCCTGAGGTGGAAGTCAGAGGCATGAGGTCATGGCCAAAGACTAAAGAAAGAAGAAAGGAAAAATACTAAGCGTTGGGGCCAGGGAGAAGGGCACATAGGGTTTGAGTGTGTGTGTGTGTGTGTGTGTGTGTGTGTCTGTGTGTGTCTGTGTGTGTCTGTGTCTGTGTGTGTAAGGGGGTTTTTGATGTCCTGGTTAAAAAAGAAAACTCAAGAGCTGGATTGATACAGCTAGAAAGATGGTACAACAGGAAGAGCACTTGTCTTACACACAACTGACCCAGGTTCAATCCCCCACATCCCATATGATACCCTGGGCCTGCCTGGATCTACTCTGAGTCAGAAGTAAGCCCTAAGCATTGGCTAGTATGGCCCAAAACAACAACAACAAAACCCCAACAGCAGAAAACTAAAAAAAGAAAACTGAAACCAGCTTCTAAATAGCTGCTGTCATCAACTCAGTTTGATAGTTGGTGAGTGATCAGGCGCTTGTGAGGGGCTCTGTACATTCATTCCAAGTTCCCTGCCCAGAGAAAGAGAAGAGGAAGCCCCAGTAGTCAGAGAGTTGAGGTTTGCTTAAGCATTCATGGGGGGATACCCCTTTGAGGTGGTCAGCATGGGACAGTGAACTGTGTCCTCAGTCTCTGGTAAACCAATTGTACACAGAAATGTCAGGCCAGTGTCATAGCCTGAGGTAGGCCTGTGCCTTGTGAGGGAGGGAGAGGAGGAGCAAAGCAGCTGAGGAAACTCCTTGAAGTCGGGTCTAGACTGTCTCCAGAGCAGGAGGAAGCAGTGCCAGGTGGCTGTGGGCACCGCAGTGGAGTGGACAACCCGACGTCAGAGCTTCTCCTCAGAGGCCGTGTTTATTTTCAGTCGTTGAGGCCACCAGCTAGACACAAATATGGGAGCCATTTTGCCAGCCTGAAGAGAGTACACACAATTGATTCTGTCAGTCAGACAGTCAGAAATGATGGGTCTGCTGCTGCTTGCTGCACCTGTGTGGCTAGCCAAGGCATGTCAAAACCCAGCAGTGGATAAACTGAATCTTAGAACTTTCTAGAAAGTTTTTTTTTTTTTTTGGTTTTTGGGCCACACCCGTTTGACACTAAGGGGTTACTCCTGGCTATGCACTCAGAAATCGCTCCTGGCTTGGGGGGGACCATATGGGACACCGGGGGATCGAACCACGGTCCGTCCTATGGTAGCGCTTGCAAGGCAGACACCTTACCTCTAGTGCCACCTCTCCGGCCCCTAGAAAGTTTCTTAAGGAAGGGTGAAACATAGATGAACTTTTAGAAAGGAAGGTAGGTCTTGAAACCCTACTCATGAAGGACCATGTCAGGCTGAATCTTGGCTGTGGGGCTGTGGGGGAAAGTTGGGGGAAAATGCTGGAAGAAGGGATTGTTGTTGGCATTTTTGTGGCTTTTGTCAGCCCGTCCCTCACCACGGTGTTGAAGTCACTCTGGTTTCTCATGCATGACACTTTACACTGCCCTCAATGTCGGGGGCAAAAAGGAATGTTTTTCCTGAGGTGGGTGTATGAGAGATCCCAGATGCTGCCCTTAAAATGGATAAAACAGGCCATGGGGCTAGTAGTCTGAGGTGACTCTTGGTGGTTCTTAGTAGCTCACACCTCATTTCAGGGACCCGTCGGTGACCTGCTAGGTCCCCTGTTTCTGTTTTGTCTTTCCTATCTCTTAACAGAGGAGTTTCAGCCTTAATTGAGCACCACAGCGAGGAGGTCTGAAATGGCAGAAACTGGGTGGGTGGGAGGGCTGGAGGTCTAGACTTAGTGTGGACTGGAGGGTTTCTCACGAGGTATCTCCTCAGCTTTCAGGGATGGGGGCCCATAGTCTCCTCCCAGTGCTGTTCTGTGGGCCACATCTCCTCTGACACAGACTCTTGGTCTGAGTGGATTGGTGTCTCCGGATCCTCTCTCCACAGACGATCATTTTTGAAGGATCTGGAGGCAGGACTCAGCCATAGGAGTTTGGTGGAGACACTGTTTAGCTCCATGAGCCTTCTTGGCTCAGCTCCCAGGGTCGCCATGATCTGCTCTGGTCACCATGATTTGCTGTGGTTCATCGTGGTCTTCTGTGGTCTGCCATGAATCGTTGTGGCCTGCGTGGTTCACTATGGAACTCTGTGGTCTGCCCTGATTCAGTGTAGCCTGACACAATCCACTGTGATCTGACATGATCCAGTTTGGTCTGACATGATCGGCTGTGATCTGACGTGATCTGCTGTGGTCTGGTGCGATCTGATGTGGTCCTCTCTGGCCTGACATAATGTGCCGTGATCTGCCATGATCCACTTTGGTCTGCCATGATCCACTGTGTTCTGCGATGGATCCACTGTGGTCTTACATGATCCACCATGGTCTGCCATGATCTGCTGTGGTCTGACATGCTCTGCTGCAGTCCTCACCTTCACACTGGTGGCCTGATACAGAGCCCCTGGTTCATACACCAAGTCATGGCGTCTCCCCTCAGTCAGGCCCACACCTTTTCTTCCTGTTTCTGCCTTCACTACCTCAGGGAAAGGTGCACTTGGGAGATGGGGTGGCCCAGGGAAGAAAGGAATGAGACAGTGATGGTTGGGGACCAGCAGGTCAGATAAAGTTCAGAGCAGTGGTTCAAGTAGTTGTTCCATTTCTTTGAGAGATTAGAAAGAGTCTCAGTGTATGTGTGCGTGTGTGTGCATGCGTGTTTGAGTGCGTGTATGTGCGCATGCCTGTCTACGCATGTCTGGGTGCATGTGTATACGTGTTGTGCATGTATGTGTGTGTGATCCGCTTATCTATCTCCCCAATATCTGTGTCTTTGGGTAAGTTCCCTTGGCCACAAAGAGTGATCCCTGAGCACCAGTGACTAGCTCCCACCAGACTCCACCAATACTCAGCTCTTTGCAGACACTGAATTCCATATAAAGGTTCTTGGAATTTAGAATTTAACTCAGGACCTGCCTCGAACACTCAAAAGTAGAAAACGCATGCTGGTCCAGTGCTGCCTGTCCTGACTGTTCTGGGGGTGTTTGCCTTCCTGTGGGGTGTCCTTCTCTCAGTTCTTCTCTCTTACCTTCTGCAGATCGCTGAGTCGGCTTTCATCATGGGCGAGATAGAGCAGAAGCCAACCCCGGGCTCGCGCCTGGGCGCCCCCGAAAACGCGGGGGTCAGCACCCTGGAGGCCGGGCAGAAGCCGCCCCCTGCTCCTTCTGGGAAGCTCATGTCCGTCAAGGTCCAGATGCTGGATGACACCCAGGAGGCCTTCGAGGTGCCGGTGAGTGGGCCGTGGGGTGTGGCTCTGAGTTTGTGGTTCCGGGGGTTTGCCAACGTCTCACTTCCTGGCCAGTGGCAGGAGGTAGAATGTGTATGGGGCAACTGTTAATCAGAAACCCCCACCATGCTGAATCCTACCATCACACACACACACACACACACACACACACACACACACACACACGAGTTGGATTTTTCACTTTGTGGTGACTGGCCAAGATGTGGCATATCAGTGTCTGAGTTTGAACCCCTACCCGCATGCTGTGTACAGGGAATGGATTTGTGCAAGTGTCTGTAATCGGAGGAGCTGTGGAGGAGGCTCTTATACCTGCTCTATCCTCCCCATGGTCCTCCCTCTCCTCGGGGGTGTGTGCGTGTGCAGCTTCTGTGCCTACAGGTGGGTCCTCGTGAGTGGTTTCTACTCTGGAGAGAAGTGGCCACCATGGCCTGTGGGTGTAGAAACCACCAGGGCCACAGGGTGCTGTCAAGGGACAGAGGATGACCAACAGCCTTGGGCATGGACACTTGGTCCTCCTGGCATCCTGGTTGTGCAGTTTATCGGAATCTCTGACTCCTCTTTGTCAGCCCTTACTGCCTCCTTGTATGGGCCTGCTATACGGATGAAGGAATAGCACAGTTGGAAGGTCAGCTACCTGTATGCATATTTAACTTTCTAGAAGTTTCTAGCTCTTTCTAGAACTTTCTAGCACTTTCTAGAACTGACATCACCACCCTTGAGGTGCATTGTTAGGGTTCTGGAATCAGCAATTCCCCAACTCCCCAAATTGGGTTTTCCAACTTCACTCTTATGTCTGAAGCACAGAGTTTAGTGTTATTTTTTATTTATTTGTTTATTTATTTATTTATTTATTTTGTTTTTTTGGTCACACCCGGCAATGCTCAGGGGTTGCTCCTGGCTCTACGCTCAGAAATTGCTCCTGGCAGTCTCAGGGGACTAAATGGGATGCCGGGATTCAAACCACTGTCCTTCTACTTGCAAGGCAAATGCTTTACCTCCATGTTATCTCTCCAGCCCCATACTTTTTTTGTTTTGTTTTTTTGGGGAGGGAATTTAGTGTTATTTGTGAGTAGGAAAATAACTCTGGAATGGTAAACAGGTGGCTTCTAAACAGATTTTGGGAACAGGCCCTGCTTGTAACGTGGAGCCAATCTGTCTCTCATTGCCATTGGCCGAAGGGGCAGAAATTTAATCGCTGCCATTAGCTCCTGTAACCCATCATTTAATGGTTTCTACGATGATATGATTCACTCAATTATATTCATTTCAAAGTGTATTGTTCAGAGAGTGTGAATTCCCTTCCCAGGTCTCTGGGAAAGATAAAACTCAGAATAGCTTGGCAGGTCTGAATCCAAGGACTGATTGCACGGTGCAAGCAACCTTCATATCTCTCTCTGAATTTTTGGGGTGGGGGGGTTTCTTATCTTTCAAGGACTTGGGGACACCTCTGTGTGTGTATGTGTGTGTGTGTGTGTGTGTGTGTGTGTGTGTGTGAGTGATCTGGGGAATGAAGTCAGCACTAAGCTACCGGAACTGTAAAAGTAACTGAAGTGCACCCCAACCTCCTGCCCTTCCCCTCCCCCTTTACTCCAGGTAGCCAGACTGGTTTGGGGAGATATTACTTTCACTATTTCCCTCTGAGCCCCAACCTCTTGCTGTGTGGGACTGAGGAAATTGTGTGCGTCCAGTGACAGTCCAAAGTGCCCTGCTTTGCGGCACACATACTAAAATTGGAAGCTTGTTCCTCAGTTTCCCTAAACGAACAAGTTAGGAACTCTTTCCTGCCTAGGCAGGAAGAAGCAATAAAAGGGAGCATGTTTTCTCCCTTTTTTGTTGTTTGTTTTGTTTTTTGGGGTCATACTAGGAGGCCAAGGTCAGAGGTTACTCTGACTCTGCTCAGAAGTCACTCCTAGGGACCGAAGAGATAGCGTGGAGGTAAGGCGTTTGCCTTAGATGCAGAAAGACGGTGGTTTGAATCCCGGCATCCCATATGGTCCCCCGTGCCTGCCAGGGGCGATTTCTGAGCATAGAGCCAGGAGTAACCCCTGAGCACTGCCGGGTGACCCAAAAAACAAAACAAAAAAAAAGTCACTTCTGGCATGCTCAGGGGACCATACAGGATGTTGGGATTCCAATGCGTGCTGGGCAAACAAACGTCTTACCGCTGTGCTATCACTCTGGCCCAGTTTTCTCCTTTTTTCTTCTTCTTTTTTTTTTTTGTTTTTTTGGGCCACACCCGGTGGTGCTCAGGGGTTACTCCTGGCTGTCTGCTCAGAAATAGCTCCTGGCAGGCACGGCGGACCATATGGGACGCAGGGATTCGAACCAACCACCTTTGGTCCTGGATCGGCTGCTTGCAAGTCAAACGCCGCTGTGCTATCTCTCCGGGCCCAGTTTTCTCCTTTTCCAAAAAATATTTTACGTGGTCATTGCTGATGTCGGTGTCTTTCATGCATTACCACCATTTTGTCTGGAAGGAGCGGCTTTATGGTCCCTCTGATAAACTCTTCTCCAGCTCTAAAGGCCCAATCCATTTTACCCAGACGCACCCTCCCTGAGGCAGTGGCTGGAGGCTTTATCTTCCCCTTCAGACAAGTCCCTTTGTTCTTTTATCTCCCAGTTGAATCTGTATTGTGTCCCGGAGCTCTTAGGACAAGATAGTTATCTGTCTGGTTTTCTCCCTCTGGAAAAGGAGATTGGTATTATAAGGCCTCCCTCTTGCTTGGCCAGAAATGAGTTGAGGCCAGAAATGTCTTTGGTCCATCTCTGGACAGAGATGTACTGCTGGGTTTGAGTCCTGCTCAGTAGCTTTGCTGTGTCTTTGCCAACAGGAGTGAGACCAATACTCATGGTAACTTCCGGCCACTTGTGCCCGATGATAACTCACAAATAGATTCAGGCCACTGCAAATTTCCCACACACCACTTTCACTCCTGCCCTGTTTCCTGGCCTGGTGGAAGGTGCCTCCCCTGTCTCTGGACCATGGAATGTTTCCAGTCTGGGCCAAAAAAAGACAGGTTGCGGTTGCTGAGCTGATTCTTGGTGCAGTTCTGGATCTCCAGAATGAGAACCTTCCACAGTGGGCAGCCCTCAGTCCCTTAATCCTAGGTGTGCCCCCTAGGACCCAAACACCTTGAAGGTTTTCTCCACTCAAAGCAACAGCTTCTTATCTAAGATTTTTTGCTTGATCTTTCCAAAGGCCTCTGTGGTTTCCCAGCCTTGCCAGGTCCTTCCTGGCCTTGGTGGGATATATATATATATATATATATATATATATATAATTTATTTTTATTTTAGACCACACCTGGTGACACTCAGGGGTTATTCCTGGCTCTGTGCTTAGAAATTGCTCCTGGCTTGGGGACCATATGGTGTGCTCGGGGATCGAACCACGGTCATTTCTGGGTCAGCTACGTGCAAGGCAAATGCCTTACCACTGCACCATCGCTCTGGCCCTTTCTGTGTGTGTGTGTGTGTGTGTGTGTGTGTGTGTGTTTTCTTTTTTTTTTAAATGATAATCCTGGTCTTGCTAGCAGATTCTGCAAATGCTGTGTCTTCTGCAAAGCCTCCTCTCCCTGTGCTTTAGGAAGCAATGCGCTAGCTTGCTGGGACCAAAGGGTTAAGAGCCCTTCTGCCCCTGTGGTAGGGTCATTCTTGCAGCCCTCCCTCCCTGAGAAGGGGTGAACCGGGCTCATGACCCCACCTGGTAAACAACACCAGGCTCCACTCCTGCCTTCCTAGGCAGACCAGATGCTGTTGAATGTTTACTTAGTTCTTGTGTTTTCATTAGCAGGAAGGATTGAGGAGAGGAAAGGAGTGGAGGAGGGGAGAGGGGGATTTGGTGCTACCCTGGGGTGTACCTCTCATCAGTTACACTGGGGTGAGAGGCTCCCACTTGATAAGGGAGCCCCCAGATTCTGTAGAGGGTGCTGCACCCCAGGGAGTTTGGGGTATTTCTATTTTCTTGGGGGTGGGATGTTTGGGCCATACCTTTGTACATACTTAGGGATCATTCCTGGCAGGCTTGAGGGAGCCTATGTGGTACCAGGTATCTAAGAGTTTGATGCAAGGCAAGTGCCTCTCTGGCTATTTCTCCAAGCCCAGTGGCATCTTCTTACCATTCTAACACTTCACCATGTTTCTCCCCCTCGAAGCTTGGGGGATCCCTCTTTGTCCAGAGAAGCCAGCAGACAGCCCCCAATTGTTTCTTGTGCTGGTGTCTTATTCCAGAGCATTCTGATTCTGTACAAGTCTCAGGAATCCACTCTACAAGGAGAATCTGATTTCTGTGGGGTCCAGTCCTGAAATTCTGCCCCTTGCTTCTGTCTGTACTACCTTACACTGAAACCTGGATAGGAGTTCAGACTCTGTGACCCCCCCCCCAAGGGCTCTACTTCCCTCCCCAAAGATGTTTTCTTAAACAGATTCTTGACATTTGGGACAAGAACCATAGTATCATGGGTAGGAAGCTTGCCTTGCATATGCTGACCCAGGTTTCAGCTCCAGCATCTTTATCCCTGATCATGGGACAGAGCCAGGAGTAACTCCTGAGCACTGCCAGGAGTGATCCAAAAACCAGGAAGAAAAAAAAATGATTCTTGGCTGCTCATTGTCTGTCTGTCTGTCTGTCTGACACACACACACATCCATGGAGACTTTTATTTTATTTGGAGATCGGAGTTTGAGCCACCCCTGGAGATGCTCAGTGGCTCAGGTACTGTTCCGGGTTCTGCTCTGGAGTGATCTCTGGTGATGCTTGGGTGGACCCAACATGGCACCAGGAATTTGAACCCAGGCCAGCTGCATGCAAGGCAGCACCTTCCTTGTGGTCCAATCCATCTTTCGGGCCAGTTTTGAACTTCTCTGGGGTGGTCAGGAATGGGGAGTCTGGTTCTGGTTCTGAGCCCAGTGCTGGCCTGGCTCTTTCCCCGTCCTAGACAGTGCCCCTCGCCTCCTGTCTTCTAACCCTGGACTGCCACCACCACTCTGCTTGAGGACCTCCTCTCTATGTCTCTGTCTGTCTGTCTGTCTCTGTCTTTGTCTCTGTCTCTGTCTCTCTCTATCTCTCTCTGTCTCTCTGTCTCTCTCTCTGTCTCTGTCTCTGTCTCTCTGTCTCTCTGTCTCTCTGTCTCTGTCTGTCTGTCTGTCTCTCTCTCTCTCTCTCTCTCTCTCTCTCTCTCTCTCTCTCTCTCTCGTCCTAGTTAGTCAACCCCCAAATCAGGACTTGAATCCTCCCTCACTTTTTCTCTTTGTTGCTGTTGTTTTTTTGTTTGTTTTGATTTTTTAAATTAATATCTTTATTTAAGCACCATAATTACAAACATGTTTGTAGCTGGGTTTTAGTAATAAAAAAGAACACCCCTTCCCACCACCAATGCCCCCATCTTCCTCCTCCCATACCCCCTGTCTGTATTTAAGACAGGCATTCTACTTCTCTTACTAACATTGCCATGATAGTTGTCAATGTAGTTATTTCTCTAACTGCACTCACCACTCTTTGTGGTGAGTTCCATACCGTGGGCTGGTCCTTCCAGCCCTCATCTCGATTGATTTTTATTGATGCCACATCCTGACTCTGCACTCAGGTATCACACCAGGCGGTGCTCTCGAAACTATATAGGATGTTCTGGGGACTCTGTGGAATGGTCCAACCTGGGGATCAAACCTGAGTTGGCTGGCAGCTGGCTGCTTTCAAAGCTAGAGCCCATCTATGGTTCCCTTCTGGACCCACTGGCCTGCAACAGGCTTCTTCTGCATTTGTGGGGCTCGGGGCTCACTCCAAGGTCTGGAGCACTTCCTTCGCATAAGAAAGTCCCAGATTTGAGCCCTGAGCTGGGAGTGTCTCCTAGCACATCTACTGTAACCCCCAAACTGGCTTTTATCAGAATCCCAGAGAGAGCTGAGTCTAGTGTGCAGGGCTACTGAGAACAGAGCTTAGGCGTGTGAGGAATAGAACTGGGGCTGGTAGGTGCTTATGAGTGCCACTGTCTGACTGTCTCCCTGATCCTGAATATAAAGGGACCTTCATTACAACTGCTGTCTGCTGGGGCCAGAGAGATAACATGAAGGTAGGGCATTTGCCGTGCATGCAGAAGGACATTGGTTTGAATCCTGCATCCCATATAGTCGGTCTCCTGAGCCTGCCAGGAGCGATTTCTGAGCATAGAGCCAGGAGTAACCCCTGAGCACTGTTGGGTGTAACCCTAAAACAAACAAATAAACAAAACAACAACAAAAAACAAAACAAAAAAAACCTGCCTTTCTGCCACCCCCACCCTGCAGCCTTCTCCACACCCAGTCGTTGTCTGGATAGCTGAGAGCTGAAATGAAATGTGCAAACCAAGCTACAATGCTGAGAAGATGTTCAGGGGAGCTGCAGGGGACCCCAGGATTGATTGTGTTCATAGCGGGATATCTTATATTGACCCCACAGAGTGGAAATGGGTCTGGTAGATGCTATAAAACCGTGGGGGAGTGAAGCTGGTGTAGACTGAAAGGTTTCTAGGACCAAACACATTTATGGTGAAAACATTTATCTAAGTTCAGGGGGAGAGAATTCAGGGGGCTTCTATGGTGGTCAAGGAGCCCCAGGGTCACTCCTAGAGATATTCAGCCAGCTTGGCACTTGGAGGGGCCCTGCAGTGCCCAAGACCACAGGGCCACACGCAAAGGTGCTGATGTCAGGGATCAAACGGGGTCCAAGCCCTTTCCCCCAATAGCACAGATCTTTAGGAAAAACAGTTCACAGCAGGAGAGATGGGCTGGGGTCTCTGAGGCCCCCCAGAGGTGTCAGGAGGTCAGCCCTTTGGGGTCACACTGAGCGGTATAGTCTTTCATTTTCATGGGAAGCTGGTCTTGATGACCCAGGGATCCCTCCTCCCTCCTGGTACTCTCCCTCAAGGTCTGAAATGGGGAGACAGTTTCAAAGCTACATCACTGTGTTTGGGCTCAGAAATAAGAAGACGTTGCAGAAAGTGTGTGTGTGTGTGTGTGTGAGAGAGAGAGAGAGAGAGAGAGAGAGAGAGAGAGTTTCTGATCACAGAGCCAGGAGTAAGCCTTGAACATTGTCGAATATAGCCCCCCCCAAAAAAAAACAAACAAGCAAACAAACTCCCTAAGCATCACTATGGCTCCAAAGAGGTGGAGTACTAAAGGAATAAAGTAAACTGGGAGAAAGTTCGTCTCCTTCCTTGCCCTGGAATTACAAGCACAGTTGAACTGTTTCTAGTGAATTTTGGAGGCAAATTCTGGTCGGCTTCTTTGTCTTTGACAGACACGGTCACCCAGATGTCTTGGTACCTAAACACAATGGTCCCCAAATCTGGTTCATTGAAACCCAAAGGGAGTTTGATTGCCTAGAGCTATCTTCACTCACTTTGAAGCTCTGGACCAAGAGGAGAGAGTTTTTTTTTGTTTTTTGTTTTTGTTTTTTTTTTTTGCAAATCCCCACCACAGCCTTTCTTTCCCCTCCTCGGTGCTGCTTTTGGGTCCACCCAGAGCCAAGTGTTGGCAAGTTCTGTCCGCAGCATTCTGCGTAGTCCTTGCTGAGTTTTATTTAAGCTGAATGATAAATGGTCCTGTCTGGACTTCTTCTCCTGGTCTCAATTTAAAGACTATGTCAATAGATATTTTTTAAGTGTTTTTTTTTTTTTCTCCTCTCGTAAAACATTTAGGCTCCAAACCATTAGCTGTGCTTTCGAGAACCTTCGACGCCAAATGTCACAATTAAACACCGGCCTGCAAATGTTGGGCTTGGATGTCAGTGTGGATGTGTGAGTGAGCGAAGCTGGTTTGGGATGCTTGACCCTCTTCCAGGAATTCTCCAACAGCTGTTTGCTATTTTCTCCCTGGATGGGGGGAATAGCTTTCATAAATGCGGAGATTAAACTGTCATGGCAAATGTCCGGATCTGGCATTGAAGATGCACCGATCTTCTGAGAAAAAGGAGATCGGGGGGGGGGGGGGGGGAAATTGCCTTCTCTCCCCACTGCCTTTTAAGTGGAGCTAATACATTTTCTTAATTGCACAGAGCAGAAGGGGATCAAAGGAAAGCCCCAGGGGTGCGGGGCCTGAGGGTGGGGATCTGGCTGGCTGTGTGGTTCTGCTCCTTCTCAGGCTTTTTGCTTGAGAAATTTTCATATGACCCTGAGTGCATAAAAAAGGCCTGTAAGTCTAACATGTCTTGATCATAAATCAAAAGAAGGTTTGTTTTTTTTTTTCTTCCCAGTCTGTGTGTGTGTTTGGACCACACCTGGTGATCAGCTCAGGGCTTACTCCTGCCTCTGTGCTCAGGAATCACTCTTGGGGGTTCACAGAGGACCAGATGGGATGCTGTGGATCAAACTGGGTTCATGTGCCCTACCTACTGTTATTATCTATTGCTCCAGTCTCCAAATTAAAATTTTGGAGAGCAAATTTTTTTGTGCCTCCGACACAAGGAGTTAGTGACTCCAGTTTAAAAGCTGGGAGAGAGATTGGTCTTGGGGTCCAGAAGCTCGGGGGGAATTTCTGATCACCCTATTGGGGTTTGGAGGCACCTTGGCCTTGCATGTGGCTGACTCAAGTTTGATCTGACACCCCATACAGTCCCAAGATTCTCTGGTAGGAGTGATCCCTGAGCACAGAGACAGGAGGTGTAAATCCTGAGCACACTGCCTAAATAAATAAATAAATAGCTAAGGAAATCAAACATCTAAAATAATACCTAAATAAGTTAAATTAATAAAAAGAACACCTCTATAATAGAAAGAACACTTAAGTTCACAAGCTATTAAATATAGCTAAATATTAAAGAAAATAAAATGAAATAAGGACTAAATATAAAAAATAATAAATGATGAAAAAGTTCATAAACATAAGTGATATAACTTTTCATATAAGATATAAATAACAAAAGCTAATACAAGTAGACTAAAAATAAATTAAAAATAAAAAGTAATGTTAAAATGAAATAAAAAGAACATCTAGAGGGGCTGGAATGGTAGCACAGAGGTAGGGCATTTGCCTTGCATACAGCTGACCCAGGACAGACCCAGTTTTGATTCCTGGCATTGCATATGGTCCCCTGTGTCTGCCAGGAGCGATTTCTGAGCGCAGAACCAGAAGTAACCGCTGAGTGTCTCTGGGTGTGGCCCCAAAACCAAAAACAAAAAATAAATTAAAAATAAAAGGACACCTGTCTAAGTAAATAAATACAAAAAACATCTAGGGGCCAGACCGATAGCACAGTGGGGAGGGCTTGCATACGGACTGACCTGGGTTTAATCCCTGGCATTTCATATGGTCCCTGAGCCTGCCAGAAGTGATTCCTGAGTGCAAAGCCAGGAGTAACCCCTGAGCACTGCCAGGTATGACCTCACCAAAAAAGAACATCTAAATAAGTAAATTAATTAATGAAAACAACACCACCTAGGATCAGAGTAATAGCACAGCGGTAAGACGTTTGCCTTGCATACGGCCAATCCAGAATGGACCTCATTTCAATCCCCAGCATCCCATATGGTCCCCCGAGCCTGGAGCGATTTCTGAGCACATAGTCAGGAGTAATCCCTGAGTGTCACCTGGTGTGAACCAAAAAGCAAAAACAAAAACAAACAAAAAACGAAAAAAACCAACCTATGTTTACCTATGTGAGTAAGCAAAAAGATCACTCAAATAAGTAAATAATTAAATTAATAAAGAGAACACCTAGTTAAATAGAGCTCTACAAGTACCTACAGAAATAAAAGAACATTCACAGAGGCGCAAGAGTAAGCCATGTTTCCATACACCCCACTGTCAGCTGCTTCTCTGAGAAATGCTAGTTTCATCTTCATTTTTTTATTCATTTTTTTTTTGTTTATGTCATGAGCATGTGCTTTGCATGTGGGAGTCTTGGGCTTGATTTTTGGCCCTTTATGGTCCCCTCCCACACCCACACCCTTGAGCCTGACTACAGGCAACCTCAAGGTATGACCCTCTCCTGTCCCTTCCCAAGCAGAGGAAGGACATGTGGATCCTGAGCAGCATTGTCAGGTATGGTGAGCTCATTTCTCTCTGCCTCCTCTGTCTCTCCCTTGGGGCTTCTCCAAGGGCCTGAGTGCCCTCATAGCTCAGGGTCCTGGTAGTTCCTCAGGCCTTGGGCATGCAGGCAAGTTGCCAGTGGCTCTCCCTGCTGTCACTCACATTTATCACATTATGGTCACAGGTGGTTCTGACCTGCACAGCAGATGGACATCTGGTTGACCTGCTTTTGCACAAGCCACTTTCTGGGCACTTGATGGTTGGGGGGGGGGCACATATTCTTTCTCCAAATAATTGTTGCAGCCGTTGCATCATCAGGCGCCTCATGTTTCAGTCATGTCAGTGTGACTAAAAAAAAGAAAGAAGCTTTGTGCAAAGATCCCCTTCTTTTGTGGGCCCCTACATTTCTTTTTATTATTCCAGCATAAAATCTGCAAGAGTGAACCAGATTTGATGTGACCTAGAGCAGGAAGTGACGTGGTTGAGCTTTTGGAACCTTCTGTACTCAAAATGATGTGTGTGTGTGTGTGTGTGTGTGTGTGTGTGTGTGTGTGTGTATGAGTGAGAGAGAGAGAAAGAGAGAGAGAGAACATTTCAAAAGGAAAGAGGATGAGAAAGAAAACACTTCAAAAGACTTCAGTAGCAGAGCATGAGACTAAGAGCTTTGTTTAATTGGCATATGTTTGCTTTGTGGGGAGCACTCCCAGTGGTGCTCAATCGTCTTGGGGAAACTTCTCATGATGATGAGAACCATGGGGTACTGGAAATGGAAACCAGACCTGCTGCCAGACCAGGGAGCATCTCCTGGCCCTAGACATTCATTCTGGTTTTGTTTTTTTTTTTGGGGGGGGAGATTGTGAGGAGGCTATGGCCAGGATCGCTCAGGGCTGTTTTCTTGGAGGTGACTTTGGGTGCTGGAGTAGAAACCAGAGCCTGGAGATGAACCCCCTAAGCCATGTCCCCCCACATGAGAGCTTTCTTCTCTGCAAATAGGCCACTCGCCTGGGGAGCCAGGGCAGAACCCTCTGTTGTGCTAGTCATTTCCGGCATGTGGCTTTGGACACTCGATACCCATAGGTACCCCATCTCACCCCCTTTTCCATGGTCCTGCTTTGCTGTTTCAGTCACTGCTCTTGCGTCCTTGGGCTGCGTGCCTGTCCCAGCCCTTGGGGATCATCAGTCCCCCCAACCCCCCAGTTCTGTCCCTACAGATATGCATTTCCATGCCAGCCAGCAGAACTTTCTGTAACTTCCCTTTGCTTTCTTTTCAGCCTGAAGGTCTCTCTGTCTCTCTCCCCAGTTCCCCTTTACCCTCTTCCTCTCTCTCCTTTTTCTCTCCTCTTTCTCCCCACAAATCTGGCTATGAAGTTCTGGAATGTTCCTCATTTCTCCAGAGAGCAGGTTCTGCAGAGACCGAAACTTGCCAAGCCCCTGGGGTGCCCGGAGAGACAGGAGTGGGGGTGAGGGATGGTGTTCTCCTCTGGCTGCTTTCACCTCCATTAAGTCCTGCCAACGTCTGGCTGCAGAGCTCTGTGCTTTCGGCTGAGACCGGGGCATTGTCTGGTGGCACACAGGATGCTAGAAGGGGACAAGGGCTTTTTCTCTGGGCCCTGTCCCCACACGAACCCACCGTGTGATCTGGCCTGTCAGAAGGACCTGCATGCTGTGGCTTGTACCGCAGTGAAACTGAGATGACCCTGGGCGATACATCTCTGTGTTTGACAGGTGTGGAAGTAACAGGTGTAGGGGTCTGGGGTCTTTGTGTGTGGGTGAGGCTATTTCTTTCTGAGTTTCTGAGGGGGAATCTGTTCTGTGGGAGTTTGGGGGACACCAATGTCTTTTGTTTTTGGAATACAATTTTTAATTGAATCACTGTGAGATCCACAGTTGCAAAATTGTTGATGATTGAATCATATAATATCTAATAGCCTTCACCAGGGCACATTTCCTGCCATTGCTGTCCTCAGTTTGCCTCCTGCCTTTTGTTTGTTTTGTTTTGGGGCCACACCTGGTGCACTTAGGGTTTACTCCTGGTTCTGCACTTAGGAATTGATCCTGGCAGGCTCAGGGGACCACATGGGATGTTCAGGGATCAAACTGGCATTGGTCCTGGGTCAGCCACTTGCAAGGCAAACATTCTGCCTTTAGTCTAGCGCTCTCTCTCTTTCACTCCCTCTGTCTCTATCTCTCCCCCCTTTCTCTCCTTTTCTCTCCCTTCCTCTCTCTACCTTCCTCTCTAGCTCCCACTCTTTCTTTCTTTCTTTCTTCTTTCTTTCTTTCTTTCTTTCTTTCTTTCTTTCTTTCTTTCTTTCTTTCTTTCTTTCTTTCTTTCTTTCTTTCTTTCTTTCTTTCTTTCTTTCTTTCTTTTCTTTCTTTCTTTCTTTCTTTCTTTCTTTCTTTCTTTCTTTCTTTCTTTCTTTCTTTCTTTCTTTCTTTCTTTCTCTCTCTCTTTCCTCTCCATCTCCCTCCTTCCCTCTCTATCTCCCTCTCCTCCTCCCCCTATTTCCTTTTAGACACTGTGTTTTGCACTACTGTTACTGAAGGGGTATTATGCCCATCACTTCACCCTTTTCAGCACCCATTCTTTTTGTTTGTTTGTTTGTTTGTTTGTTTTGTTTGTTTGTTTTTGGGCCACAACCGGCGGTGCTCAGGGGATACTCCTGGCTGTCTGCTCAGAAATAGCTCCTGGCAGACACGGGGGACCATATGGGACACCGGGATTCGAACCAACCACCTTTGGTCCTGGATCGGCTGCTTGCAAGGCAAACGCCGCTGTGCTATCTCTCCGGGCCCCTAAGCACCCATTCTTGTTTTGCCTAATTGTTCCCAACTCTCATTGTCATAGTGGCAGAGAAGGAACCAAGCCAGTGTCTTTGCCATTGAGTTCCTTCATCATTATCTCTGTAGAGAACCCCCAGGACCTCTCCATACCCCCTTTGTTTATGTGCAGTACCAGATATCCAACTGAGAGACTCACACAGGACAGTGCTCTCTTTACCAGGAAGCCACATCCTCAGACCCACCTCCCAGCTTGAATATGGCCACCTCATATCTGGGAACCATGCCCCACCTCCCTTGAGCAGTCCCAGAGACATCTTGTCACTCTGTGAGTCTATAGCGTACTGAGGCTTAAACCCTCCGTATCTGAATCAGGTCAGGACGCCCAGACCTGTAACTGCAACTGTTTGGTGCAAGGTGGGCTTGAGAAAATCTCTGGCTATTGACCACTTCGCTTTCCAGACGTGTAATGTCAAACCCAGCACTTCTGCCCTGGAAAAATGGGTTTCCTGGAGCCCACGGGGGATAGACATGGGGTCCCCAGTCAGTGGAGTAGGCCATGATGAGCCCCCCATGAGCTGTGCCATGTCTGCCTGGTCCATATGAGCTCAGAGGGGCAGGCGAACACTCCAGGCCAGCCGTGATTGTGCAAATGAATGGGTCAGAGTAATTGCTGCCAGCTTCCTCCTCCCCTGCATTTTTCAGGGGCTTGGTCATGGGCGTGTGCTTGCCGGAAGGTGGGTGCCTTCCCACAACTTCCCCCTTGCGGTTCAGATTCTAGTTACCCCCAAACTAGCCAGTGGCAATGCCTGCCTGCCTCATGGAAGATGAGCTTCCACTGTGCCTTCCCTGGTTTATCTCTCCAGAAAGTCACTCCGAAGAGCATTCTTAGTCACAGAGCTAGAGAGGTGACCAGTACCAGGAGAAGATGCTACTGGCTGTATCCCTCCTGGTGAGACCAAGAACAGAGCTGGGGAAGGTTGGGTTTCATGGTTAGGAGGCCATACATGAAATAGCAGTAACTGTGGAAAAATTCTGTAGGTTAGAAACTGGCACACATTGCATTACAGTGGGGAGTGCTCTTGCCTTGCAACCAGGCGGCCTGGGTTTGATCCTCAGCATCCCATCTGGTCCCCCAGGAGTGATACCTGAGTGCAGAGCCAGAAGGAAGCCATGAACATTGCTGGATGTGGCCTCCCAAAAAAACAATGGCTTATGTATAATTTATGGGATAATGACCAGAGGAAAGAATATGTGTGTTCCATGGGTGTGAAATTACCCATGCACCATATTTCCAACCCTTGGTGAGCAAGTCTGAAGCAGAGTAGCTGCGAAGAATTAATAAACCAAGCCAGTCAGGAGAGAATCATGGAGTCAGTTTGGCTTCTCATATCATGTCTTCTCTCTGCCTACTAAGCCAAAACTAAAATGCCTCTTTATTTGACTGGTACAAATTCAACCAGGAAGGGGAAGAAGGTCAAGTGACATCTAGGTGGACTTTTACAAGTCAAAAGGCTTGGTGAAAAGAAAGTAGAAGTTGGGGGAATGCCTTTATTTTGGGTAAAGACAGGGTGTGACCTAACAGAAAGACATGTGGGCATCTCAGGGGCATGATACAGAATCTATCTTTCTGGGGGGCTCTAGACATTTATGACCTCTAGACACAGAGAAACATAGGAACCTCAAGCAAGATCTCAGGGAGAGGCATGTCTGCTTTAGATAATCACAGCTTCATCTCTCATATCTGCTGGGATGTAGGAGGGAGCTCTGGTTCTTGGTGAGGGGATACATATGGCGTCTGATGGGATGGAAATGTTGTCTGTTGTTCTAGCCTGAACGGACCTTCTGGATGTTGTAGAGTGCTATCAACCAGACATTGCCAGCCCAGGACTGTGCGATTCCTTCAGTATGAAGTGTCTAGAGTTGTCCTGTTAAAATAACAGAGGATGGTGGTTGTTCAGCTGAAGAAGGGGTGCTGAGAGTGGTCCTTTTTTAAAAAAATAAAAATTAATAAATTGTTTTAATTGAGTCATTGAGGTACATAGTAACAAAATTATTTGTGATTGAGTTTCAGTCTTCAATGTCCAACACTCTTCACCAGTGCACATTTCCTGCCACCAATGTTCCACTTGCCTTGCCCTCATGTCCTCCCCACTGCCTGCTCTGTGAAAGACCTCTGTCTCTGTCTCTGTCTCTCTCTCTTTCTCTCTCTTTTTCTCACTCTCTTTCTCTCTCAGAGTAGTCTTTGAATGAAGTTGACTTTTTTGTTTTGAAAGGTGGAAAGGTTTTGGGGAATCTTGGTGTGAATCCATAATTGTACTGAACTATGCAAGAAGTACCTTTTCTGAGATGTGGCTTTTGTGGCTTTCTATTTTGGGGTCTGAACCCCTGTGCTTGGGAGTTATTCCCAGTGAGGTGCTCAAGGGTTGTTCTAGGTCATGCTTGAAGGATTAAGCTATGCTGAGGATCCAACCTGGTCTCTCTCTGCAAAGCCTGCCCTGCAGCCCTTTGAACCACCTCCAGGGAAAACATGACAATAAAGGGAACTCAAGCTCTTGCATGTTGGGACGTGGCTTTGGCTGGACCATGAAGATGCACTTCTGGTGTCACCCACCCTTGCCACATCCTTGTGTGTATGTGTGTATCATTTGTGTCTATCATTAGTTGGTGTTTCTGGTTCTGACCCTGCCCGAAATATGGCAGATTCTGGGAAGTCAGAACCAGGAAGTCAGAACCAGTTTGGGAATGGGTGCACTCTAGTCCTATTATTTGGCATTTTGGTTCTTATCTTGCCCAAGATATGGCAGATTCCTGGGAAATCAGAACCCGTTTGAACTGGGTGCACTCCAGTCTTCTACACTCCTATCTCCTGTTCCTTTTTGTGGAACTTTCTAGAACTTCAGCAAATCACTCTCCATTTGGGTCTGTTCATCTCACTGGCTGATTTGCTACTTGCAAATAGCCACTTTGCAAATAGCCAACTTCATGATAGATTAAAGACCTTTTGTATTTTCTAGTACATTCTAAAGTGAATCAACCCATTCACACGTGAAGAATAAGATTCTCCTGACCTTAGGAGTGGAAGAATTTAATAGTTACATAAAACCTATCTTCAAGTCAGCCACTGCAGTCTCCCTGCCATACTTGGCACACAGACGTGTGATTAAAATATTGTTTCTGGGTAATGTTGGATGTTGTGGGCAGAGCTGCCAACATGTACCGTTTGGCCCTTACTCTAATGAATTCCCTGAACATGATGAATTTGTCTCTTCTCTGCCCTTCTGCCCACATTTCTCCCTCCTTGGCATCCATTTATCTGATGGTGGAGATAAAACAAGTCAAGAATGGTATTTATTCCGCTCACATAGTGTTGAAAACCTGAAGCCAAGAAGTTCTATAAGAAATGTCAATTTTGTATCCCTGAAGTTTAACATTTGGGGAAGTTTTCCCATCCTGGACCCTTTTCTATTTTTCTCCTCACAGCTTGAGGTTTCTGAGTGAAAGTGTAAAATATTCTTGACTTTGGCAGCTCCAGGATTCATGGCGTAAACTCAGAGGTGGCTGCTTTAGTGAGTAAAGGTCACCACACATTAAAACTCACAGGAAGGGCTAGAGAAATAGCACAGGAGGGGTGAAACTTGTCTCAGATGTGGCAGTGGGAGCCATTACCCTGGTTCGAATCCCCAGCACCAGAGATGATCCCCATGAATGCCAGGAAGGGTCAGTCTTGAGCACAGAGCCAGGAGTTTGCCTGAGCCTACCAATATGGTCCAGTCTCCTCCTTTCCCATCTCACCATACAGAAACTGGCCCTGATGGAAGAAATGCTTTATTGATCTTTATTGCAACATCACTTTGTTTGGCCTCATTATCTGACCATAGGTAGGAAGGGAGGAAGGAAGACAGAATGCCCAGACAGAATATGTGTGTGTGTGTGTGTGTGTGTGTGTGTGTGTGTGTGTGTGTGTGTGTGTGTGTAAAATATTCTACATTTGGAAGCTACATTGTAATGGTGTCATCCATAGACTATGAGATCAATGCATTTCTGCTTTTCTTTACCTTGGAGAACTAGTTTTCCTAGTTGGGGTTGGTCAGTTGGGAAGGGAAGAGTGATAATTTGGGAATTACTGGGAAAAAATATCGCCGCCCTCCATGAAGCTGGTATGATCGTTCACTAATTCCTGGTTGGCATGATGACTCTGATTGAGAGATTCACACCTCTAGAACACTGGTGGGTTTTCCTGAGAAGCGGAAACAACACATTTGGGGATTTTTTTGTTGGGATATTTTGGGCCATACCTGGTGGGGCTGGGACATGAGGTTGGGTAGTACATGAAAGATCCAGGAACCTAAAATTTCATACAGACAAAGTCACATCCTTAGTCTTCCAATATATTTAGTCCTGTAAAAAAAAATTAAGTCAAAAACGAGGGAGTCCTTAATACTTAGTCTAAGGCCATCTGTTGTATTCATCATAGAAAATTGGGAAAATACATAACATTTACAGGAAAAATATCTCCCTCCATCAGGCAGACCCAGGCACTGCTGTTGTCTGAGACTTCCACATAGCTGTTGTTTCTCAAGAGTCTGTGTTAGATACAGTCCTATAGTAGACACAGCCGGACACAGATACAGTCAGATACAGTAGGACTGTAACTGTGAGTGAGGGGCTTGATGAATAGCGTGAATAAAGTAATGGAAGTGTGTGGCTATGGTGTGTGATGGACACAAGAACATGGGTGAGGGCCTTTGGGAAGTTCACCATGGCCAACCCTAGGCTTGAATTATTGGGGACTAGGAAAGTACTCCGCTATCTCTGAATGACTTTCTCTAAAGTGTCTCTATCATTTCTTTGCACAGGACTATCCCCCTTTCTCTGCCTTCCTGTTGACTGGGGAGGGAGCCCTCTAGAAGAATTTCAGGGTCAGGGTGGTTCTTCAGTTTATCATCGAGCTCTGCTATGAGCACGGGATGGTATGGGAATTTATTAAGGATTTGGGGAGCAAAGATAACCCTTAAAGCCACTTCCTGAGCCACGATGATGTTTGAGAGCAGGCATTAGGTTCATTCTTAAGATCTGGGCCAAGGAGGGCCAGAAAGAAATAGCAGGGAGAGAGAACCCAGGTCAACTTTATTGGCAGGGCAGGAGAGAAGAACAGAGAAGAAAATCTGGCCTTTTCCTGCTAATCCTGTGTTCCCCTGATTCGACTCTATTTTCTCATTCATTTCTCTCCAAAGGGACTGGAGCATATTGTCTTTTTCACTAAGAATAAAGCTCTTTAAAATGTTTCCTTTCCCTGGGATTTTGGCCTAAGGACCCTGAATTGGTGAGGGGGGCATTTCTTCCACACACACCCCACCCCCCCAGGATCTTGCTTTCCTGTCTCGCTTTTGCCCTGCACTTTGTAACTTTAGATTTTATTCACCGCTGCCTCAGAGGAGGTTATCTTAGGACTGAGAGCAGAGATGTTTTTATCAGGAGTCATTTTAGTTTTTCCTGCTGGGAAGGGAGCCCCCAAATAACACCAGTGTGCTTATTTAATAAGTCATATGAAGGTCATATTGGAGATATAAAGTCTACTTTTGCTGAAATGCAGTGTTTTGCAACTTGATATTTGGAGTGAATAACATTCTCCATAGTGTTGTTTGATTTACCTAGAAAATCGAGCCCTTCTTTCTCCTCTTCCTCCTCCTTTCCTCCTCTTCTCCTCTCCTTCCTCTTTCCCTTCTCCCCTTCTCCTGGATTTCCTTACTTTATTTTATTTTTTCTAAGCAAATTGGAATTTATTATAGTGGTCTTGTCCCCAGAAACGAAGCTCCAGTTGGGAAATGCTCAGGCATTGGAAAGCGTGAGAAACTCTCCAGCAGTTTTGAGTTCCCAGTTGGGGTCATGACTGTGAATCAAGGAAAGTTCCTAGAGGAACTTGGAACTTTCTGGAACAGAGGGAGTTTCTGCTTTTCTTCCACCACACTTCCTCTTGAGTGTACAATGGAAAAATCTAGCATAAAAGCATATTCCGTGTTACACACACACACACACACACACACACACACACACACACACACACACACACACACACACACACACACACACACACACACACACACACACCCTTGGGTGAAATGCTAAAGCTATTCCAAGCCATTCCCAGTAAGATTAGTCCTCTTTCACCATGGTCTTTATAGTTTTTAAAAGATATTTTAGCTTATACAATAAGCCATTGAAAAGCCTGGAAAGAGAAGAAGAAAAATTGTCTATTTTTAAAGATTATTATTGTTTCCATAAAAAAAATCCAAGATAACCTTTTAAGTAATTTGGAAAGAACTTTTGGAAAGGTGACAAAAATAAAAGATGGGCATAGAAACAATTCTTTCTTTCATCCTTGGACAACTGCTGAGATGGGAAGTTATTCAAAATCAGGACCAAGAGTAAGAATACACTTAGGTGGTTACTTATCAGATAAGAAGGAAAGTGGCAATGGCAAGCCTTACAGAAGGACTGAAAACAAAATGAAGTACTGGAGAAGCACTATGATCACAGATGAGAGTCACACCAAATGCTAGTGGCAGCCAAAGGAATTTCTTCTACTTTTTCTCTGTCCCATTCCAATTCAAGCACTATCATCCCAAATGGGAATGGAAGTAATGAAAAATTTCAAATTCACATGCAAGAGTAGATATGTGAGCCCTCATAATATTCTGGAAACATGTAGAATGTTCCTTCTCTTTCAGAGGGTCAACCTTCAGAGCCACCATCATGAAAACAGTAGTAGGAACTAGACTGGCATCGTGCAGAGACTGAGTGCCATTGGAAAGTTTTGTTTTGTTTTGTTTTATAATTTGTGGGTCACACCCGGCGGCGCTGAGGGGTTACTCCTGGCTCTACATTCAGAAATCGCTACTGGCAGGCTTGGGGAACCATATGGGATGCTGGAATACAAAGCACTGTCCATCTTGGATTGGCTACTTCCAAGGCAAATGTCTTCCATTTTCAGAAATATGTGCTCTGTTGGCAAGAAGTTAATAGCCATCATCGTTAAATTTTGTTTTCATAATCAGGTATTGCTCTGAATATTTCCAAGGAACAGACTGAGTATTGACATTCACCCAGTTTGCAATCTCTTCCTAATAAAAGCCTGTTGATTGAGGTTTAGCTCTCTTAGAAGGTTTTGTTCTTGACAGACATCTGCTAATGTTTGTTTGGATTGTGTAGTCGATAGATGTGTTAAATGTGGAACAGATTCAATATATAAATAAAATTGCTTGAAAACAGTGTCCTGAGAAACATATTTAGAGCTAGCAGTCTACATGACTTTTGTTGTGTGTTTTGTTTGGAGCCACACCCAGCAGTCCTCAGGGTTTACTCCTGGCTCAGTTGTGCTCAGGGCTTACTCCTGTCAGGGCTCAGGGGACCACGTAAGGAAACTGGGGGTCACGTTAGCTGCCCACAAAGAAGAACCCTACCCACCGTACTATCTTTTCAGACTGTATTCTTTACTTATTAAAAAGCAGATTTATTTGTCAGTGTCTCTGTTTGTCAACATTCTGTCAAGCAGATAAATTGGATGCAGTTTAGAAATAGCAAAGCCACCTGTAGTAATGAATTTCTGCAAATCCAGTAATTTTTTTCCCTCGAATTTTCTCTGAGCAACACTTGAATCTTCTACTTTTCACTAAAGAAATAATTGGGCAAGCTTGGGTTTTGTATTGAGGAAAGCAGGTCAGCGTATGTTTAAAATAAAATCTTTGAATTTAGTTTCTGGTTTGTGTCCTGTTAATGGGACAGAAGCAACACAGTAGAAAAAATGGATAAATGAGCACTATTGGGTATTGGTAGGAAGATCATTATTGATATTCTGATGGTTTCTTATAAATCAGCATCATTTACTGAAATTAATACCCAACATTTTTTTTTAATTACACCTGGCAGTGCTCAGGGCTTACTCCTGGCTCTGTGCTCAGGGATCACTTCTAGAAAGGCTCCGAGACCATTTAGAATACCAGGGACTGAACCTAAGTGAGTGGTGTGCAAGGCTGTCTGCTCACTCTAGCCCTGACAACCAGCAGTTTTGTTTTTTTGTTTTGTTTTGTTTTGGACCACCCCTGGCGGTGCTCATGGGTTACTCCTGGCTATCTGCTCAGAAATAGCTCCTGGCAGGCACAGGGGACCATACGGGACGCCGGGATTCAAACCAACCCCACCTTAGGTCCTGGGTCGGCTGCTTGCAAGGCAAACGCCGCTGTGCTCTCTCCGGCCCTAACCAGCAGTTTTAAAAACATTCCAAAAGAGCCAGAAAGATGTTTGCATGCAGGAGTCTGGGATCTCATTCCAGCATCACATGATTCTCTCTGAGCCCTGCTCAGAGAAACCCCCAAGTACAGAGCCAGGGATGGGCATGAGGCATGATGATCTATGGCCCTGAAACATAAAACAAAACAAAAAGGAACATTTTGGAAATAAAATGCTCCAACCACACATTGTTTCAACATTGCTAAGTGCCACTCTCAACATCTGGGGAACAGTCTTTTTATCCCTGATTTCATTTTGCTAGTGAAATCCAATGAATCCATGTATCAATTATTGCTAAAATAATGTGAATATTTTCACAAGTGGGGTGTTTGTTCCCTGACAGTCAAGCTGGAGTATGTTGCTCTTAATTTAGAAGGTGTTGACAGAGCAAAGGAAGTGAGAGGAAAGTGACAGGCTGTCAGGGACAGCCATTGCTCCGGGCTGTGTCTCTGAAAATCTGTGCATCACTGAGACGCTCTTGCTGGAGGGGCAGGTGGGTCTGAGAATTCCACTCCAGAACCTCCTCTCCACCCTCCTCCCACACCTGGGCAGGCTGCACTTGGAACTGTCTCTATCTTCCCCTTCCTTTCAAGTGTAAATCTTAAGATTTCAGGTACAGGATAAACAGAGCTAACCTATATTTCTTTCCATGTCTCTCACTGAGTAATCAGGTTTTAGAGGGCTAGAGAGACAGTACAGACTTATGCACCGTGTTTGTCCCTTGAGCAACACCAGAATCAAGGGTGCACTGTGTTTCCTGAGCACAGAGTAAGACAGGTTATACCAATGGGTGAGTAATCCTTGAGCACAGTGTCAGGTGACTCTCCAGCACAGAACCTGAAGTGGACCCTGGGCACAAAGCCAAGAATGAACCCAATTGGCTGGAGATAGCATGAAGGTAAGGCATTTGCCTTGCATGTAGAAGGACAGTGGTTCGAATCCCGGCATCCCATATAGTCCCTCAAGCCTGCCAGGACTGACTTCTGAGCATAGGGCCAGGAGTAACCTTTGAGTGCTGCCGGGTGTGACCCAAAAACCAAAAAAAAAAAAAAAAAAAAAAGAATGAACCCAAGTATAGAGCCAAGAATTAGAGCCAAGAATGATCCCCAAACACAGAGCCAGGACTGATTCCTGAGCACAGAGCCAGAAATGTTCCCTGAGCACAGCCAGCAGTGGTCCCCAATCATAGAGCCAGGAGTAATCCCCAAATAGAGTCAAGAATGATCCCCAAACACAGCCAGAGTAAGTGCTGAATTCCACTGGATGTGTCTTAAAAAAAAAAACAAAACACAAAACCTTTTGAGTATCTTCTTGAACAAAGTACTTCAAATTTCTCAGTAGCTAGAATCACGCACTATGTTAATTTTGGGACTGACACAATACACAGAAATCATAGAGGGGCTGAAATCATAGAGGGGCTACACAGTGGGTAGGGTGTTTGTCTTGCACGTGGCCAACCTGGGTTCAATCTCCGGCATCCCAATGGTCCTCCCTGCCAGGAATGATTTCTGAGAACAGAGCCAGGAGTAACCCCTGAGCACCACCAGGTGTGACCCCCTCAAAAAATTATAGTTTCTAGTTTATTATTCTTGACTTGTGCCAGGGATAAAAAGATGTCTCCACAATTTTAGGTTGGAGCTGTTCTGACTTAAGAAAGTCATTAAAAGGAATGCGATAGGGTGGAGCCCAGATGCACCAAAGCAGGACCCTTCTCCAGCCTGGGAGAGCACCCTGAGGCGGAATCTGGTACCTTAACCTTGGACCCTTCCCCAGAACTTTGAAATCTCCATTTCTGTGATTGAGGCCACTGTCATTGGTGTGTTGCAGTCCCTGTCCAAAAGGCTCAGTGTATGATGTGAATGAGTCTTGTGACAAGCGAGGTTTGACACGAAATAAAACTCTGATGATTGCAGCTTAATGGACAGCTGGGGGTATCCTCAGCTCATGGAAACTTGGATCCCTCAGATGGTGGTTAAGAGCCCTTTCCTAGTACACAGATAGCTAAGTGTGATGTCACCTCTCTCATGCTGGACTCCACATCCCTGCCTGTGAGTGACCTTCAGATTCTCTGCCATGTCCGAATCTCCACCGTCACCACTGCTGCCTTCATTCACAGAACTGACTGGAGCCGTAGCACAGTGGGGAGTCTTTTGCCTTGAATATTATAACTTAGATCTGATCCCAGCATCCCACAGGCCCCCCAGAACTCACCAGGAGTGAAACCTGAGTGCAGATCTAGGAGTAAACTCTGAGCATGGCCAGGTATTACCCCAAAAACAAACAAACAAAACCCAGAATTCTCCGTGCATCTCCCGACATCCCCCCTCCCCACGGAGTCACCTTCCCTTGTGAGCCTCATTAAACTGCCCTGAGGAATCCAGTGTAATATTTGCATCAAAATTAAAAGACCTAAAGGAGCCACAAGCGACAGGCAGGCACCCCGAAACAATCCCCCCCTGTCATCTGTGTGCAGCCTTTTGATTAGAACCAATGTTTCTGGTCTAAAAAACACCCCCGGGAAGGGGTGATGAGAAGCTGAGCTGCAGCTGCAGAAGGGGGTGTGGGGGCCGTGGAGGTGAAGGTGGGTGTGTGTCTTCCTAGAGAGGGTGTTTTGCAGCCAGTAAGAACAAGCCCAGATCAGGTGTGTGTGTTGTGTGTGTGTGTGTGTTGTGTGTGTGTTGTGTGTGTGTGTGTGTGTGTGTGTTTTGGGAGGGGCGATGTTAGTTTGTTTGCATCCACTCTTATTTTTGTTTTGGGGCCTCACACCCTGCACTCAGGGATCACTCCTGACAAACTAGGGTACCAATGGGGTGTTGGTGTCTGCCATATCAGGCAAATGCCCTTCCTATTGTACCTGTTGTACCATCACCCCACTTCCTCCTTTTTCATTTATATATTTTGGACCACACACCCCTCAGTGCTCCAGGATTCTTCCTGACTGTACACTCAGAATCACTCCTGGCTGGGATCATATAGGATGCGGGGATCTAACCTGAACCCAAACAAAGGCGTTCTCTTTCCTTTTCACCTCTTCCTTTGATATGTAAAAACCCACCTGATCACTTGACTTTCCCCCTCCTGGTGAACAAGTATTGGTTTAATTAAGAAAGATCAGTTTAGGCTTGGTGCGCTCGGACACATCACAAGGGAGAAGCCATGGGTTCTGTGACTCTCCTGACTGGCTTGGTTTATTAACTCTTTGTGTTTACCATGTTTCTTTAGACCCTTCTTCCTGGGGGGGGTGTCAATATGGTGTCTGGGGTGATTTCACAATGTGGGGATTTATTTAACATGGATCACCACATGCAAAGCAAATACTCTTCAGGCTGTGCTTTCGTTCTGGCTCTTGGCATTCAACTTTGAAAAGGAATTATTGTTTGCAGTTGGAACCTAAACCTTTACCCACCATAAAATGGGAACCTTTTCAGTTATTCGGCATCTCCAGTTTGGTTGAGGCGCTGCCTTCATATTTCCAACTCTATCAAGTACTCTGCAACTGTTCCCAGAATGAACACCTCACTCCAGCCCCCAAGTTCTGGCAGCCACTGGCACCAGTTCTGAAATGGCCTGAGCACCATCGTTGGCTCACACTTGGATATGGCTGAATGAACACAAATGTAGCGTCAGCCGCAAGGTGCTCATGGAATTCAGGAACTGACCCTACTAGCCACTTCCTTTTAAAGCGTCTCTCTCAGTGGTGTCTGTGTATTAGCAGTTATTCCACCTCACTCATGGGGATGCATTTTGGAGGATTTTCATCACCCCAAAAGAAGCCCCATACTATGAACTGTCACTCTCCATCCTTCTCACATCCTGCCCTGATGGCCACATCCCTCTTTTCTGTCTCTGTCCTATGTACCATATTTTTCATACCTAAGACACAACCCCCCCAAAAAAAAAAAAGATGGGGGGAAAATGTGCATTTTATGGAGCAAATGTCGCTAAAGCTGAAGCCACAGTTTAAAAAAAATTTTTTTTAATTTTCTGATGTTACCAAAAAAAGTTAGATAAATGTGTTTAACCAGCTGTGAACCGGAGTATTGTAAATATACTTCGGCCTCATATGCTGGTTGTTCCCAGCGTTGCACCATTTGCTTTAGAATATTTATTTTCTTGTTTTCCTCTTCTAAAAACTATATGCATCTTATGGTCAAGTGCATCTTATAGAGCGGACAATACAGTACTTACTGTTCTGGCCTTTTCACATCAGTGGTGCTGTATACTACATGGAATATGACGACCTGCACAAAAGCCTTAAAACCACTAAGCTTGCTATGTAACTGGAGAACTTGATTATAAAAGAACACTTGACCACAACCCTGTACCACATGCCATCGTTTCCCTTCAACGATTTCAACATCCATAGTTGGAGCTGGAGTGATAGTTCAGCAGGCAGGGCACTTGGTTTGCATGTATTTACCTGGTTCAGGTAAGCCCCCTTATGGTCCTTCGCTCCTTAACCAGGAATGATCCTTGAATACAAAACCAGGAGTAAGCCCTGCTAGGCAAGTCCTCTAAAATTATTTTTACATTTGACTGGCGAAATCTAACTTTCTCTCCTTTTGCTGTGGTTAAGTTTTAGTCATTGTGCATTTATAAACTTTTGGGGGGAGGAATTTGGATCACATCCAGCAATTCTCAGGAGTTACTCCTGGCTCTGTGCTGATGAATTACTCCTGGCAAGCTAGGAAGACCTTGTGGGAGGCCAGGGATCAAACTCAGGTTGGCTGTATGCAAGGCAAACACCCTACCCACTGTGCTATTGCACCAGCCCCAACATTATTAAGTTATTAAACTTTTTTAATAAATAATTTTAATTAAATCACATTGAGATACACAGTTACAAATTTGATCATGATTGTACCATTTGGTTTCAGGTCTAATATCAAGGTCTTTAAACCATTTTTAAGTGATTTTTGTGTACAGATTTAAGAGAGGTCTGAATTCATTTTTTGGCATTTAGTTGACCAGTTTTCCAAGCACCACTTGTTGAAGAGGCTCTCCTTGCTTGCTCCTCCTTATTTCTTGCCCTTTTATTAGAGCAGTTGATCATATACCTGATGGTCATCTCAGAATATTCATGTCTACTCCATTGATCTGAGGGTCCAGAAACTTTTTAGCTTGCAAGTTTTTCTTGAGCTCCACATTCAATGTGGATGCTTTGGCTCTCAGTGCCAGCCTTATAAGTAAGCACCAGGGTGAGGACTTGGCCCCTAACAACCTGCACATGCACCAAGTGACATTGGTGGCTCTCTTGATGGTGATCACCAGCCCCAAAAGCAAGTTTTGGCCACACCACAGTCAGGTGCATACAGGCATTGCTCCCAAGAGGGGTGCCATCTTGTTGAACACATCAATAAAATGCTGTGTAAATACCATGCCCAGAATTTTGTCCCTGGGACACTGTGCCCAACCCGTGCATGACTCCACACCTGGAGAGAAAAGAGTGGCATCCAGATGCCACCCTGGCAAGCACCATGACTCAATTTGCCACCACCAGCCATGGCAGCAGCGAAGGAAAGGGAGAGAACAGCCAGCCCCATCACCCTCGCTGGCTTCTTTCCTTGGTTGTGGCTGTTGTTTTGGTTTTGTTTCCAATATAGATGGAAAGAGAGAGACACTCAGAAAACCATCAGAAGGATTGAATTCTTATTACATTGATGGAAGGTCGATTTTCAGCCACACACCAGCCAGGTGAGAAGGGAAAAGCTGGTAGCACCCGAGATTGAACCCACAAACCTGACGTGGTCCTTCCCCTTAACCTGGTCAGAGATGCCTGAGCGAGACACAAAATGCTCGACTTCACCTGCTTCGCTCCTCTGTGCATTGCATTTCCCTCACGAACAATTTGTCTAGCAGATCAGCCAGAAGGGAGACTTTGCCTTTGTTATTTTAGGGGAACTGACCCAGCTTCCTGTCCGAGCAGTGGGAGGATTAGCGTTCAGGACTCCACTGTGCTTTTTAATCCTCTTTGAGAGTTGTACTTTCTTATGGGTCAGTGAAGTTTTCAAGGATGTGCTGCTGGTTTCCAAAGCCTTTGTGCAGCTTCAGGGAAAAACGAACCCCAGAGGCCATACCTGGGAGCAGGAAGTCCATCAAGAGGCTCAGAGAGGACGTGCCAGTGCTGTTGGTCTTTTCTGCTGCACAAACCTGCATATCCCAGCCAGGGGTGATGCCCAGTGGGCTGACTTCAGGTTTTGCATGCCAGAGCCCCGGGTTAGTCTGTGGGTCCTCAAAATACCTCAGAGTTGTAACCCTGCCCCTAACTTCCTGTTTCCCTAACCTTTAAACAGGGGGCCAGTTCACTGTCCCTCAGACCATTGGAGGGTCTGACTATAGTAAAAACAAAACTTATGAACGAATTCTTATGCACACTGCATATATCTTATTTTGCAATGAAGAAACAAAACAGATACAAATACAATATGTGGCCCGCGGGCCATAGTTTGAGGACCACTGTTTAGGATGTGAAAGTCCACCTGGATGATGAGACCCGCCTACACCTGAGATGGGGGCTGTTTTGAATAAAGAATAAAAGAGTCTACCTGGGGGAAAGGCGAGAGAGGAAGCAGCAAAAAGGAGAGAGGGGGGATCGGAGAGGGGAGAGAGAGCAGAAAGTTTAGCAGAGAAGCAGTAGAGAGCTTATCAGGAGAAGAGATGAGTTAGGTAGACTTGGCGCAGAGGCTGCACATGGCAGAGAAAAATCCATGGAATAAAGCAAGCTGACTCTGATGAAACTTTAACTGACTGCTTGTGAATTATTTCTCCACTGTTATCCTGCATGTTGAGATCCATCTACTCGAGGGGTTAGAAACATGGTGCCTAGGGTGGCCTCACCCAATTCGTGGGTGCCTTATTTTTAAATTTAAATCTACAAAGAGGGGCCAGAGAGATAACATGGAGGTAAGGCGTTTGCCTTTCATGCAGAAGGTCATTGGTTCGAATCCCAGCATTCCATATGGTCCTCCAACCTGCCAGGAGCGATTTCTGAGTGTGGAGCCAGGAGTAACCGCTGAGCACTGCCTGGTGTGATCACCCCCCCCAAAAAAAATCTACAAAGAGTGATCCAAGCACAAGGTGAGTGGGTAAATGGTGGCTCCTGAGTGTTGTCAGGTGTCACCCCCAAATTAACCAACAAATATGCATCCTCACTTTTCAGGTTTAACCACAACTTACCTCTTGCACCACTTATTGCTCTGGGTTCTTCACTCCCTGGTCCCAAATAATCTAAATTCTGCCCAAAAGAAATACACTCACTCTTAAAAGACATGGAAACTTGGGATAATTAGTGAAATGCAAAGACAACACATCCAGATGGAAATCTTTTTTAAACTATAGGTCTATAAGATGAAATTAATCTCTTTTAAGCTTTACCTGGTTTGTTTGATTTTTTGAGTCACACCAGTGGTGCCCTGGACTTACTCCTGTTTTTGCTTTTTGTTTGTTTTGTGTTTATTTTGGGGTCACACCTGGCCATGCTCAGGCATTATTCCCAGCTCTGTGCTCAGCTCTTATTCCTGGCTCTGTGATAAGAAAATTCTCCTCCCTCTGTGCTCAAGGATTCCTTTTGGCTCTGTGCTCAGGGATTACTCCTGGCTCTGTGCTCAGTAATTCCACCTAAGGGATTTTTCCTGGCTCTGTACTCAAGGCTTACTCTTGGCTCTGTGCTCATGGATCACTCCTGGCAGTTCTCAGGAGGATTACATGCAGTGTGGGGGATTCAAACTTTGGGGGTTATCTGCATGGGATGGCAAGTGCTTAACTCCTGTACTATCTTAGGGCTCATTTATTCCATGTCTGTGTCAAAGAAAAGCTCCTCTGTGGGGGGCAGTGGAGCTTTGCTTCACAGACTCACCCACCTCAAGAACTGGGGGTTTAGGTGCCTCTTAAACCGGACCCGCATGGTTTTCTGCAGTTTTGCCTGTATCCAGATAGAATAAAAGAAAGCGTCGCCTGTATCTACTTATAAATGAGACCAGAGAGAGGAATTAAGTTGATTGTCGGCACTGAAGCCAGCTCCCTTCCCCATGCCATCGTTTAATCAGATTCATTAGTTTTCCAATGTTAATTGAAAATCGCTGTAGTTTGGCCCCTGAAAGGTTTAAAATTGAAAAAAAAATGAAGCCCCTCATTTACCGCATTGCTGCATTTTACGAAATTACTAGTGATTTTCACATAATGTTTTTTTCATCCAACTAATGCATTATTAATTGTCAGGCCTTTTAGAAGGAGGACAAAAGAAGACCATCTTCCTCTTTCATTGTTGGATTTCTCCATTTCCCGGGAAGCTTTGTGTAGGGTGTTTAAATGAGAGCAGTAAATTGGGATGAGAAAACAGCTTTGCAGCGTCTGTATTCATGTCTCTGTTTTATGGGACAAAGTCCGCTCAGCTCAGTCAAAGGAAAAGAGCAGTTAAAGTGAGAGAGAGGGTTAGGGACCCACAGGGGACATTTCTACTTGTGTAAACCTACAGTTTTATTAAAATCAACCCTTCCCCAGGTTGCTTTCCAGGCTAAATAGGATGGCTAGCCTTGAGCTAGTTACAAGAGCAGATGTTTATTTCATTATTAATTCTCCAGGTGGCTTGGGGCTATTAGACTGGATTTTCCAAGAAGACTTGTTTTATGATTACAAAATTATTACACTTTCACCTGGCAGGAATGATTTTAAACAACATGGAATGAGTGGGAGAGACATAGAAAAAGAGAGATCGCCCATCCCTCTTTTCACATTAGAATTAAAACTTGCTATTTATTTATTTATTTTTTATTTATTTTGTTTTTTGGGTCACACCCGGCAACGCTCAGGGGTTCCTCCTGGCTCTACGCTTAGAGAAATTGCTCCTGGCAGGCTCGGGGGACCATATGGGATGCTGGGATTCGAACCAATGTCCTTCTGAATGCAAGGCAAATGCCCTACCTCCATGCTATCTCTCCGGCCCAAAACTTGTTATTTTTAACATTTTGTTACTTGTTTGGTTTTTTTGTGCTCGCTTCGGCGGCACATATACTTGTTTGGTTTCTTATTGTTGTTTTTGTTTGGTTTAGGGCCATACCTGGCAAAGCTTAGGGGTTACTCCTGACAGGCTTCGGAGACAATATGGAACGCTGGGGATCAAACCCAGGTCAGCTGTAAGCAAATCAAATGTCTTCCCTACTATTACTCCAGCCCCTCTTTTTGATATTTTACTATGCTCAGGCTCTGTTTTCAGGAGTTGACCCCTGGCAGAGCTCAGTTCTCAGAAGTGGTGTTGGGGATCAAATCAGGTTCACTCCATGCTAAATAAGTGCCCTACCCACTGTACTACTCTACTATCTCCCTGACCCCAAACTCAGTTTAATTTCTTGTCAAAGCTCTAGAAGCAATAGTGTGTGTGTGTGTGTGTGTGTGTGTGTGTGTGTGTGTGTGTGTGTGTGTGTGTGTGTGTGTGTTTGGGGGGTTGGGTTACACTTGGCAGTGCTCAGGGGTTACTCTTGGCTCTGTGCTCAGAAATTAATCACTCCTGATAGGCTCAGGGGACCATATGGGATACCAGGAATCCAACTGGGCTCCCTCCAGTGTTGGCCAGGTACAAGCCAAATGCTCTGCCATTGTGATAACACTGCAGCCCCCAATAGGCTATTTTGTTGCTGGATGAAGTGTGGCCAGAAACATGAAACTTAGCAGCTGAATCTTGACTAAAAACTGTCAGTGTTTGCAGATTTGGTCTCAAATTGTGTGAGGCAGAGTCAGTCCCATTGGACTCACCTGTGGAAGATTCCAGCCCTGAGGAGCTTACCTGCTCCTTCACACTCTGTGTCACCCCAGGGATCTGCTCCCAGTGCTTTCGTGATTGTTCAGAACCGAGCAAGCTCAGTAGAACACGGGAGATACCTGATGTATTGGGCCTGAGGGGGTGGACAAGGCTCTGTGACGCATTAGACAAGGCTCATGGACCATTGGATATGGTTCTGTGGGACTATTGGACAAGGCACATAAGACTATATGGACCACAAGACAAGGTGCTGTAGGACCATTGCATAGGGCTCTATGGACCATAGGGCAAGGTTTTGTGGGACTGTAAAATAAACCCCCATGCCATATTTTCCAGCCCCAGGCAGATAGGTCTGAAGCAGGGTAGCTGCAAAAAATTGATAAACCAAGCCAGTCAGGAGAGAGTCAGGGAATCAGTTTGCTTCTCTCCTTGTGGTCTCTCTGCATGCCAAGTCAGACAGACCAATACAAACTCACCAGGAGGGGGAAGGTAGAATGAGATCCAGGCCTTTACATATCAAAAGGATAGGTGAAAAAAATAGAAATTGGGGGAACACTTTGTTTTGGGTAAATAGCTGTGTATTGTCTAATATAGGATTATTGGACAAGGTTTTGTGGACCAATGTGGCCCCATGCTCATGGTTAACAGGATCTTCTCACATATCAGCACGTTTATATTTCTGCTGCCTTTCTTGGTTTTGCTCTTCAAATTGGCTCTGATGTGCCATTGAGGGTATCTTGGCCTACAGGGGCAGTTGGACCTTTCTGGAGAAAATACCTGGGTTAGACCTGAGTTATGCTCATGGCCTCAGTTTAAAGTTAATGAATTGGGAAGGTAGGCACTTACCTACCCAGCACCTCTGAGCCTCACCAGTAGGAATCTTTGAGCACAGAGCCAGGAGTAAGCCTTGGGTGTGGCTCCAAAACTCAAATGAGCCAAAAAGCAGAAAACTGCAGGTCCCCCAAACTCTCCAGGAGTGATGCCTGAATGCAGTCAGGAGTAACCCCTGAGTACCATCAGGTGTGAGCCAAAAACTAAAGACAAACAAATAAACAAAAGGCAACACATGTCTGGTTAGGCAGAGACTAGCTTTGAAGGGCTATGACCAAGACTTTTAGGGACTAATTCTCCTCCCTTCATCAGAACACTCTGCATGACTGAGCTGAGCTTTTGGGGCCTAGGACCATAGCAACTGGGTGGCTACCTCCTGTCAACCTGCTGACCTGTGAACCTGCCAACTATGATGGTATTTCATTATAGTAGCAACAGGAGTCACCAGCTTTACTGATACAAAATTCCTGTTAGGAGTCGTCTTCTCTGAGCTCTTTATTTCAGGGAAAGGCCTCTGAATCTCTGTCTGAGGAATTTGCATTTGAAAAGGATTTACATGTAGTATTATGCTGAATGAAAGGACTCAGAGGGAGAGAGATAGACATAGAATAATCTCACTCATTTGTGGGATTTAAAAGTAAGAAAGGGAGTATGGCAATAATATCCAGAGACAATGAGACAAGGGCCAGGAAGATCAGTCCTTGGGAGGATGCTTGGCCGCAAATAGTGGAGCAGTGCAGTTATGGCAGAGAAGGAACCACTATGAATGACAATGACAATAAGAAATGATCACTCTGGACAAGAACTGGGTGCTGAAAGGAGGGAAAGTGATATGCATAATTATAATTCACTAACAATAGTGCAAACCTGCAAACCGTAGTGTCTAAAAGGAAAAAGAAGGAAGACAGATAGATGGATGGCTAGATGATAGATAGATAGATAGATAGATAGATAGGATAGATAGATAGATGATAGATAAAATATCTGTCCCAGAGGCACGCAGGGGAGAGAGTGGAAGGGAAACTGAGGTCTTTGGTGGCAGGAAATGTGCACTGGTGAAGGGTGTTGAACACTGTATGACTAAAATTTAATCATGAACAACATTGTAACCAGGGTCTTTAAATGAATTAAAATTAAAAAAAAAACTTATAGGGACTGCAGAAAGAGTCCAAGGGTTATGGTGCATACCTTGCATTCAGCCAACCATGGTTTGATCCGTGGCACCTCACATCCTTGGAGCACTACCAGGCACAACCCTGGGGATTCTCAGGGCCCTGTGACGTGGCCCAGGAATTCCCAGCACTGCAGGGCCCAATCAGCACTTCATTCTTGGGCTTATGCATTGAACCTCCAGCCTAGTCGACCAACAATCGCTGAGTTTCCCCCCATTCTCCCAGCTAAAGGAATAAAACAGATTTACTGTTTCAACCAGGCAGGCCTTTCCTTTAGGTGACACTGATAGTTTAGGGAAGAAAATCTTGTTTTCTCCCGCAGGCTCATCCACTCAAACTATGGTCCAGAATTAAGTGTTGACGTGATGAATGCCTGCTGGGGAGAGAGAAGGCAACCAGATGATGTGTGGAACGAGGGTCACAGGACTCTCTGTTTATACTTGACCTGATGAATGAAAGCCAGAATGGAAGTGGCAGGAAGGAAGTCAGAGACCCAGTGGTTAATGCCTATGCCTTGCATGTATATGGCTAACCCAAATTCAATCCTGGCACAGCATGTGCTCTCTTGGCAGCTCCAGGAATGATCCCTGAGCACAGATTTCTCAACAAAATTTAATAACAACAATTTTTTTTCTTTTAGGGGCTGGAGTGATAGTACAGCAGGAAGGGTGCTTGCCTTACATGCAAGCTGACCTGAGTTCGATCTCCAGTATCCCATATGATCTCCTGAGCACTGCCAGAAGTAATTCTTGAGGGTAGAGCCAGGAAAAAACCCTGAGCACCACCAGATGTGTGCCTCCCCCCATGAAAAGAAAAAATTTTTTCAACATAGTATGGTAATTATACCAAAGACAGTAGAGATGAGGTCAGGAGGACTAGTCCATGGTTGGAAGCTTGCCACAAAGAGTGGTGAATGCAGTTAGAGAAGCAATGGTTAGTCCACTGTGACAATGATAGTTGTCTAGACTAAGGAGTCTGGACAAGAACTGGATGCTGAACGGGGATAAAGTTTGGTACCTCTTCGTTAGCAATAGTGCAAACCACTATGTCAGAAATAAGAGAGATTGAGAAAGAAAGAAAATGAAATAGAAAGAAAGAAAGAAAGGAAGGAAGGAAGGAAGGAAGGAAGGAAGGAAGGAAGGAAGGAAGAGGAAGGAGAAAAGGAGGAAGGAAGGAAGAGGAGAGAAAGAAAGAAAGAAAGAGAAGGAAGGAAGGAAGAGAGAGAGAAAGAAAGAAGAAGAAAGAAAGAAAGAAAAAGAAGAAAGAAAGGAGAGGAAGGAAGGAAGAGAGAAGAAAGAAAGAGAAAGGAAAAAGAAGAAGAAAAAAAAAAAAAGAAAAAAGCGGGAAGGAGGAGGAGGAGAGAAGGAGGAAGGAAGAGAGAGAAAGAAAGAAAGGAAGAAAGAAAGAGAAGGAAGGAAGAGAAGGAAGGAAGGAAGAGAGAGAAAGAAAGAAAGAAAGAAAGGAAGAAAGAAAGAGAAGGAAGGAAGAGAAGGAAGGAAGGAAGAGAGAGAAAGAAAGAAAGAAAGAAAGAGAGAGAAGGAAGGAAGAGAAGGAAGGAAGGAAGAGAGAGAAAGAAAGAAAGGAAGAAAGAAAGAGAAGGAAGGAAGAGAAGGAAGGAAGGAAGAGAAGGAAGGAAGGAAGGAAGAGAGAGAAAGAAAGAAAGACAAAGAAAGAAAGAAAGAAGAAAGAAAGAGAGAAGAAGAAAGAGAAGAAAGAAAAGAAAAAGAAAGAAAGAAAGAGAAGGAAGGAAGAGAAGGAAGGAAGGAAGGAAGGAAGAGAGAAAGAAAGAAAGAGAGAAAGAAAGAAAGAAAGAGAGAGAGAGAGAGAGAGAAGTAAAATGCCTGTCCCAGAGGCAGGTGGGGGGGGGGAAATCGGGAACATCTGATGAAGGGAAATGTGCACTGGTGAAAGTGATGTACATTCTATAACTGAAACTCAACCATGAACAATTTTATAACCAGTGTTTAAATATAAAGTAATTATTTAAAAACATTCTTTTCAAAGGATTCCCAGGGGCCCAGTAGCACAATGATTAGTATATCATCCTTCCAGTTCCATTTGTAATATTGGACATCTCTTTGCCAGATTTCTTAGAAGTCTTGATAATTAAGCAGGGTTTAGGTTATTGATTTCTTTTTTTGGGTTACACCAGTAGCACTCAGGGGTCACTCCTGGCTCTACATTTAGACATTGCTCCTGGCAGGCTCGGGGGACCATATGGGATGCCAGGATTCCAACCACCATCTTTCTGCATACAAGGCAAACACCCTACCTCCATGCTATCTCTCCGGCCCTAGGTTATTGATTTCTTTGTCCATCTCTATTCTGATGACCTTAAGTTCTTCATCCCTTGAGGCTCTGATATGGATAAGCATTTTATGAGAGAGGAATATATCTGTATGTATTAAATAATATATCTGAGGAATTTAATTTATTTATGAGCTCTATAATGATTTGTGATAAGTCAGCACTTACTGGCCCACATGGTGACCTCAGTGGGGAAAATGTCAGCTCTAGAAAAAGAAGTAGGGAGTTTCTTTCTCAGGATTTATACAGTAAGTCCAACATCAGACTGAGTTGTTGTTGTGTTCTTTTGGTTCTAGGTTTTTTGTTTGTTTGTTTTTGTTTTTTGTTTTGCTTTTGGACCACACCCGGCAGTGCTCAGGGGTTCCTCCTGGCTCTGTGCTCAGAAATCGCTCCTGGCAGGCTCTGGAAACCATATGGGATGCTAGGATTCAAACTGGTGTCTGTCCTGTGTTGGCTGCATGCAAGGCAAACGCCCTGCTGCTGTGCTATTGCTCCAGCCCCCTTTTTTGCATTCCTTTGGGTCTAGGGTAGCTTGGTGGCAAAGCACCTGCTTCATGTGCACAAAACTCTCATTTCCACCCCCAGTGGTGCCCACATATGCCAAGGGCAGCTCTCTGATGCCACCACAGAGTGTATTATCTCAAGCCACAAGACCAGACCCTAGTGCAGGATTCAGAGGAGTGTGATGCCAGGAAAGCAGGTGTGTGACCACCACAGCGCCTCCTATTGAGCACCACTACCAAGTCAGCATGTCTCCTGTGCTCTGGAGTAGTCATCAAGGGAAGGGAGGACAGAAAGGCTGGTTCCCACTGGGATCCGAAGCCATCGCTGTCGAGTCTCAGAAATGCTGACCACTGCCCGTCTTTTGGGTTTGTTCATAATTTTCTTGTGAAATGTGCCATGTTTATCAAAGGGACTATGGTGGTGTAAGTGGAATGAATGATAGTCTCAACATCAAATTGCCACGCTCTGCCCTTTCTCTGGCCTGGCATGTGGCACCAAGAAAGAACACTTGTTTTGCATGTGTGAGGCTCTGTGTTCAAGTCCCAGCATCCCAAAAGATTATGGATCCAGAAAGAGATAGTACAGGGGTTAGGCACTTACTTGACTTGTGTGTGGCTGATCCCAGTTTGGTCCCAGGCACTTATTGCATTTGATCCCTGGAACAGCTCCAGGGGTGATTCCAGAGCATAGAACTAGGAGTGATCCCTGAGCACCACCAGGTTTGATTCCCAATTCCCCCAACTCCCAAAAAATGATCTTATGAACTGGAGAGGTAGATGGCTTAGTAGGCTGAAGCACTTCTTTGGTGTGCGTGTGCGTGTGTGTGTGCAGGAAGATCCCCCGAATTACATAGTCCACCAGTTGCTAACTTGGGAACAGACCCTGACCAATGCTGGTTATTGCCTCCAACCCACACATACATACACATATCCTGAGTCCTTTCATCTCCATTTTTTGCCTTGTTCCCCATTGGAAGCAACACAAAAGTCACCCGACTTCCAGGTTTTCTTGCTTCTCCTTGCTGTCTGGCACATGGGTTAATTCTGCACAACATCGGATTTTCTCTATGTTTAAGAAAAATGCTTTATTTCAACACCATGGTTTACAAAGTTGTTCACCATCCAGTTATTTCTGATCTTTAATGTCCCAACCCCAATCCCATCACTAGTATAACATTTCCTCCACCAGAGTTTCCAGTTTCCCAATCTCCCCAAGTCTGCCCTTTGGCAGGTACAAATGCATTTATTATTGATTGTTACTACTAAAACAACTTCATTGAAAGAAAATTTGTGGGGGGCCGGGCGGTGGCGCTAAAGGTAAGGTACTGCCTTGCCTGCGCTAGCCTTGGACGGACCGCGGTTCGATTCCCCCGGTGTCCCATATGGTCCCCAAGCCAGGAGCAACTTCTGAGCACATAGCCAGGAGTAACCCCTGAGCGTTACTGGGTGTGGCCCAAAAAAACCAAAAAAAAAAAAAAAAAAAGAAAGAAAATTTGTGAAAATGGTTAAGATCATGCCATGGGGGCCGGAGAGGTAGCATGGAGATAGAGCATTTGCCTTCCATGTGGAAGGATGATGGTTCAAATCCTGGCATCCCATACGGTCCCCTGAGCCTGCCAGAAGCGATTTCTGAGCATAGAGCCAGGTGTAACCCCTGAGCACTGCCAGGTGTGACCCAAAAAAAAAAAAAAAAAAGATCATGCCATGGGGTCATGATCTCATTGCCTGAAATTTTACAAATCTGGTTAAATGTTCTGTGCTGTTTTAGTTTGTAGAGGGTGCTCCATGCCTGCCTGACCACTTAGCTACCAGAAAAGATATTGTGGAGATTGTGGTCTGGGTGTTTTCCTCAATTCATGCACAGTCCTGAACTGAACACAGCCTGCATCAATCAATGTTTATGGATTTCAGTAAACATGATCTGTTTTGCACACTATGCTCTGCATTTAGGATGAAGGTATGCTATGCAAAAGGAGATTTGAATTTTCTGCAAGGAAATGTGAGTCCTATAAACATATGTCTTAGAACTGGACAGGCAGGGCTGGCTATTAGAGCAAAGGCTGGTCCCACTGGCAGGCAAGGAACATGAGTCTTTGTCTAGGGGCCTTTCATTCATCGTGACTCAAGTGGGGTCCGAATATTCCTGCCAGGCCATCCTGTTCATGGTTCTGTTTGCTAGGCCACCTTGGGCCCTCTTCGGCTAGTTTTATTAAGAGAGAAACACATGCTCCAGGACTCGAGAAAGGCTCCCAGGGAAAGTAGAGACAGAGACGATGACAAGACACCACAAATGACATGCTAGTACCATGTGATTTCACACAGTAAGGTTCCCTGAGGGAAGATCTCTGGACTGTGATCATGAATGATACCTGCTTCATGTTTATATTTGAATGACTTCACATCATGGCGTGTTCAGCATCCAGCCTGGATGGACCGAGCCTGGCCCATGCTGGCTCCTGGTCACACAGCATGAGGACTGTGAGTGAAAAGACCACACATGTGGCATCTAAGTCTTGGGGATCCTCAGAGGAACCTCTTGAAGACTCATGTCTTGAAGCTTCTTTCCCAGAAGATAGATTTCCCAGGGAAGCTGGATCAGGCTCTTGATATTTGGAAACTCCCCTGACCTCCCCTCAACACTTATCCACCTTGCTCTTCTCTCAGCCCAGCAATGATAATATTGTGGTAGCAGCTGGATCTAATGGACCCAGAGAAGCGTGAGGGAGGGTGGACAGGCCTTGATAGGATATACTGATTCTCTTCTGCTCAGAGGCTGCTCCAGACTGTGCTTCCTCAAAGACAAAGTAAATCTTTGGGAGAGTCAAATAAATTCTTTTTTTTTGTTTTTTGTTTTTGTTTTTTATTTTGTTTTTTGTTTTTTTGTTTTTTTTGGGCCATACCCGGCAGTGTTCAGGGGTTACTCCTGGCTGTCTGCTCAGAAATAACTCCTGGCAGGCACAGGGGACCATATGGGACACCGGGATTCGAACCAACCACCTTTGGTCCTGGATCGGCTGTTTGCAAGGCAAACACCGCTGTGCTATCTCTCCGGGCCCCATAGAGTCAAATAAATTCTTGCCTTTTTTTTTTTTTTTTGGTTTTGTTTTGTTTTGGTTTTGGTTTTTGGTTTTTGGTTTTGGGGCTACATCCGGCAGTGCTCAAGGGTTACTCCTGACTCTATGCTCAGAAATAGTGCCTGGCAGGCTCGGGGGACCATCTGGGATGCCGGGATTTGAACCACCAACCTTCTGCATGCAAGGCAAACACCTTACCTCCATGCCATCTCTCTAGCCCCAAATAAATTCTTTAACTGAATCCCCATGAAATCCACAGTTGCAAAGTCATTTGTGAATGAGTTTCAGTCATACAGTGTCCAACCCCATCACTACTGCACATATTTCTCCACCAATGCCCCAGTTTCCTTTCCTCCCCTACCCTGCCTGCCTCTCTCTTTCCCTCTCTCTCTCCCTCCCCCCCTCTCTCTCTTTCTTTCTCCTCCCCCCATCTCCTATTAGATACTGTGGTTTGCACTATTGTTACTGAAGGGCATCATGCCTATCCTTTTCCCTCCTTTCAGAACCCAGTTCTTGTCCAGAGTGATCATTTCCAACTCTCATTGTCACAGTGCTCCCTCTCTGCACTCCCTTCTCTCTATAGCAAGCTTTCTGCTATGGACCAGTACTCCTGACCCTCGTCTTTATTGTCTTTGGGTATAATAACCACCCTATCTTTTTTCTCTTAATTCCACAAGTGAATATGAACATTCTATGTCTACCCTTCTCCCTCTGACTCATTTCACTCAGCACAATAGTCTCCACATACCAGCCTCTGAGTTAGGCAACTCCCGAGAGCTTGTCGGTAGTTGGGGCAACTTTGAAAGAAGCTTCCAGAGTTCCGGTATTGGTATTTGGGTCTTGTTTTTGTTTTGCAGGTGGGAGGAGGACTCCCCTGCTCAGGAGGTCTGGGGGCCCCTTTGGCAAGTTTAAAAGCCAACTGGGCTTTTAATTTAGTTCTAAGTCCCCAAGGATTCAGAGTTCTGTTCTCCATGGTGCAGGGGAGACTGCTCCTCCCCCAGCCCCTGCCTCGGTCATCGAGTCCTGGCCATGATTTGTACTTCTTTTTTTGTTTGTTTGTTTTTGGGTCACACCCAGCAGCACTTGGAAGTTACTCCTGGCTCTGCACTCAGAAACCGCTTCTAGTAGGCTTGGGTCACCATAGGGATGCCAGGATTCGAACTGGGGTCCATCCTGTGTTAGGCACGTGCAAGGCAAATCAATGCCTTATTGCTGTACCATTGCTTATTTATTGATTGATTGATTGATTAGTTTCTGGGCCACGCCCAGCAGTGCTCAGGGGTTACTTCTGGCTCTACACTCAGAAATCATCCCTGGCAGGCTGGGGACCATATGGGATGCTGGGAATCAAACCGGGTCCCTCCCGGGTTGGCCACATGCAAGGCAAATGCCCCACTACTGTGCTATCTCTCTGTCCCCTGATTTGTCCTTCTGAGGAATAAATAAACCCACTTTGGATTCCCAAAGCCTGGTTTCTACAGCACTTCAGAATTGTTTGCCATGAACATTTTTATTTCAACTTGATTTTGGCAAGCATAGACCCCGGAGATTTTTAAGTAGCTTTTTATCAGCTTATCCAAGCAGCTACTTGGTTCTAAGTAGAATTCCAGAGGCTGGCAGTGAGGCTGCCCTGGGTGGCCTGTGGTGAACTCGGGGCCCTCACTGGTATAGGCGACAGCCAACGTGATTTCCCAGCCAAGTTGTTCATCGAGGAAAAATGTGAAGTTTCTAATCTTAGAGCAGGGAGCTCGGGAGAGGAAATAACATGTGTCCTGAAGGGGCCTGTGCATGTTTGCTGGCAGTAGCACGTGTGTGTAGTATGGCCCAGTGCTGGGGATGCTGCTGTTATGGTAGCAAGGATGGCGGATGTGATGGTGTTGAGGTTCAGAGCCCGTCTTTTTGGACAGTGACTACGGCGGTTTTTCCAGAACAAATGGTCATAGCATCCTGCCACTCTGGATTTTCCTGTGTGGCTTACCTAGGAAGAAACCACAGCTTGTAGCAAAAACATTGGTGGTGCAGACTGCACTTAGGTCCTGTTCCTGCTGTTTTATTATTATTTGGGGGCGGGGGGGGGGTCCACACCGGCCACACTCAGAAGTAACTCCTGGCTCTACGCTCAAAAATCACTCCTGGCAGGCTCTGGGAACCATATGGGATGCTGGATTCGAACCACTATCCGTCCTGGGTTGGCCTCACGCAAGGCATACGCCCTACAGCTGTGCTAACTCTCCAGCTCTATTCATGCTGTTTTAAACTGAACCCTGGACACTGCCCTGCGTTAATGGGGTACAGGAGCACCCAAGCCCAGAAATGGCATGTGGACTAGCTGAAGCCATGCCTGAAGCTGAGCCCTGGAGCCATGAGGGCACAGTTGTTAAAGGCCCTGGCTTTGCTGTTGGTGCCTGGTGGGAACTCAGCTTTGACTGAAGATGGGCTTTGCCCCTCCAGTTGGATCTGCACAGTTCCAGCCAAGTGCCCTGTTGGTAGGAAGCTGGGTCCGTTTGAGGTTGGCTTCATGGATATGGTGCTGGAAGGGGCAGAATTCGGGGTTGGTGGGGCTGGAGGGCTGGCTTCTGGCTGTGCATATGTGAATGAGGGTATGTCTGAGTGTGTCCATGTGTGTGAGTGCATGCTGGCGTGGATGCATGTGCATTTATGTGAGCATGTATGCATGCCAGTGTGTGTAGTTGAGTTTTTGTCAGTGTGTGTGTATGTCTGTGTGTGAGTTTGTGTTAGTTTGGGTGCATGTCCGCATTCCTATTGCATCTGTGTTGTGTGTGGCTTCATTGCTGCTTATGTGCGTGTCTCTGTGTGTGTCTGTGTGAGTACACATGGTTCATGCCTGCTGATGTGCATGTATTTACTTTGTGGGATTGGAATCAATTAGCTAGTGGTTATGTCTCTTCAAAGACAGAGATGAACTTTAAAAATAACACAGGGGCCGGAGAGATAGCATGGAGGTAAGGCGTTTGCCTTTCATGCAGAAGGTCATTGGTTCGAATCCTGGCTTTCCATATGGGCCCCCAAGCCTGTCAGGAGCGATTTCTGAGCGTGGAGCCAGGAGTAACCCCTGAGCGCTACTGGGTGTGACCCCCCAAAAATTAAATAAACACAGTACTTATTTTTATCCACCTGACTATTGCAGTTCTATATTCTACCTCCCTCCCCATTGTCCAGCCATTATAGGGACCCCTGGTTGCTCGGGCAGAGTGCTAGCTATCAAAAATGTGTGGGAGCAGCTCTGCAGTGCACTGCCTCCCTCCTCACCCCTGAACTGTGGTCTCATAATAAGGTGCCATACACTTGCTCTGACTGACATGTGGGCAGCGTCTTGCTTTGGAATGTGGAATGACGGATGAGTGTTCAGACTCTGGGCTCTCCCTTGAGCCCCTCGACTTCGGCAAGTCTTGGATGCTTGGAGGTGGATGAAAGTAGAATCTACCCACTTAAGAAAGCACAAAATTCTGGGGAGACAGAGAGAAGGAGAGAAAGAGGGAGAAGAACATATGAAACTAGTGATAATTTTTGGCTCAATAAAAGAGATCCTTTGGGACTGGAGCAATAGCACAGTGGGAAGGGCATTTGCCTTGCTTGCAGCCAAGGCAGGTTCAATCCCCAGCATCCCATCTGGTCCCCTAAGCACCACCAGGAGTGATCCCTGAGTGCAAAGCTAAGAGTAAGCCCTGAGTACCACCAAATGTGGCCCCTAAATAAAAACAAAGCGAAACAAAAAAAATTGATTCTTCGGGCCCAGAATGATAGTACAGAGGGTCAGATGCTTGCCTTAAATGTAGCTGATCTGGGCCCGGAGAGATAGCACAGTGGCGTTTGCCTTGCAAGCAGCTGATCCAGGACCCAAGGTGGTTGGTTCAAATCCCGGCGTCCCATATGGTCCTCCCGTGCTGCCAGGAGCTATTTCTGAGCAGACAGCCAGGAGTAACCCCTGAGCGCCGCTGGGTGTGGCCCAACCCCCCCCCCCCAATGTAGCTGATCTGGATTTAATCCCTGGTACTCCACAGGGTCCTCCAAGCACCACCAGTAGTGATCCCTGAGTGCAGAGCCAGGAGTAAGCTCTGAACACCACTGGGTCAAAACCAAAAACAAACAAACCAACAAAAAGTTGATTTTTTTTTTTGTCCTAGTGCTAGGGTGTGAAGCTATCATCAGAATTTGGTCTGGTATTTACTTTGAATCTCTTAGTGACTGTCTTCTCTTGCCCAGGCTGCACCCAGTGCAGAGTGAGTTTTAAGCCAGATAAGGCAAATGCTTGTTCCAAACAGGCTCCCCCTGGTTGGCTGTTTATACATCCAAAGTCGAACCCTTACATCCTTCAGTAGCCTTGCCACGAGTTCACCAGAAATTGCTGAGAACTTGGGATCTTAGCTCACAGCTGGGATTCATTTTTTGCAACAGACGGACTGTCTGGAAGACATCCATGATGCTCTAAATGAAAACACATGTTCCCGAAGGCAGGGCCTGGCTTTTTCAGGAACCCCCTCACGGAGTGCTGTCAGCTTGACCTCAGCTGGGGACAGAGAAAGGTGGTGTTTCAGCACAAGTTCCTTTTATGGCCTTCTCATGAAAACCCCCAAACTGCAAGGCCCTGAAAAACAAAGGAAAAAGATGCTCTTTCTAGAAGAAATGAATGAAGTCATGCATTTCCAAAGCCAAGAGCTTCCTTTGAGGCTGGAGATGTGGAGGGCATGGTGGGGAAAGACATCAGAGGGGAAGCTCTTAGGAACCTTTTTAGCACCCCAAATAAATAGGCAAGATATTCTATTGAGAGAGAAAGGGAGAGAGAGAGAAGAGAGTGAGAGTGAGAGAGAGAGAGAGAGAGAGAGAGAGAGAGAGAGAGAGAGAGAGATGAGAGAGAGAGAGAGAGAGAGAGAGACTGAGGTACTTGACTTGCATGGTTTGGTCAATCTCCCATATCCCATTATTCCTCTGAGCACCTCCAGGAGGGATCCCTGAACACAGAGCCCGGAGTAAGCAATGAGCATAGCTGGGTTGGCCCCAAAGCCCCCTACCCCCCCCCAAAAAAAGACGTCCAATTGGGAAGATAAAATATGTGGGTTCTTCCCTTTCCTTGTAAGTGTGAGAGTAGGGCTGTGTCGCCATGAAACTAGGATTGGCTTAGTACTTCACATCTTGTTACAGTGCTCTTTGGGAATGAATACACCGGCAGGGGCTGGGTCTGAGCCAAGTCAGCAGGAAGCCCAAGAAAGAGGTGTTGGTTCTGCCCTCTCTTAAGTCTCATCTGTAGGAAATGGCTTTCAGGGGTTCCCTAAGGGTGTCAACTTGTTCTCAGCTCCTTAGTAAGATCAAAGTCCTCTTGGCAAAGCTACTCTCTCCTCTCAGTGAGCCAATTTAGGGCTCCCCCCATCTGGCAGAGATGATGGGGTACACTGAACAGAGACTGTGGATCCTTGTTTGAGAACCATCTCATCTCTCTCCAGATCCAGAAGCATCCATTTGAATACTAGTAGGCACCCCAGAAAGTTCTAGCAGAAACCTAACTTTTTGTGTGCATTTGGCAGTGGCTTCAAAAATGTGAAACATGTTAAAAATGTATCACTTTTCACCTCCCTGAAACTCTCTCTTCTGAGTCCTTCCAGCTCTATCTAGGGATGCTGTGGAATGTGGCCTGAAAACAGTGGAACCCCGAGTCTGTTCGAGTTATTGCTTTGGAATTATTTGGAATGATCATGCGGTTGATATTTGATAGCTAGTAAAATTAGCTCCTTGTTGCTTTCTGTAGATTGGGTATCGATGCTGGTGTTGTTGACTTTGGGCTTGGTGCTTAAGTCTGATCATTTCTTATATCCACTCAATGTTCATACTACTGGTTGTTCCTCATACCATCCATTTTTCCCCCCTCAAGTTATGAGGGAGAACAAGATGATTCAAGTTCTGTGGTTCTGTTGGAAAAAGAAAAGAAAGAAGTGAAAAAAGAAGAAAAAACGCTGGGGGGGGGAATCTGTCTAGAGGCTATAAATATCAGTTCAGAGGAAGAAAGAAAAATAGAAAAGGACAAACTTGGACTGGAGAGCTAGCACAGCAGTAGGGCATTTGCTTTGCATGCAGCCCATCCAGGACGAAGTGTGATTCGAATCCAGGCATCCCAAATGATCCCCTGTGCCTGCCAGGACTGATTTCTGAGTGCAGAGTCAGGAGTAATTCCTAAGTACTGAAAGGTGTGACTCAAAACAAAAACAAACAAAAACGGATTTTATTCTGGATTGAAGAAAAAGAAGCTCTGTAACCTGGCTTCAGGGATTAGGGGAGGGTCAGGAGCTGGGTTCAGTTTTGAACGATGAGGAAAGTTCGAGAACTAAGGGTACTGGGGGTTTCTTAACAGTGAGACTGTGTTGGCCCCTAACTCGTAACCCTACCTGATTCCTCTGGCCCCAAATCTGCACTCTATTCCTCTCCCCAAAAGTGTTTCAAAGAGGATGTTCCTAGCGCAATGTGCTGGCCACACTGGGTTCCAAGATCTGTGTGCAGACATCAGCTGCCTTGGAATGTTTCTTTGCAGGAAACGTATTTTTTTTTGTTTTTTTTTGTTTTTTTGTTTTTTTCAAGAATCCCACTGTAGTATGTGTCTCTGAAAACACTCAATTTTCCTACACCTGCCTTAAGCCAGTGTCACAATTCATCCTCCACAAAAATCTTTTTATTTACACTAATTGCAGAGGGAGAATACAAGCATTTCTATTCCCTAGCTTTTTTAGGAATGGATGGGGATGGAGAAATAGTATAGTGGGTGAGGTACTTGCCTTGCATGCTGCTGACCTGGGTTTGATCCCCAATCTCGCATATTGGTCCCCTGAGCACCAACATGAGTGATTCCCTAAGCACAGAGCCAGGAATAAGCCTTGAGTACCATGGTCCCCAAGCAGAACCAAACCTCAATCCCAAACTTAGGCTTGTTGGATCAGAGAGAGATTTCAGAGGGTAGGAGTTCGTATTCTTCCCTAGGGAAGTCTCTGTTCCCACCAGCACCACTGACCTGAGACAAAACCAGGAATCATCCTGAGTACTACGGGTCTAACACCCAAACTAAAATTAAAAATATAATCTGTAAGAACTCCCTGGTGTTACAAGTGTATATAGGCCCCAATCAGTATGGTAGTGTATCAAGGTACAGTGATGTTTTGGGGGGGGGGGGGGTTGTGGGGATATTCCCCATGTATTTGTGAGTCTTGGGTCAGTTGGGGCATTTGTGAGTCTTGGGTCAGTTGGGGCCTAACATTTGAATCTGTTGATGTGGGCAGGCTTGGTGGTGTGGGGGTGAGGGGGGGGCCACGCCTGGAAGTGCTGATAAAACTTCCTTGGTGCTGGGGATCAAATTTAGTTTTGGGGCCACACCCGGCAGCACTCAGGGGTCACTCCTGGCTCTGTGCTCAGAATTCACTCCTGGCAGTCTCGGGGAACCATATGGGATGCCGGTGATCGAACCCTGATGTGTCCAGGTCAGCAGGATGCAAAGCAAATGGCCTTCCACTGTGCTATTGTTCCAGCCCTGGGGATCAAATATGGACTTTGTGCCTGAAAGCCCAAAGCTTTTGTTTAAAATGCATAAGTAAACCCAGCCTGTCTCTATGCAGACATTTCCCTTCTCTCTCTCTCTCTCTCTCTCTCTCTCTCTCTCTCTCTCTCTCTCTCTCTCTCTCTCTCCTTTTAGATACTATGGTTACTGAAGGAGTATCATGCTATCACTTTATCTCCTCTCAGCACCCAGTTCTCATCCAGAGTTATTATTCCCAACTCTCGTTGTCTCAGTGCTTCCTTTGTCACCCTCACTGCATTCCTCACTCTTTAGCTTCCAACCATGGATCAGTCCTTCTGGCCCTCATCTGTATTGTCCCTGGGGGTTATTAATATACTATGCCTTTTTTTTTTAATATCCCTCACAGAAGTGTGATCATACTATGTCTGTCCCTCTCCTATGACTCCTTTCACTCTCCGTGTCCATTCGTATAGAAGACTTCATTTCCCTAACGACCGGGTCTACTTTTTAGTCTTCATAAAATTAAATTGGTCTCTTTTACCCCAGTTGAGGTTTTGTGTTCTTAATGTGAGCCAAATGAATAAATTACAGGGCTGTTTCCTTATTCCTGCCCTGATTACTTAGTTCTGGGAGTCCTGACTAATTGCCTCCCGGGTTCGCTCTGGACGGCACACACAAAGCATAATACAGCCCTGTGTGTATTTAGCAATTTGTTTCTCATCATTCTGAAGTACACGGTGCTTGTCCTATATTTCAAGATGCTCTTAAGCTGTGTTAGAATTCCCAGCCTCGTGTGGATTGGTGAAACGCTGCTTCCTTTAAAATGATTCTTTTTTGGCTTTCTTTCTGAGAGGTCATTTTTTTTTTCTTTTTTGGTTGGTCTTTTTGGGTCACAATTGGCTGTGTTCAGGGTTTTCCTGTCCTTGTGTGCATGGTTCACTCCTGGTGGATCTCGGGGGACCCAGTGGGATACCAGGGATCGAACTCATATCAGCTGCATGCAACGCAAGCACCCTCTCTGCTGTACTATCATTTTGGACCACCCGAAAGCCTTTTCTTTGTTTGTTTGGTTTTGATTTTTTTGGGGGCCACACCTGGTGCTCAGTGGTTACTCCTGGCTCTGCGCTCAGAAATCACTCCTGGCAGGTTCAAGGGACCATGTGGAATGCCAGGGATCGAACCCAGGTCTGTCCCGGTCAGCAGCATGCAAGGCAAACGCCCTACCACCATGCGATCTCTCTGTCCCCTGAAAGCCTGTTTTTAAGAAATGATTCCTGGTCACTGAGTTGCAGATTCTCAATGTCTCTAGATAAGCTCGCAAACATCTCTCTGAAAGGTGGGTTCAAGGTTCCCAGGGGTGGGCCCGTGAGATAACTCAATGGGCTGGAGTTCAGTCAGGCGTTGTTTGTGGGAGGTCTAGCTGGGCTCAGTCCTGGCATGATTTCATAACCGTGCTGGGAGCACTCAAACACTGAGTCATGGAGTAGCACTAGGTATGGAGCCTGGGTCCCCCCAACTCAACCCTGAGCCTGCATAAGTGAACTGGGAACCCACCCCTTAACTTGCACCAGCTGAATTCTTGTTTCATTTACACTGTGACATCTGGGGCTGGAAAGATTAGTATAGAGGGCAGAATGTTTGCTTTGAACCCCAGCTTCAAACCCTAGCACCCCATACAATCTTCCTCCCTAACCCCTTCAAGAGTGATATCCCAAAGCCCAAAGCCTGGAGTAAGCCTTGAGCACCATTGGGTCTGGCCCCCAAACCAAACAAACATAAAGAAGTACCTGGCTTCCTAAGACGGGAGCGCTAGTACAGTGGGTAAGACACGTGCTTTGCACGTGGCCAACCTGAGTTTGATCCTCAGCATCCTATATGGTCCCCCGAATCCCGCCAGAAGTAAGCCTGACTGAGCACATACAACTGGGTACATCTCAAAAAAAAGATAGCAGAAGCCAAAACTGTAGGCTCCTCCTTGCCCCCCCAATTTGTCAGGACCTTAGATTCACCCCCTTTGGCAGACCAGATGACTCTGGTGGAGCTGCTTTTGCATTTGCTCCCAGGGTGATGTTGTCTGGCCCATGAACAATGCTCTGGCTTTGATCGCCCTGTTCTGACCAGAGATTGAAATTCTCTCAGCTTCTTGCCAGGTTGCCTGGGCCAAGAGCCGAGTGAAATGAGGCCGAGCAGCGCCTGGGGTGTAGTCCTTGAGCCCTGCTGGCCAGGACAGCACAAAACCCCAGAAGTAAAGCACCCAGCAGAGACCGTAAGGTCTCACGTTATTTCCGCTCTGCTGGGTGCCCGATGGAAGAGACTCAGTGGTTGTTCCTGGTGGGCCCAGGGACATTATGAATCCCCTGCATTGCCCTCTGGAAATTGAGGTCACCTCTGTAGTATGTGCTGAGTGGGAGCAACCCTCTTGCCTTGAGTATTTAGGGGTGTGGTTAAACAGAGGGGAGCAGAGAGGCCTGACCTAGGATCTTCAGCCTGTAAGGTACAGGGGGTGGGGGGTTTTGTTGTTGGAAAAAGAAATGAAAACTTCTGATCTGAGCCTGCTTTTGCTTCCCTGGTCCTGCACTCTCCTCCTCTCTTTGGGGACTTTCTGTAGATTCAAGTTGGCCGCCATCCATCTGTGGGTTTGTGTTTACATTGGGGGAACCAAGACTTCAAGGGCTTCTGAGTGGGGTGGGTGGAAACGTGTGTGGGAAGGAGTTTGTGGGCTCCCAGGAAGAGCGTGGATGGATGTTGGTGGAAATAGCAGCTCTGGGAGGACAGATTCCATTACTGGGGTTCAGAACTCGCTTGTGTGGGAACAAGAGTAGGAGTTGGGGGGCTGGATTAGTGTGTCTGTGTGCAGGATTCCTTGAACCATACCTGCTGTTTTCAGATCGCCTCCGCACCCCGATTCCCTGTGATTTTCCTCTGCCAGAAATTCCTCTTCCTCTTGCCCCAAACATGCCCAACCCGCATCCCTTCTCTGGGCTTCTTCTTGGGGATAATTCAGCTGGATGGCAGCTGAGAAATGGGATTTTTCTCTGTATGAGGCTTGAAAATCTGCTGTTCTGTGAAAACCAGGGAGTTCTGAGCTCCTGGAGACAAGATTGAAGAGAGGCTGGTGAGGATGAAAAGGACTAGAAACCAGAAGGATTTGACAGCAAGAGGGGCATTTGTCTTGCACATGGTTGAGCCAAATCTGAACCCCAACATCTCATAGGGTCCCCCAAACCTTCCAGGAGTTATTCCTGAATACAGAGTCAAGAGTAAGCTTTGAGAACTGCTGACTGTGGCAAAAAGAAAAGAAAGAATAAAAAAAGAAAATAAAGAATAAAGGGAAGGAAGGAAGGAGAGAAGGAAGGACGAGAAAAGAAAGAATGAAAGAATAAAGGGAGGAAGGAAAGACAAAAATAATGAAAGAAAATACAAAATAAAGGAAGGGCTGAAGGAAAGACAGAAAGAAAGAATGAGGGCTAGAGAGAAAGCATGGAGGTAAGGCATTTGCCTTGCATGCAGAAGGACGGTGGTTCTAATCCCAGCATCCAATATGGTCCCTTGAGCCTGCCAGGAGTGATTTCTGAGCATAGAGCCAGGAGTAACCCTGAGCATTGCCGGGTGTGACGCCAAAACGGAAGGAAGGAAGGAAGGAAGGAAGGAAGGAAGGAAGAAAGGAAGGAAGGAAGGAAGGAAGGAAGGAAGGAAGGAAGGAAGGAAGGAAGGAAGGAAGGAAGGAAGGAAGGAAGGAAGGAACCACTGGAGCATTGAGCATTTAAACCTGATCTGCTTGTATAATTCACCTTGAATTAATAGTGTTTTGAGGTGTACATGAGGAATTCATTTTCATGAAAGAATTTTTCTAAAAGCATATTTCATTTATTGGGGGAAGCGTGAGCAGTGCTCAGGGGCTATTCCTGACTCAGTGGACTTTCAGTGGTGCCAGGGATTGGAACCAGGATCTAGCCAACAGTAGCCACATACACACCAAGTGTCCTCCCTGTTGTACTGTCACTCCAGCCTGGAGTTTTGCAGGAGTAAAGGAGGAGGAACATTCCAGATGCACGTTTCCCAGCCTTTCCCTATCCTGTTCCCTTCTGAAGGGGTGTCCTGCCTGCCTGCCTCTTGTTTACCTAATTATTGATACTGTGGGAACTCACTTATCCAGCTCTTCACCTGTCAGCATCTTGAAAGCAACACCGTGGGCTTGGTAAACTTCACAGCCCTCCTGGGTGCCCACAGCAGGCCGTGGCACATACATGCTGGACACACAGCATGTGTAGCCAAGAACACAGACTAAAGCCATGAGTGGCGGCAGTGGGATGTGTTACTGAATCTCTGGGTGTTTCCAGCTGATAGTCAGGAATGAAAGGGAACCTCCCAAGTGATCCATGAGGGTCCCAAGGCTGACTTCCTGTGATCCTCAGCCAATGGGTGGCAGTTTAGGGTTAGGCTGAATGGCCATCCCAGCTGTGCTTGGGGTCTCTCGCATTACACCCTGTTGACTATATGTCAAAACCCTTGATGTATCTCCTTGGCATCTCCAAGTACTGCTCTGGACAAGAATATGATAGTTTTGGGGGCCAGAGTGGTAGTGCAGTAGTAGGGTGCTTGCCTTGCACGCAGCTGACCCAGGATGGGTCTGGGTTCGATCCTCAGCATCCCATATGGTCCCCCAAGCCAGAAGCGATTTCTGAGCGCATAGCCAGGAGTAACTCCTGAGTGTCACTGGGTGTGGCCCAAAATCCAAAACAAAACAAGAATATAATAGGGGGGCCGGAGAGATAGCATGGAGGTAAGGCATTTGCCTTTCATGCAGAAGGTCATTGGTTCAAATCCTGGCATCCCATATGGTCCCCTGAGCCTGCCAGGAGCGATTTCTGAGCGTGGAGCCAGGAGTAACCCCTGAGCGCTGCCAGGTATGACCCAAAAACCAAAAAAAGAAAAAAGAATATGATAATTTGGTCAGTAAAGCTGGGGAAGCCAAGGCCCCCCAAAACATCCTGCCCTCCCCATTTTGTGAACCCAGGATATGACCCTTCTGCTCTGAATCCCAAAGGCAGGCAGGAACCTCTTAAAGCTGTCTCCTGTCCCTTTTTTTCAGGGAATATTGATTGAGGCGATCTCATGCTTGAGAGATTAAAAAAAATAAAAAAAGGTGAGGTGTGTTTCAGGACAGATAAGATGGAGGCCCCTGGATGCTGAAGATGTCACGTCTGTTACAATTTGGGACATTTCTGGCTCTGGTGGGTAGGGGAGAGCAGTATCTAAGCAGAGACGCCTGTGGAGTGATTTTTCTGCTCATTGGTCCTTGCTGCAAGAATAGTTGGAGCAGTTACTGCTCCTGCCTGCCAGGCTGTTTCTGCTCAACAGAGTGAAAAGTTCCTCTATTTTGTCCAACGGCCTGCCCCCAGTCTCTAAGTCTCGTTTCCCTGGTGACAGCTGCTCCTCCCAAGCCCTGTGACTTTCTCTGGCAGTGAATTGACTCTCAGCTGACTTGATTGAAGCTTGGGAACCTGAAATGCTCACCTGGGCTCCCTCTCACTCCTTTTGGGTTTGTTTTTGGGACACACCTGGCAGTGCTCAGGACTGACTCCTGGCTCTGCAATCAGGAATCACTCCTGGTGGGCTCAGGGGACTATCTGGGATGCTGTGGATTGAGCCTGGGTCAGCACAAGCAATGCAAGTGCCCTACCTGCTGTATTATGGCTCCATTCAGCTTTTAAGGGTGCTTTCCACTGCCTTTTAAGGGGTGTGTGTGTGTGTGTGTGTGTGTGTGTGTGTCTGCCCAGCCTCTGTTCTGTTCCCACTCTGTTCCTGTGGGGATATAGCTGCTGTCTCAGAATCTGGGTTGATTTGGGGGTAAGGCAGTTGATGTCATGTTGGTTCCAAGCACTTCATCAAACATCACAGGATACCTGGGATAGTCCCCATATCCAAGGCAGGCTACGAACATGAACTCAAAACCACCAGATGCTCAGAAACAAAACAAATAACAGAAAGATCAACCAGCAGCCCTTCGCTTAGTCAGCCTTCTGACAATGCCTCCATGACCTCATTATAAGATACAATAATTTGCATAACTTTGGGCTGTTCTTTTTTTTTTTTTTTTTTTTTTTTTTTGCTTTTTTGCTTTTGGGCCACAACCGGTGATGCTCAGAGATCACTCCTGGCTTGGGAGACCAGATGGGATGCCAGGGATTGAACCCAGGTCCGTTCTGGGTCTGACGCATGTGAGACAAATGCCCTACCACTGCATTATTGCTCCAGCCCTGTGGGCTGTTCATTTTTTAGAAAAAAATATAATTTTATCCCCACCTACCTGAAAACAAGTAACATACAATAACTTATTTCATGCTTGCCAAGGGGGCAGCTTGGGACCGGGTGGAAATTCGGGGATAATGGTGGAGGAAATTTTACAGCGGTGACAGTATTGGTGCTGGGCTGTGGAGTAGCAAAAACAAATGTATTCTGAGCAGCTATGTAAAACCTGGTCTTTCAATAAAATAATTTATAATTTAGAGAAAAGCAATAGAACTCTGTTCTGCGTCAGCAGCTCCTAGATTGATAGAGATCATTTTGTGTGACAGTGAAAGGAAGTGGAAAATAACCAAAGGATTTAGAAGAACTATTTTTTCCTAGATTTTTTTCTTTAGCACAATGAGGGCCAAATTGGCATCGGGAGCATGCATTGAGGGAATGGCTTTGGTACCAGCACTCTCCTTCGCACACAGAGTGTGAGCGGATGGGAGCAAGTCAGCGAGCACTGCCTGTTCTGTTCTGTTCTGAATAGTTTTCAGCTCATGCTGATGTGGCTGGTCCCACAGTCCCCAGTCAGTGAGACGCAAGTAAGGTGTCATTAATCTTGGTGTCAGAGGTCTGGGCTCCCATCCCAGACCAACCACTTACTCTGTGTGTGGTCCATGGGGGCCCGTCTGCCTTCCGGGCTTTATTGTGCGTGTCTGTGAAATGGGCGTAACAGGTTAGACTGCTGGGTCCTTTGAAGCTGGAGACTTGGCATGCAGCTGACTCACACCATTGCCAAGATTCCCAGATGGGACCTACAGGTGACAGAGCGACCCACAACAAGGGGTTCCTTCCTTCTGAGGAATGCAGGTGCTAAGGAGATGGAAAAGACACACACACACACACAAACACCTATGTTTATTGCTGCTCTTGGTATTGCTGTCTAAGATAGGAATCCAACCCATTCCCAATGACAGATGAATAGATGGGGAAGGTTTGGTGTGACATGGCAGAAGACTCCACAGATCTAAGGTAGAGTCAGGTCATGCTCTTCACAGCTGCAGGGATGAACTAGAGAATATCCCATCAAGAGAAGCCAAGTCATCAGGTAAGTTTCCAGAATGTTCTCACTCAAATGCTAGACTTAAAGATAACACTGCAAGGTAGCAGTGAAATGGCCAGAGGCAAGACAGGAAAATCTTAGACTAGGAAGCAATTGGGTGAAGAGACTCTTCCTACTCTGGGGTACAGGCAGGAAGATGCAGCAAGACACAGTGACTTCAGGTAAAGAGGAGAGGCAGAGGGGAGCTGACTCCAAGGACTAAGGTGAACTTTGCACATAGGAGAGCCATGTCCTTCCTTTAGATTCCCCCTAACCCTAACCCGAACCCGAACTCTGGCTCTACACTCAGGAATCACTCCTGGCAATGCTCAAGATACCATATGGATATTGGGGATTGAAACCTTGGTCTTATTATTCGGCCCCAGGACCTCTGTCTTGAGTGCCAGCAGGGGGGAATGGGGCACCTTACAAGGAAAGAGGAGACCCAGACAGATGGATAAATAGTTGCCCCGAGACAGAAGGAAATAGGAATCATTTTTTCCCTTATATAAAATGTTTTTTTTTAATAGTTGGATCTTTGTTTACAGAAGAACTAAAATAAGTTGCCTTTTGGGTATTCAAGAATTCCAAGATGGATTTTTCTTTTTTCCTATCAGTACAGTCATTTCAGCGATGCCTAAATTTCTGGGAAGAATACATAGATGAGTCCATAATGTCATTGAATAGGATTTAACATACGCTTGTACCTTTTCCAGGAGGGGTGCAAATGACACCCCTCAAAACCATGCCGTGGCCCCTCCCCAAGATGCTATTAGGGCAGCAGCCATGGAGTGAGAAGGAGGCAGAGAGAAGAAGCCCATTAGATTTGCACATGAGGGATTCTTTTTTTATGATTTTGTTTTGTTTCCATTTTTGCAGGGGAGGGAGACGTCACATATCTCGATCTCCTGGAACTTGCTATAGGGGATTCTCTGGGGTTTGAACCCAAGGCTCCTGCATGCATAACCTTTGCTCTGGTTCTTTGAGCCACTTCCCAGACTCTCCTGCTAATCTCCTGTTTTGTCTTTTAAGACTTTCCAATACTTTGCTCTGATGGCAAAAGCAGATGGATTTTAAAGCCTCAGCATTGTCAGTATTTCCCTCCAAAGTGATTGATTCTCACAGGCCTGGACAGTGTCTGAGCTCATCCTTTTTTGGAAAGAACCCTTTGAGATATTGATATCAGTGCTGGGGGCGATAAACCTCAGGGCTTTCTGCTCTCAAGTCCTGACCACTGAGGACATTTCTGGCCCCCTAACGAGAGACACTTCAGTTGCTTCTCCATGGAGGAGGAGCAGGCAGGCTGGGGAGTTGGGGTGCTGCTCCTTGAGCAACTTCAGATGATGCCAAGCATCTGACCAAGCTGTGGGCAGACTTCATGAAGTGAGGGTTTCTCTGGTGTGTTTGGGCCCCTAGAAGTTTTCAGTTTCCCAAAATGCAAAGCCTTGGGCTCCTCTGACACAGGACTCCGTCTTGACTGCCTTCGAACCACCTAAAAGTCTCATGAGCCACTCAGGTTCCAAGGCTTCTGGTTTGGTGGATTAGTGGAGTTGAGACTGTGTCTTGTTTTGCTAACACAGGGGCAGGTTCAGACCCAGTGACCCAGGCGGTGATGGAAGTTGTTTGGAAGGGGACTGATGGATGATCTGATAGGGACTCCAGGAAAGTGCTCAGACAAGAAGTCAAGCCCATCAATATGCTGAGGGGGAGAGCCTGCAGGGTTATTTCTCTCCCCTACCCCTTCACTGCACACCATGTCACTTGGCAGAAATGGCCTTCGAGCTTCAGAATTGCCCTTCTGCTGTGGCTCAGCAAAGATTCACTTCTACTCGTGTTGGCTGACATGCCACTTCTTGCAGGAAGTTCTCCCGAGCTGCCCAGGGTGCTCCTGGTCCCCAGGGACACTCGGGTTTGGTTCCATTTTGGATCCACACAACTAAACAGGAACCTGGGGTGCAGACCTGCTTCTCAGCCTTGTCAGAAAAGAGCCATTAAAAACGAGAGATCCACCTTGTGCACATTTCCAGCAATTATGCCCGTGTGCTCATTCTTATGATACATCGAGGAATGATATTTTGAGAAACTCATGAATCTTCACTTTGCGCCTCCCTTTGGTTGCTGAATTTCACTGACTGCAGATTTTGCTTCTTACAAAAGCTTCCTTTTTAGGGGCCGGAGCGATAGCACAGTAGTAGGGCATTTGCCTTGCGTGTGGCCAACCCAGGTATCCCATATGGTCCCCTGAGTCTGCCAGGAGTGATTTCTGAGCGCAGAGCTAGGAGTAGCCCCTGGGCACTGTTGGGTGTGCCCCCCCAAAAAAAAGAAAGAAAGAAGGAAGGAAGGAAGGAAGGAAGGAAGGAAGGAAGGAAGGAAGGAGGGAGGGAGGGAGGGAGGGAGGGAGGGAGGGGGAGGGAGGGAGGGAAGGAGGGAGGGAGGGAGGGAGGGAGGGAGGGAGGGAGGGAGGGAAGGAAGGAAGGAAGGAAGGGAGAGAGAGAGAGAAAGAAAGAAAGAAAGAAAGAAAGAAAGAAAGAAAGAAAGAAAGAAAGAAAGAAAGAAAGAAAGAAAGAAAGAAAGAAAGAAGAAAAAGAGAAAGAAAGAAAGAAAGAAAGAAAGAAAGAAAGAAAGAAAGGAGGGGGAGGGAGGGAGGGAGGGAGGGAGGGAGGAGGGAGGGAGGGAGGAAGGAAGGAAGGAAGGAAGGAAGGAAGGAAGGAAGGAAGGAAGGAAGGAAGGAAGGAAGGAAAGGAAGGAAGGAAGGAAGGAAGGAAGGAAGAAAAACTTCCTTTATTATGCCCTGCCCCTGGGACAAATGAAAACATTTTTGTGTGGCTCATCCCCTTGTAATCATGGAATGGAGATGTTCACCTTCTCACTAACAAAAGTAAAAATAGTTCAGGGAAGTGACTTGAAGGACAAGCTCATGTTTTGTATATGGGAGACCTGGGCTTGATCCTTGGTACCATATGATCCACAAAGTACCACCAGGAGTCATTTCTCAAGCATCTTCAGCCCCCCCAAAAGGGAAAAGTGCACATAAAGAACAGTATTTGTGGCTCTGGAAATATGCTGAGTATCCATTCCTGGCACTCAGAAGAAAAAAAAAAAACACCCAGAAAACGAAAACAGATTTGCTTTCGTTATTCGTGACCCTTTGCATGGCTACGCGTCATATAATTAAATGTTTGCACAATTTTTATTACTAATAAAAGCAGAAGGTAGAGGATATTGACATTTATTGCTAATAGCTGGTAATAAAAAAAATCACTTTAGAAAGCTACTTTGCAATGCCTGTCTGGAATATAGGCAGGGGGTGGGGGAGGAGGAAGATGGGGGCATTGATGGTGGGAAGGTTGCACTGGTGAAGGGGGGGGGTGTTTTTTTTTTTTTTTTTATAACTGAAACCCAAGTACAAATATGTTTGTAATCATAGTGCTTAAATAAAGATATTCTTTAAAAAAGTACAATAGCAAAAAATAAAAATAAAAAAAGAAAGCTACTTTGCAGAGTAATGCCTTTTTATTAGACTTATTATTGGTTTGTATGTTTGGGGGCCAAATAACCCAGTAGTGCTCAGGGCTGCACCCAGCTTGGTTCTGGGAAATATGGTGCTGCCCACTGAACTTGGGGCTCCTGGATGAAAAATGTGAACACCTGCAATTTGCACCAGCTCCTCAGCTCCCCAGAAATGACCTTGGAGCAGCATCTGTTGGTGGCATTTTCTGGATTCCCTTCAATCACGTTGCTGCTGACGTTCACCTCCTATACAACAAGTTTCCAAAAGTCACTCAGAATAAATCACCTAAAATGCTTTTGGCTCCCTTTCGTGGGGAAAATCAAACAGCCCTCACAGCAGACAGGACATTTGCTGTCATTCCCGTTCCTGATGAAAAGGTTTGACAGCAGATGAACCCGATTCCCTAGGCTTTCCGGTAACTGTTGTTTCTTGCTCGTTATTACAAGAATTCTCTTGGAAGCTTTCTTCTGGCGAAGCCTCAGCGAACTAGTTAATAGCCTTCGATTGATTGGGAAATATGGGTTTAGCTGCTGTAGGGGAATCCTGCTTCTGTGCCCCTCACTTCTGTTTTTTTTTTTTTTTGTTGTTGTTGTTGTTTTGGGTCACACCAAGCAGCACTCAGAGGTCACTCCTTACTCTGCACTCAGAAATCACTCCTGGCTGGCATGGGAGACCATATGGGATTTCAGGATTTGCATATTAGGCAAACGTCCTACTGCTGTGCTATCTCTCTGGCCTCACTATGCCCCTCACTTCTTTCATTGCAAGGAAAGTTCTGCTGTGGGAGAGTGGCCATTGGAAAGCCCTGAATGTTTACCCCGGCAGAATTCTTGCCCAGCAACCTCACTCTTTAATCTTTTATTCCTCATTCGAGGCATGATTAACTCCGTGTACTTCCTCAGGCTTAGTTATTGTTCACAGACACGGAAAATCGGGAGCTGTTGAACAGGAGAGGGGGCATCAAAGTACATGGTGGGAACTGATGGCTGATGTTTTGGGTACAAAGATATGAATGAGTGCTGGATAGAGAAATATTACAGTCAGAATAGTAAGACACAGTAGTGGGAACATGCAGAAACTTGTGCAATTTGTGTTCCTCTGTTAAAGAACTTAAGGAATGAAGAACTTATTGAGAAATGATTTCTGCCCCCAGATGATTAAAGGCAAGATATTTGACTTTAGTGGGATCTTTCTAGAAAGTTCCTCGTGGTCAAATGTTTTATTTTTGTCAAATGTATTCATCTGGTATCTGTGAAAATCAGATACCAACATTCTCAAGATACTAAAGTAATTATGAGTGTGTTGATGTTATTGTATCTTTCAATTGAAAGAAAAAAATTGGTGGATATACTGGAGATGTTTGCCTTTCTATTCCTTAAATGGGATCTCTTTTATTGGGGAAATGGGTGCACCTGGCTCCTCTGTATTCAGGAGATCACTCCTGGCAGTGCTTAGGGGAGCAGCTGGGATGCCAGAGATTGAACTTGGTTCAGTCATGTAGCTGGCAAATGCTCTACCTGCACTTATTATGTTTTTGTTTTGGTTTTGGGGCCAAACCTAGAGGCATTCCGGGATTGCTCCTGGCCTCTGTGCTCAGAAATTATTTCTGGCAGGCTCATGGGACCATATGGGATGCCAGGGATCGAGGGTGGTTGGCCAATGTGCCAAATGCCTTCCCCTCTGTGCTATTTCTCTAGCTCCCTGCTTTTACCCATTTTTACTATCTTTTCAGCCTCTTGATAGGATCATTTTCATTGACTAGAATGATTTGATAGAAATACTTTCATCTGGGCTGGAGTGATAGCACAGCAGTTAGGGAGGCATTTGCCTTGCATGTGGTGACCTGGGTTCAATCCCTAGCATCCCCATATAGTCCCTGAGTCTGCCGGGAATAATTCCTGAGGGTAGAGCTGCCCGGAAAGCTGACAGGTGTGACACCCCCCCCCCTCAAATAAAAGCTTCTCATTTGCTATTTGCTTTGGGGGAAAGAAAATGGCTTTTCTGGAATTTGACATAGTTGGGGAATTTTGTCAGAAAAAACAAAGACATATGTAGCCATTGTGAGAGAAAACCAAGAAGTCTGAGGAAGTTATTTGTGCAAAGTTAGTGCTCCCAAGAGACTGAATGTGAGAAACTAGATTATTCATAGCAATCTTCAGGTAATAGATACAGATGTTGAAATAAAACTTGTTCTCCTGGAACTTACATAGGGAGCTGAAACATAATTGGGTATTGATTTGTCTTTAAGCTCTCCAGAAGAGCAGATTGCAATGAGCATTCTATCTGGAAAATGGCATGCATTGTATTCAAGCCTGAATTATTATTTTTTTTTTTTAGTTTTTGGGTCATACCGGCAGCGCTCAGGGGTTACTCCTGGCTCTAGGCTCAGAAATCACCCCTGGCAGGCACAGGGGACCATATGGGATGCGGGATTTGAACCACCATCCTTCTGCATGAAAGGAAACACCTTACCTCCATGCGATTTCTCCGGCCCCCTCAAGCCTGAATTTTACTTATTGACTATTTATTTGGAAGACAACACGTTGCAGTGCTCAGGAATCACTCCTAGAATTTTTCAGGAGACTACATGTAGTGCCAGGGATCAACTGTGGTTGACTGCATGCACAGCAAACTGAGTACTCATTGTACTCTCTTTCCAGCTCTAAAAACCCTTTCCTTTTCATCTTAAGTCCCTAAGGACAAGTTCCTTATAGAACCTGAAGCATTACCGAGAACTTGATCTTTGTGGCCGTCATAGCACCTTTCTTCAACTGCTATTCCATGGACAACTAACAGGTCTGAAACATTTGAAAAACCACTAAGTCACAGTTTTTGTCCTGCAGGCCTTTAAAAATGTTGAGCTATAGAATAAAGGAGAAACAGTCTCAAAATGTGGTCAAAACCCCGTCATACTAATGCCATGGTGGCAACTTTGGCTGTTTTGATTTTGGGTTTGTGACTTCAAGTGTTTAAATCATAAAAACAGAACCATCAATCAATCTTTACTGTTTCTGTGTCTCTCTTACTCTTCGGGAAAAGAAAAACTACAAGTTTTGTGTTTTCATAAACTTGACAGGACTTTTTGTTTTTGGGTCACACCTCGGCAGCGCTCAGGGGTTACCCCCTGGCTCTACGCTCAGAAATCGCTCCTGGCAGTCTTCGGGGGACCCATATGGGATGCCAGAATTCGAACCACCATCCTTCTGCATAAAAGGCAAACTGCCTTGCCTTCATGCTATCTCTACGGCCCCCACTTGATAGACTTTTAACTGAATAATGCTTCTTGAGGTTGGTCGTCTGAATTAAGAAGCTCTAGTTGGTTTGGTTTGGCAGTGCTTGGGTGCGATTTCCTGGCATGGTCTCCCAAGTCAGTGCAGTGCCAGAGATGGCAGATCTGACACTCCAGCCTGCAAACATGCCCTCCCTTGGCTCTTTGTCCCACCTCCCTAATATAATAGATTTAATTCTGAAGATAAAATAATTTAGTATTCTGTTTATAGAACACACTGCCAATTATGCATTTTTGAGGGGCCTCAAATATGAATTTTTGCTGAGCACAGCTGAAAGAGGTGTCCTTTCCTTACTAAAATCAATCTTAAAAAGTTCAAATTGAAAAATTTTGTTTTGAAATGGGCAGCTGACAGGGATTGAGTTGGGTCCCATCACGTCCTCAATGGGCAGGCATGGGTGGCACAGTAGACTGTCTGGGTTCTTAAGCTCTCTGTAGTCTTTTGGCTAGTGGTTGGCATAGTTTCACAGTATGGTTAAGTTCAGACATTCCTGTCATTGCAGAAAGTTTAGTGACAATGTAGCTTCTGCCCTTTCTTCATTGAAATCATTCTTCATTAAAATCTAAATATCTGATGCTTATCCTATAATATCTTTCCCTTGTGCTGGAGAGATAGTACAGCAGGTAAGATGCTTGCTTTGCCTATATCCTAACCTGGGTTCAGTCTCCTCATTCCATAGCATCTCCTGAGCACCTGCTTGGAGTGATTTCTGAATCAGAACCAGGAGTAAGCCCCTGAGCACCCCCAAGTGTGGTCCCTTCCCCCCAGGAAAGTTCTTTCCTATTCTTTGCCCCCAGGTTTGCCTTCATCTACCATTTCCTAAGCAGCAAAGCTAACCTATAACAACTTGTGAGCTAAAAAATTTGTTGCTAGGACCCACACCAGTAGTACTCAGAGTCTATTCCTGGTTCTGTGTTCAGGAGGGACCCCTGGTGGTGTTCAGAGGCCTTATATGGTACTGGGGATCCAATTAGGGTCAAGACAAATACAACCTGCATGCAAGGCAAATGTCTTCCCTCCTGTGCTGTTTTGTTTTGGAGCTGCCACCACCACCAACCCTCTGGCAATATTCAGGGCTTACTCCTAGCTCTTGCACTCAGGAATCATTCAGGTGGGTTCAGACCATATGGGAAACCAGGGATTGAACCCAGGTCAGCCACATGCAAAGCAAGTGCCCTCCCTGCTGTGTTATCGCCCTGCTACCTTTTCAGCCTGAGAGCTGGAAATTCAAGGATCAGTAACTAGATGATTTTGTTGGCTTCAGGGGATCTGTGATATTGGGGAGAGGGGAATACACTCATGCATTCCAGCCTTCAGAACTGGGGACCTGTATCCTCTGCCTGCCTATCCTCCCAATTACGCTAACAATTCCTAGACATTCCCCAAACAACAGACACCCATTCTTTGGATTGCAGTCTCCCCTTCCTGCCCTCCCTGTCTTTTTTCAGGATGTGTTTGAGAGTAAAGTGCTGCCTTGTAAAGAATCCAAAGTGGTTCATCATTAATATCAGAGATTTTGCAGGGTTGGTTGGAGCCATTGACATCTATGCTGTTGAAACTAGGCACAAAATCACTTTCATTCACCTCCAGCTTTTTCTGACATTCCTAGAGCTAAATTATGTTCGTGGCTCATGCTCCCAGCATGCTGGGGTCCCCGTGGGAATGCTGGAAAATGGCTCTCCAAGCACACAACATCACGCCTGCTTTCCCCAACCGCCCCCAGCGGAGCCCCAGAGCTGCGTGAGGCTCTAGCTGTCAAGACTGAGTCATGATCCGTTTCAAGAAGCTTCTTGCTGTGAAAGCTGCCTCCACGCTGCTTCCTTCAAACATGAACCTGTGGCTTTGCATTAGGATCTAACACGGAGTTTCCCAAAAGTGGGGGAGGCATTTTTTCCCCAAAGCTGGGAGCTGGGGGAGGGTAGTAATAATTGCAGGTGCAACTGAGATATTCTTGCCTTTATGAAGGTCGATTTCCAAGATAGTTCAGAGTCACTTTTTTCTTTACTGCATAGATCATAGACCAAGCAAATGTGGCCCCCTCTGGCCTCAGAGGCAGAGAAGATGTGTGTCTTGCCATTGTCTGTGGAGGATGGCAGGGAGTGCAGATGGTAGAATATATGTTCATGCATTTTTGCATCCGATTTGAGCTGCTCTAGGGCAGAAGTAATAGTCTGGCATGCAGGGCATTTTCCTTGCACATGGCCAACCCAGCTGTGAATCCCAGTATCCCCATAGGATCCCATGAGCATCTCCAGAGGTGTTTCCTGAGCACAGGGCCAGGAGAAGGCCCTGAGCATTGCTGGGTGTGCTCAAATGCAAAAACAAAGAAACACAGACTTAGCAAAGCTGTTTTCATCTCAAGGAGAAAAAAATCAATTACAACTATAATTACAAAATCTTCCCCTCAAGGTTTTCCCCCATCATGGGGGACAATGTTTTTATCTACCCACCCCTTGGACTGTTTCTTGTGGGGGGCATTCCATTGGCATCAGGCAAGCTGAGATTTCCCAGTGCTGTAGCTTCCACTTCCTTTCCCCCCCCACCCCCCGGACAAGCTCTTCACTGATATCGTTCTTAATTTGGGGGTGTTCTTTCCTTCGTTTTGGAGAGAGCAGGCGTCTTGGAGGCTGAACGGTGAGGTCAGTGATTCCCTGAGGGGCCAGGTGACTGCTGGACCAAGAAAAGACTGCCATTCTGTCATTCCGTCTGTCTCTTACCAAGAATCTGGGCCCCTTATTCTCCTGGAAACCCAAACCCTCTCCCGTCCGCCCTTTGAAAGCACCCTCAAGTCCTCAGTCCCCACCTCTGACACTGTGGACATTGTGGGGTGCATGTTTATTTGTGCAACACAGACTGTTTAGCCCAACAGATGGTATTCAGATGTGAAAGCTTCTGAAAGCCGGCATCTAGGTCGGGTCTGTGATGAGATACTCAGTAAGTCAAGGAGCCAAGGATACTTCACGAAAGTTGCTGGGCCATGCTCTGCAGCCTGGCCTGGTTCTTTCACAGCCTCTGGAGTGAATATCTTAGCCCAGACAACAGGGATGATGCAGAGCGTCAGCATGGGATGTTCCAAACACCCCTACTGGACAGTCCAAGTTGCCAACAGCCAGAGAAATCAAGAAACTGCTCTGCCCAATAAACCCTCAGAGATCTATTGAGTGGCCTGCATGCACCAATCAGGACTTCCGCCTGGAGTCTCCACTGCCCAGACACCCCACTAGGTACCTTCACTTCTTCAGGCCATAGTTGCTCCTGAAGCATCCCCATACCCTCCAGCCACTCCATCATCATGTCCAGTGGTCGTGTCCCAGTAAGGCTCCTCTGCCTGCTGTCTCCGGGCCTCCCTCCTTTGCTCACAGGGTTAGGATCTGGTAGGTCACCCTCTGATCTGTCCTGCACCCTGCCTCATTGACCACCTATAGTTTCACTGGCCATCAGGCTTTCTGCTAATTCACCTTTCACAGCCACCACCACCCCCACACACAAACTCACCAGATACCCCCAGACTCAGTGCATGGTTTTTTATTTTATTAACATTTTTGGGGGGAAGGGGCCACACCCAGCAGTGCTCAGGGCTTATTCTGCCCTCAGAAATCACTCTGACAGACCCAGGGGGCATATGGAATGCCGGGGATCAATCTGGTTGGCTGCTTGCAAGGCAAAGGCCCTGCCCACTGTATTATCACTACAACCTTTTAATAACAGTTTTTAATTAAAAAAAAACTAAGATTATTGAACATGGATGAAGTTGCAGTGTGAACTCACACTACAGCCTGTGAGTATTTTCTGCTTTAGAGCAAATGTCAGCATTTAGTAAAGGGGAAAGCCATGTAGATCCATGACCCAACGATCTGTTTTTCAGCTACATGTCCATCGACACATGTTCACAGATGCCCAGCGAGACATTTTACAAAGAGCATTTATTCACTGCAAAATTGTAACGATGAAATGTCTGAAACAACTTTAGCTGTCTATCAACAAATAAGGAATGAATTTATCAACTATAATGACTGCAACAAGAATAACGCTGTGTAATGGTATTATAGCAACAACTTGTCAAAAAATAGAACAGTGGGGATAAAAGTAGGGTTTCCTTCATTATTTTGTTTATGTAACTATCAAAGGCACACATGTAGTATTATTGATATTGTTCATGAAACAATGTATTTTGGCTTTTTTTTGGGGGGGGTTGGTTTGGTTTTTGGGTCACACCCAAAAATGCTCAGAATACACTCCTGGCTCTGTGCTCAGGGATCATGCCTAGTGGAACTCAAGAGATCGTGTCGGGGGATGCCAGGGGATCCAACCCAGGCTAGACACATGCAAGGCCAGCAACCTACTTCTGTACTATCCTTCTGCGTCCCCATAAGTGTTTTTTTTTTTTTTTTTTTTGGTTTTTTGGGCCACACCTATTTGATGCTCAGGGGTTACTCCTGCCTAAGCACTCAGAAATTGCCCCTGGCTTGGGGGACCATATGGGGATCGAACCGAAAGTCCTTCTGGCTACCCTCTAGCGCCACCTCATGGCCCCATAAGTGCATACTTTATGTTGGCAAGGCAATGCATCTAAAAGGGGAATTCATGCCCTTTCCTTCTCTCTGATCTCTAGCTCTGTTTTTGGAGTCAGGGAATCTCTGTCAGTGATTCTTGGTTTCCCATGCGGCCCTAGGATGCAGTGTTGTTCAGGTCCTGCAGTGTTGGGGAGGAAACAACCAGAGGTCAACCCCAGAGGTCTGAGGACCTCCAGGGTTGCATTTGGCCATGCTCAGGAGAAAATCATCAAACCAAATCCACTGAAACCAAATCCCCTGTCCCCATCTCTGCTTATTTGTTTTTTGTTTTGGTTTTTTGTTTTTGTCTTTTGGGGCCACAACCAGTAATGCTCAGGGGCCACTCCTGGCTATGCGCTCAGAAATCGCTCCTGTCTAGGGGGATCATATGGAATGCTGGGGGATCGAACCGCAGTCCATCCTAGGCTAGTGCACACAAAGCAGACACCTTACCGCTTTATGCTACCCGCTCCAGCCCTCTGCTTTTATTTGTGTCTCTGATCTTTCTCTTCAGTCCCTAAACCATGCTGGATAGATGCCTTGTTTCTGCCATGACCATGCTTGGCCAATCAGCAGCTGGTTCATCTCTCTGCTCTTCTCTTTCCAATTCATCCAGGGACTTCTCATTGGCTAATCAGGCCATCAATCCATCAAAACAGACGAATCCCGAGTAAGACATTCTGATGTCTTTCTCTTTCCTCTTTAAGTAGGGAGAAAAAAATAAAAAACTCCTAATGTCTTTGCCTACATGGTTGGCATTTCCTCACCTACAGGAAACCCATTGATTTAACTACAGATCTTCCCCAGACACCGCATTTCCTTGGTGGGTCTCATGTCTTTGCAGCTGTTGCCCCTTTTGCAAGGACCTCATTGCTTCTTTAGCCTGTTCAGGTCCATTAGTGACCTCTTTTCTCTCCCTCACTCTCAAGCAGGTCCAGAGCTATCTTTGGGAATAGAAATGACATCTCTTGTCATTTCTTCTAGAGGCTCTAGCTGGCATCTAGTAACTGGTGCTTCCTCTGGTCAAAGCATGCCATGAGTTTTGCTTTTCTTTTCACTTCTTTGATTTGGGGGGCCACAACCCAGCCATGCTCAGAACTTCCCACCGACTCTGCACACAGGGGTCACTCCTGGGGATACTCAGAGAACAGTATGCAGTGGCAGGAATTGATCCTGGGTCAGTATGAGCCACACCAGCACCCCACCTATCATGTTGTCACTCTGAGTTTGGTACTGTTGATGTGTTGTCTTCAGTACTGCCTAGTTTGCAGGATGCTCCCACTGACAGGGTGTCTTCTGTACCCCATGGAGTGGTGGCCCACGTGGCCTTGAAATGTGCTGGTTCTCAGTTGTCACCGCTCACTGCCCCGACATCAGTATTTTTCACTAAGCTCCCAGATGTCTCCGCAGGGCCCGTCATATGTTAGAGATTCTATTTCAGGGTGTCGTGGGTAGCTGTTGTCCGGGTGCTTTTTTTTTTTTCTACTCTCTCTCTCTCTCTCTCTCTCTCTCTCTCCTCTCCCCACCCTGCCATATGAGCAGTTGATGCAGTGGGAAGCTATTTGCTAAGCTGTGAGTGTTTGTAATCATATGTGCTCACATATTCAGTGTCAGCTGTGAGCTGTGATGGGCTCCATCCTATAGACCCGTGATGGCAAACCTATGGCACTCGTGCCAGCGGTGGCACACGAAAGCCTTGCAGCTGGCACTCGGGAAGGTCTGCAATTAAGATATGTGGTATGTTGCCGCATAGTTTTTAGATACTAAAATCTTGTTTAAAGGTTTAAACTTGAGTGCTGGCCACTTTTGAGGAAATTCTTTGGTTTTGTGCGGCAGTTTGGGCACATGGGCTTAAAAAGTTTAGCCATCACTGCTATGGACCATCATCAACCAGCTCTGATGAGAAGCAGGTTCTCCCCTTGCATGGGCCCCCCCCCCCCCCCCCCGCCAAGTATCAGTAGCAATGGGGGCCACAGGTGGGGGCCAGGGACTGTGCTTGACTTCTCCTGGCTCTCCACACAGAGAATGAACTTGCATGTTCCCTTGTCGAAGGCACTCTGGAATTTCAATAAAGCTGCCTATAGATGTTCAGATGTTATGCCTCAGATAAAAACTAGTCCCTGAGGGCAGTTTGGCTGTGGGAGTGGAGCACTTGAGTCATGGATTTGGTATGAGTTCCTGTACACTACAGTCTGATGCTTTAAAAAAACAAACAAACAAACAAACATGTCTTAGGGCCTGAGAGATAGCAGACAGGTATAAAAAAAAAAAAAACACTGGCTTAGCGTGTGGCCAGCTTGGTTCATCTCCAATAAACTACCATGCCTGGTTCTCTACCAGATGCACTGCCAGGAGTAGCTGAGCACAGAGCCAGGAGAAATCTTTGAGCATAGAGCCAGGAGTAGCCCCTGAGCATAGAGCCAGGAGGAGCCTGAGCACAAGTGCCAGGAGGAGTCTTGGAGCACAGAGTCAGGAGTAGCCTCTGAGCCCTGTTGGGTATGAACTGAGCCCTCTCTTCCACCCAGATCTTCTATTTCTGATGGCCGGTGAGACACGTGTATTTGAACCCCACCTTGTAGCCGACAGTCCTGACTGTGTTTGCTTAGGATCCCCTTTCAGCCCCCACCACATTCTGGCACATTCTTCCCCAGTTCAACTTCTCAGTTCAACTGAGCTTTTATTGTCCCAGGAGCTTGGGCAGGCGCCTGGGCTGGCCTGCAAAGGGAGGAGGCTCCTGATCTGTGGGTAGAACCCCAGCAGAGCAAGATCATCTTCCTCACCTCCAGCCCTTCCCACTCAGTGAGTTTCCCTGGACCCCAAGATTTCTGTACCCTGGAAGCAACACAACACCTCTTCTGATTCCAAACAGCTCCATCCTGGGGCCTCTGGGGCTTGGAGACACAGCCCCTGCCAGCCTTAGCTCTGTCCACGGCAACTCACTGCCCACCGTGGGACCCGTGACTTCCACTTTCTCCTGCCATGCAGACAAAACTGTGCTTGAGGGGCTGCATGGGGGAGCAGACAACGGCCTCTGTGTTCTCTTTGGGGAGCAGGACTAAACATGTGTGGGTGGCTGTGAAAAGGCTTTTCCCAGAGGGGGAGTCTGGGCAATGTTCTTGTGGGTGGATTGTTCCATCTTGCCGTGAACCAGTGGGCACCATGGGGCCTGCTGGGAAGACCCAGGCCTTGTCAACCTCCTGTCTCTTGCCCCCCATTCAATCTGCTGACTCAGGGGTGGGTAAAGGAAGACGCCCTGAATTCAGCAGCTGTCTGGCCCAATTTATCGTTAGTTTGGCGTTAGAGAGCTTCAGGCATCTTCGCTTCTGTCCATCTCTATTAGCATTTCTCTGTGCCCCCCAGAGGCTGCTCTAGTAATACCTGGACTCACATGCTGTAGACCTGACCTGCTCAGACCTGAGGCTATGCTGCTACCTGGACCTGCAGTGCTTAAGGGCAATCATAGCAGTAATTGGGAGGGTCCATGCAGTAACAGGGACTAAAGTTGGGGTTTCTGAGCCCTAGGGATGCTCGAATCCTTGGCCTAGTTTTCTAATCCAACATCAGGCACTAATTCTTGAGTTAGATATCAAGGTTTTTCATCTGCCTGGGAGTTTTCCATTGGTCTAACTTGTCTTTCCTTTTCTTTCTCTCTTTCTCTCTCTTTCATTTTCTTCTTTCTCTCTTTCTCCTCCTTCCTTCTCTCCTTCCTTCTTCCTTCCTTCTACTTCTTTCCTTCCTTGTCCTTCTTTCCTTCCTTCTCCTTTCATTCCTTCCCTTTTCTTCCTTCTCCTTTCCTTCCTTCCTTCCTACCATCCTTCCTTCCTTCCTTCCTTCCTTTCCTTTCTTTCTTTCTTTCTTCTCTTTCATTTCTTTCTTTCTTTCTTTCTTTCTTTCTTTCTTTCTTCTTTCTTTCTTTTCCTTCTTCTTCCCTTCCTTCCTTCCTCCTTCCTTCCTTCCCTTCCCTTCCTTCCTTCCTTCCTTCCTTCCTTCCTTCTTCCTTCCTTCCTTCCTTCCTTCCTTCCTTCCTTCCTTCCTTCCTTCCTTCCTTCCTTCCTTCCTTCCCTTTCCCTTCTTCCTTTCCTTTTTTTTTTTTTTTTTTTTGGTTTGTTTTTTTGAGCCCACACCCGGCAGTGCTCAGGCGTTACTCCCTGGCTGTCTGCTCAGGAATAGCCTCCTGGCAGGCAGGGGGGACCATATGGGATGCTGGGATTTGAAACAACTACCTTTGGTCCTGGGATGGCTGCTTGCAAGGCAAACGTCACTGTGCTATCTCTGTGGTCCCCTTCTTTTCTTTTTATTTTGATTCTTAGAGTTTACCATTGACCTAACATACTCTTTTTTTTTATTTTTTCTTTATTTTTTTTTTTCTTTTCTCTTTCCTTCTTTCTCTCTTCTTACTTTCTGCCCTTTTTTATTTTGGTTCTTAGGCCACACCCAGTGGGTTGCTCAGTAGTTACTCCTGATTCTACACGCAGTAACTTACTCCTGACATGCTTTGGAGACCCTACAGGTTGCTATGATTGAACCTAAATTGGCCACGGTGTAGGGTAAATGCCCCTAACTACTGTGCTATCACTCTGGCCCCTGTGCTCTTTTCTAAGAGAAGGAAGTGGGATTTGTGAGTGATTGAGATGCTAGAAAGTTCTTGATAGGAATAAAATGGTTGGGGCAGGGGTGAGATGGGTGACCCACCCAATTTCCAACACTGAATGACCTGAGCAGCACAGCATCCATGGACCCTTGCATTGAACCACTGGCCAAGTTGGCTGAATATCTTTGGGAGTGATCCCTATTTACTGTTTGAGGCCCACCCAGAAATGGGGACCTGTGGTGATAATGACTCAGGGGCCTTGGGTTTGATCCTCAACAAATAAATGAACGCATGTGGTGGCAACATGTAAATTGGTTGACCATATTAGTCTAAACAAGATGATAATAGGGGCTGGAGCCAATAGCATAGTGAGTAGGGAGTTTGCCTTGCATGAGGCCTACACAGGTTTGATCTCTACCATCACCTATGATATCCTGACCCTGCCAGGAGTAAGTTTTGAGTGCAGAGCAGGAGTAATCCCTGAGCTCCACTGGGTGTGTCCCTAAAATAAAAAACAAACAACAACAACAACAGTTAATAAATGTATCTCAAAAGTGGAAAACACTCACTTCCAGGGTTTACTAGCTGGTTGGCCTCGCAAATGCAATTTCACTAGCCCCATACAAAGGCTCAGTGATGGCTCCGTGGCTCATGGCTTCATCTGGTCAGCTCAGGTACGGGACTCTTGATCCTGGACCATCTTGTGATCTCAGACATCCAGTGATAGAACTCATCCATGGATAGAGCTCACGCCTTTCATTCATGGCCAGCCTTGGGGAGAGGCGGGTAGAATCATGCTGATTGATGGACTCTAAGAAGTCTCTGTTCCTTGAAATGGTGTAATCATAAGGTGGTGAGGGGTTACATGGGATTCCGTGTTGTCTCCTATTTGTGTCTTATATGGTAGACACTGAGTTACCTGTGCAGATGCCATGTTGCTTCTAAGATAATTGACTAGGCTAATGGCCATTGTTTTGTAAGAAAGCATTGAAGTTGATGGAATATAAAGGTGGTGCATCGCCAAAAGAGCAGTAGAGATAGAGGGTTCAAGGGATCACCTCTAGTTCCCCCATCTTTCTGATGAATTGATTCCCCATTCCAGCTAACCAGAGTGTCACAACTTTCCCCCTCTACTCTGGTGGATTACCTATGTATCACTGCAACTCATACCACCAGTTGCTTCCAAGGCAATCAACTGTTTCCTCGCTTATGTGAAGAGCAGGCATGGGGGATTTATTGTGTTCTTGGCCCAGGCCAGACTTGCTGGATAAATATTTACTAAGCTGGCCCAGGCCTATGAGACAGGAATGGGTGAGGTGCAGGAGGAGGTGACATTCCCCTCATAGCAGAAACATCCCACACCTCTGCCTTTGTTGGAAACCAGCAGAAGAAGGCATGAAGCTCTGTTTCTAGGGAGGTGATCAACAGGTACTCCCTGAGGCCAGTCACTTTCCAAATGCAGACCTGTTAAGTGAAGTGAGCCCTCTCCTCTGAGACCCCAGACTCTGCCTTGGGTAGTCCACCCAGCCCATTGGGAAAACTCACTCACCTTCCATATGCCCAGAGGATATGGATAGGAAGTAAAATACAGTTGAGTAAGGGTAAGGCCAAGGCCAATCTGTAGTCTGCAATGTACTAGTGATTAGAGTTCACAAGGGAGGAAGTGTCCCACTGAGATAAAGGCAGAGCCAGGAAGTTCCCAGGTTAGTAGATTTCTAGGTGCTGTGGGGCAGCCTTCTGATCATGTCACTCAGGACCAACTTGTACTTCTGCTCCAGCGGAAGTACCCTTAAGACCAGACCCTCAACCCCTCCCTCATCCTTCTCCTTCTCTACTGCCTCCAAACACAGCTATTAAAGTTGAGTTGTCACATGCAGCACAGCACAGCCCATCCCCGTAAGATGTGGCAGTTAAGAGGCGGCCAGATTCCTGGAGGGCCCAAAAGTGTTCTGCAAATATTGGTCAATGCTAGTACAATATGTCAAATACACACCACTTGTTCATGCCTTGCGTCAACAAGTTTTCCCCTGCTGTCCTATTACTAAATTAAAACACTCTTGAGAGCCAGAAATGGAAGTAGAAAGAGAAAGAAAAACAGCAGTGCCCAGACCTTGGCAAGAGGCGATTTTCCCGGGTTCCCACTTTGGGACTGAGGGTGTGTTCATGGTTAGGGCCCCAGAGCTGATTGGAGATTGAGCTTTGTTTTCTCTTCTTCCTCTTCAGGCCAGAGCAATAAGCCACTTCATTCTTCTTCCAGAATGTCTGGACTGAATGTTTTTGGGGGTTTTTTTTGTTGTTGTTGTTGCTGTTGTTATTTGGGGTGCAGGGAGTTGAGGGCAAAGGTGCTCAGGGTTATTCCTGGCTCTGTGCTCAGGGATCACTCCTGGTAGTGCTGGAGAGAACCATTATGGGGGTGTCAGGAATCATGCCGGGGTTGGCTGCATGCAAGGCTAAATGCCATTACCTCTTGTTCTACCTCTTCTGGCTCCTCTGAACTCTTTTTAGCAAGTCCACCTCTACTTACAGAAAAGTCTTTCGTTGATTAGGATAAAGGAAGAAGCAGGTGAGATAGCTTAATGGGGCATGTCTGGATACAAAAGACCCTACTTTTAAAAGTTGTGTTCTAGAAACTAGTATATAAATATGATATATAATAGGATGTGCCTTTACATTAAAAAAATGTATGTTTGTGGAATTTATTTCATTATTTACTTTTCCCAATTATAAATGAATGTGAATGAAATTCACCTGGGGGATAGTTTTTGGAAAAATAAATGGTTTTCAGTAATGTTACGCTTGTAAGCTTTAAAACTGAAAAAGAAAAGCTAGGAATGGGGGCCGGAGAGATAGCACAGCGGTGTTTGCCTTGCAAGCAGCCGATCCACGGACCAAAGGTGGTTGGTTTCGAATCCCGGTGTCCCAAATGGGTCCCCCCGTGCCTGCCAGGAGCTATTTCTGAGCAGACAGCCAGGAGTAACCCCTGAGTACTGCCAGGTGTGCCCCCCCCCAAAAAAAAAAAAAGAAAGAAAAGCTAGGAAGATATCATACTGTATATACTTTCCTGTTTTATTAAATCACTGAAAGAAAGAGTTAAAAAGTTGTTGATAGTTGAGATTTAATTATATGTTCTAATACCAATTCCTTCACCACAGTTTATTTCCCACAGTCAATTGCCCCAGTTTCCCTTTGGCCTCCTTCCCTACCTTAACCCCCACCTGTCTTTATACCTTTACTTTCTTAAATGGACAGGGAGATAAACTCTGGTCCGGGATACATGCTTTGTATGTATAAGACCCCAAGATTATTTTCAGTGTTTTTTTCCATTCTCTCTCTCATTCTCTCTCTCTCTCTTTCTCTCTCTCTCTCTCTCTCTCTCTCTCTCTCTCTCTCTCTCTCTCCTTCTCTCTCTCTCCTCTCTCTCTCTCTCACTCTCTCTCTCTGTTTTGGTTTTTGGGTCACACCCAGCAGCGCTCAGGGGTTACTTCTGGCCCCACCGCTCAGAAATCGCTCCCTGGCAAGCTCGGGGGGACCATATGGGATGCCCGGGTTTCGAATCAGTGACCTTCTGCATGAAAGACAAACGCCTTACCTCCATGCTAATCTCTCTGGCCCCCCTCCATTTTCTCTTGCCTTTTTTTGTTTGTTTGTTTGTTTAGAGGTTTCCCCCCATCTTATTCTTGCAGTTCATCAATCTTTTCCCTCAACTGCTATTTTTCTGCTAAGACCTTCTATTGAGATGTTTCTTTTTAAAAACAAACCATAGTCTTCATTTTTAACTGTAGTTTTTCTCATTTACACCTTCAATTTTCTTGTACTTTGCCAACTACCTGTGTCATTGCTTCTTTATACTCATTAGACATTCTGGACAGTGTCTCTGACCTCATTCTCTGGGGAGTTAGGGCTAGTTGAGCCTCCTGTGTTATTGTTTTCACTCATTGAACTTGGTGGATTTTTCTGTACTTCCTCATTGCATTTGCTGGGCTGAAGGTAAATCTTTGTAGTCAGCCACCACCCTGAGATTCCTGAGAGATTATTAGTCTGAATGTTGCTCTCTTCTTTCCATGCCTATCTTCACTTAGTGACAGAAAGTGTAACTTCATAAATTTTTATTTTGGAACCACTCCCAATACTGTTTTCAGGGCTTGTTTCTAGTTTTGTGTTTAGGGATCACTTCTGGTGAGTCTTAATGGACCCTGTGAGGTGCCAAGGATCGGATCCATGCCAGCTGTATGCAAGGCAAATGTCTGAACCACAGTATTCTCTCTGACTCCTTTTTAATGCTCTAAAAATGAGAAACACAAAGAAAGGAACATCATTGGCTTCAGTTGGAGTCTGAGAAGGGCCCCAACCTTGAATAACTGCAGGCTGACTAACTCAATTCCATGGGGTTGGTCTCTGCAACTCATGTACCATGCAGGGCTTCTGTCTGAAGACCAACCATGTGAACTGATGCCACACAAGACTAACCGTGGGCGAGTATTTGGGGAGCAGTCTTGTGTTTGCTTCTCATCACTCCTCGTATTCTGAAAGGACAGTGGACAGTGGGGTTAGAGACAAACTTTGAGCCTGTGTGTGTCTTTTTTTAAAAAAATATTTAAAGAAAATGCCATCACATAATTGAAATACTTGAACATAATACATTTGTTTTCCAGATAAGTGAAGCAGTTATAAAATAAAAGAAGGAAAAAATAAAATAGAAGAAAGGAAAGAAAGTTGTGTGTGTTGTTTTTTTTTTTAAGAAAAAAAAGATGTGAAGGCGATCTGGCTGCAATATCTGTCACCCCAATTGATCGCTAGGGTTGATTTAGCTCATCTGGCTAGCTAGGTAGGTGTCCCTTTCCTCTCTCAGCATTTCAAGTATATCCTTCCTGAAGCTGCATGTTTGGTTGAAGAGGATGGACTTCCCCCAAATAAAATCAGACTCCATTCTTCAGTCAAGAATAAACAAGTATCTGTGTTCCCCTGCTAGACCTGCCAAACAAGTTCAAGGTCCATTTGTAGGAGAATATAGGGTAGTCAAGCTGTCAAGACCCCAGACACATCCAAATGAATGCTGCATGTGGCAGTTTGCCTTCCTTAAAAAAAAAAAGAAGAAAGAAAAAAGTACACTAGCAAGTACATTTATGAAAATTATTGTTTCTCCAATAAGGTCATTAATACAAAGGCAGAAAGATCTAGTAAGCTCTTGTAGTTAGCTGTCCCAATTCTGTTAATTTGGGTGTGTTCCTATAGGGATGACAGCATCAAACAAATGATGTGATCCAGAAATGCAAAGTACTATTACTGATACTACAACTTTTAGGAGCATGTTCTCAGCTACCAGGGCTATCGCCACATTCTGTCTTCCCTGCTGGTGAGAGTTGTTGTTGGGAATCCCCTCTTCCATCTCCACCTGATGCCTGCCTCAATTCCCCTTCCCTTCACACCTCATGTGCTATTTCCCCATTCTCTGCTGCCTGGGATGGGACTCTGGACTGCTGTGGGAGGCTTCTGTCCCACAGATCCAGTGGGCTTCAATGAGTCCACTTCAGGGAGTGGTTTAAAACACGAGTCAGCATACAATGAAATATGAAATATGATCAAACGGTATTGTATGGGTCTCATGTTTGCCATAATGGGTCCCATTTGTGTGGTCTTATTTCTTTATATTTCATATTTCACCATATGCTGGCCCATGTTTTACCCACTCCCTGAAGTAGATTCATTTGAGATCCTCTGGAGCAGTAGGGACAGAAGTCGCATATAGCATCTAATCATCACTCTGAGCAAAAGCTCTCCCTCCTCTAAGAATCCTATCCAGCACTCTTTTGGTTTTTTCCGGTGCTCCCTTCCCACCTTCCTCCCCAAGCAGCACTGAACACTCTATTCCTCTCTCTCCCTGGCCCTTGGCAAACAATCATCCCTCCATCTCACCGCATCCAGCAACGTCGATGTTCAGAGAGCATTTGTTCAGGAATGTGAGGCTGGGGAGAAGCATCTTTCTTCTGAGGCTGAGAGTCAGGAATGATTCAAATGAAGATCATTTTAGAAGTCACAGGATGCCAGATTTTGATCCATGCATGAGAGGAGAGGAAGAGCTGTCCACTTACAGAGTGTGGCTCATGTGTGCACGCACTCGATTGTGTGTGTGTGTGTGTGTGTGTGTGTGTGTGTGTGTTATACTCCATTTCTTCTTTAAATCTGCTCTGGAGAAGGACAGGGCATGGGGGTAGCCCCAATCTGAAAAATGCAACTCAAATGCATCAATGGTCACTCCTTAGATGGTTTGCGTGTGCCTGGGACAGCATCCCTGTCATGCCAAGCCCTTGTTCAAATACCCCAACTGCCCGTGAACCTGTATGCCACAGACTTAGACTCCCTGAACCTCTGGACCAAGTTTGGTGGAGCAGATAGAGCCTCAAAGCAGGCAGTAGACATGAGGTAGTGACTTGGTTCTGTAGCAACACAGAAGGTTTTTTGGGGCCAGAAGGTATTTGGAAAGTTCACACACTTCCCAGCATTTCCTCAACTGTTTTGTTTTTTGGAATTTTCACACAACCTTCAGAGAGAGAGAAAGAGAGAGTTATTGGGACCGCAGCAGTGGCATGTACAACAATTTTTAAAAGTCAGCTAGTTCTATATTTAGATGGCACTACTCTGAAGGTCAAACTTGATTCTCTTGTATTACTGCTTCAGAGGAGGAGGTACTCAGATGGGCCTGTCTATGGAAATCACCCATATGCTAAGCAAAAGGTGATTATGTGTGTCCATCTGGGGAAGGGAGAAGTGTCAACCTTTCATTGTATTCTTAAAGCCCCTACCCCCTTCCATACACTCCCCCACTACCACCCACAGAAATAGACCAATGAATTCTGTTTCATGAGGGTTGAAAATTTAAGGGGAATGTATACAAATATAAGGGGCATATCTTGATGGTATATTCTTTATGGGTATTCCTGGAATTAGAAGTGGGTCTTTAATATTGGTGAGATAGTACAGTTGGTAAGGCTCTTGTCTTGCATGCAGCTGACCCAGATTTAATCTCTAGCATCCATATGGTCCACCAAGCACAGCTAGGAGTGATCCCTGAGTGCAGAACCAGGAGTACAGTTAGGTATGTTTTATGGAACAAAAAACTTCTTTCTAGGGGCTGGAGCGGTGGTGCAAGTGCTAGGGCATTTACCTTGTACGAGCTACCTAGGATGGACCGCAGTTTGATCCCCTGGCGTCCCATATTGCCCCCTAAGCCAGGACCGATTTCTGAGCGCATAGCCAGGAGTAACCCTGGAGCATCACCGGGTTGTGGCCCGAAAAGAAAAAAAAAAGTAAAAAAAAATCTTTCTTGTAAGAATTCTATATGTATTATAATATAAAACATAATTTTAACAATATTTTATATTATAAATATGTATATATAAATATATATACTCAAGGAAAGTAAAAAGGAAAGAGAAGAAAATCTAGCACATGGCAGCGGGCATTGTTCTAAAATGTCACTGTTTGTTTTTCTCTGCTTGGAAGAACTGTCTGTGCTGACCTTTGCTTGAAAGTGCCTTTTCCTCTCCCTCTGTCTTCCCCCATCCCCTGCTCGGCTCTACACTAAAAACGCTTCCAGTGGAGAGCCCTCATAGCACACCCAGCTGCTCCTCTAAAAGGTGGGTCTCAGCAGGGGGCATGTATGAAAATGCTGGGGCGGAAGCGAACGCAGACCATCTCCTTCTGCTTATTCTGCCGAAGGAAGCTGAGCACTGTGTGGGATTCGGCTTTGGGAGGCTGGGGTGTTTGCTGAGACAGGTGCTAATAAAGATTTGGTTCTGGAGCCCAAATGGGTTGGCATGCAGGGCTCCACTCCAGTAAATGCACTTGGAAAGAAAGATGCATCGTTAGAAGAATTTTATATAACCTGTCTTTCTCTCTTTCTTTCTCTCCTTCCTTCCTTCCTTCTCTCCTTCCTTCCTCTCTCCTTCCTTTCCTCCTTCCTACCCTCCTTCCTTCCTTCTTCCTTCCTTCCTTCCTTCCTTCCTTCCTTCCTTCCTTCCTTCCTTCCTTCCTCCTTCCTTCCTTCCTTCCCTTCATTCCTTCTTTCCTTCCTTCCACCTTCACAAAGGATGCCCAGTTTTGTGGGGTAGGGCCATTGGAGACAATACTGGGCAATGCCCAGGGACTGGTCCACTGCAAAATCTGCCAGGGCCTGGGATCCGGCTACCCGGGCATGGTGGGAGGATGGTGCCCACTCAGGGATACCAAAATGTAGTAGCCCAGGACCCACCCACTATCACAGTGAGAGAGAGAGAGAGAGAGGAGAGAGAGAGCAGAGAGAGAGAGAAGAGAAGAGAGACGACTGAGAGAAGAGCGAGAGAGAGAGAGAGGAAGCAGGCAGCATCTTGCAGATCGCTTTATCTCCAGGTCTGGGGGTGGGGGGACTGGACTCTGGCCCCCAATGGGCTTGCAGGCTCTGCCCCAGTCTTTTCCCTAGGGGCCCCCCAATAACTACCAGGCTCTTGCTTGAAGAACAGTTGTCAGTTGCAGGGGGTGTGCCCCAGTCAAACTGCCATTACAGAGGTGGGGTATTATCACCCCAATCAAAAGGTCCTAATTTTCTTAAATATATCAACAGCCCTGGGTTGTTGTCGAGGTGCTGGGGGTCCCAGCTGAGCGCCCGTGATAGAGAGCAGGTTTGCATCACTGAGGTCTCTCCCATTTCCCATCTTACTAGACCTTCAGTTGTTCTCTGTGAAGCAGGAAGACAGGCAGCTACCAGGATACCCAAAATGCTTGTACTTCACATTTGTGACTAACATGCATTTCCAGGGAGAAAATTTGGCATCATGTTAAAGTTGTGATTTTTTTTTGTGTGTTGCTTCATTTTGTTTCTTAGTTTTAGGACCATATATGGTGGTGCTCAGAGCTTACTCCTGGCTCTGCATTCAGAATTCACTCCTGGTGGGGCTTGGTCACATATGGGGGTGACCCAGGGGTGGAACCTGAAGTCAGCCATCTGCCAGGGCAAACACCTTCCCTGCTGTACTTACACAAGATGTAGAAATGTGAATGGTCCCCCTGTGATCAGTGACTTGTTCCTGTGGGGTCATACACTTCTTGTTCTTGTTGTGCATTTTCCCCAAAACATTGCCAATCCATGGCTTTAGACATGTTTATTGCTATGAACAGTCAGTTGTTTCTCTGGAAGAATCTGATGGCAGCTGGGATATGTGGTTTCTGGTTCCATTCCTTCCCCCATCCCCCCAACTAAGAACTCGTCATCCTCAGAATCTTAGCATTTAAGGGACTCCATTTCCTCTCCTAATAAGCACTAGACTTGTTCATTTCCCAGGTCCCGTACTCCCAAGATTGCTGTTCTGATACCATCTATAGGCTGTTGAGGGTCTATGAATGCAGGCCATGTATACTGCTCGTCTCCTCAGGACCCCCCCAGAAGAAATATTAATTACCCACCTGGGGCTGCAGCCCCCCACCCCACACCTACCCGCCACCAAAGAACCCAGCAGCCTCTGCCTACACTCAATCATATACCCAGAAGCAAAAATATTAGCTCAGTTCTTCTCCCAAGTTCAAAGAAAATGATAGAGGCTGACTCTTTCTGGAAGTCTGGGCTAAGCTGAAAACTCTGGGGTCTTCTTAAAAGGGATGGGGGCAGGTACCCCTTCTCCTGCATGAACTTAGCAGCCCAGCACCACACCCTACACCGTCCATCAGAAACAACCCCCAGCTCTGAAGAAAACCTTATGAAACTGCCAAGCTACCAAATTTGTTTCAGATCCCGTAGATCCTGGACTGCCCAGTTTCAGCAGCTGTGTGACACTTCGAAAATTCCTTAGCAGTGTCAGTTCAGTTAATACAGGAAATCTGATAGAAAGTTCCATAGAAAAATCTCTCAAGTTCTGGGAGCCCCTAAACAGGAAAACAGAAGGCTTAGCTAGAACCAACCCACAGTCAGTAGATTCTTAGACACTGACTTTAGTCCCACTGTGGAGAGAGAGAACCCATCATTTCACACGGACTCTTATTGGCTTAAGTTTTGATCCCTTCATTTGCCTTTTGTTGTAACAGACACATATGAAGTCAACTTGTTTGTGCCTTCATGGGGGGCAGGCGAGGGTACGTAGGTGGGAAATTGGGGACACCTGGGTGGATGGAAGGTCACATGGGTGGTGGGGTTGGTTTGTGGAAACATTTCATGCTGAAATGACTGAATTAGAAACAACTTGCTAAGTCATAGTGTTATAATAATAATCATAATAAAAACAACTTAAAAAATTACCTACCTCAGGGCCTGAGCGATAGAGCAGCGATAGGGGCTCTTGCCTGCACACAGCTGACCCAGAACCAAACTGGGTTCGATCCCCCGGCATCACATATGGTCCCCTAAGCCCAGGAGCAATTTCTGAGCACATAGCTAGGAGTAACCCCTCGGAGCGTCCACTGGTGTGTGGGCCCAAAACCAAAGATAAAAATTACCTTACCCCAAAAACTTGAGGGTGCCAAAAGCCCTACGGAAAGAAGAGCACCCAACGCGGTCTTCCCTCTGCTCTTACACACCCATACTTTTTTTTAGAGGGGTTTCCTGTGGGCCACATGCCCTCTTCAGCATTCCAACAGCTCTCTAGAACTGCTCTGTTCTCTGGGGTCTGTCCTAGGCCCCTGGAGAAGCCATGGCTGGTGCAGGGACAGAGCTCCCATTTGTGTGGCGCCCTGGCAAAAGTGAGAACCATGCATCTCCCCCACGCACTGAAGGTGTCCGTTCTTCTCAGCTACCTCCAACCTGTGGGTCTCATTTTCTTCTCTCCTAAGAGCTTTCCTGGCAGGGACTTAGAACTTGGCCCTTTGTTTACTTTTCCATATTTCTAGCACATTCTGAGACTGAGGCTTAAGAACGCTAGAGACGACAGGATCTGCTTTCATCTTTCCAGTGGCGAGTGTTCGCAGAAGGGGACAGTTCCACCAAACAAATGGCTCTTCTACAAACCTTATCGGGATGCTTCTTTGGGGGCGAGGGGGGGGGTTAGGGGAAAAGGGAAGGGAAGAAGGAGGGACAAGTTGGGAAATGATGAACAACAAACATTTACTTCTCTTGTCTTTGGAGCAAATGGTTTTTGTTATTTCTTTTGTGGGGAGGCACATAGGATCCCAGTTTCCCTCCTGGCCAAAACGTGCCCTCTGCTCTGCCCTGCTAACTTCACATTCCTAGTTTAGGAGCAAAAGTGTTTTATTCTTATTAAAGGCCCAGGAACTCAGATGCCCTCTCTTTTAAAGCAGACCACTTGGGGGCTGGACATGTACTTTTACATGCCAGAAGACCTGGGATTGATCCCATGGTCCCCCCCTCTCCCCCCACCCTTGAGTTATCACCAAGAACACACCCTGGGCACGAAGAGATAGCACAGTGGCATTTGCCTTGCAAGCAGCCAATCCAGGACTAAAGGTGGTTGGTTCGAATCCCGGTGTCCCATATGGTCCCCTGTGCCTGCCAGGAGCTATTCTGAGCACAGCCAGGAATACAACCCCTGTGCAATGCCAGGTGTGCCCCCCCCCCAAAAAAAAAACAAAACAAGAAACAAACAAACCAAGAACACACCCTGAGCACCCCTACCCAGATAAAGGGGGCAGAAATAAAAACTGTCCCTCCTCACAAAATCTGGGACAAAGGGGGGTGGGGGGATGTAGGTCCTGGCCACCTTCCTAATTAAGACCAGATTTCTCCAAGTCTAACAGTTCAATTGTGGCTAGAAGCATTGAGTCTCAGGAACACAGAGATCCCTTCCTTTGGACCCCCTGTGTACCCCTCCTGTCCGGCCACCCCCTCCACAGAGAGGCAGGAAGTGAAAAGGAAGCTTTTATGTGTAGGGTCCAGCAGCCCTTTTGAACACAGAAACAAACGGGCCACTCATGACCTGTGATTGTCATTGGGATGGATCTCTGAGATCAATACCCTGCCAGTACCCCAACATTTCTGTAGCTCTCCCCAGGAGAAGGCATGTGCCAGGCAATACTTTGTGCTCACTGTCATGCCCCACTGGGAATAGAGCTTCCTTCACAGTCCAAGAGCTCACTGAGAAGAAACTAAGAGCATGAGATTGATAGGGGCACCTTTTCCCCAATACTGAATGTTATGGTGGAGACAGCAGCGGTTTGCCCTCAGAATTTGGGTGTTCCAGGAGGAGTGAAGGGTAGGTGGGCAGAGGCCCAGATGCCCGCTGGAGCAGCTAAAGCAGCTGCTTTGAAATTCTGCTCTTGCCCTCAAGGGAGACACACTGGCCAGGTGTTCACCTCATTTCTGTGGCATCCCCTTGAGGGCACTTCATGATTGTTAAGGGCTCTTGACCTAGCTAGTGTGGTAGATGGTGCCTGGGATCCCATGGGAGAGTGGAAGGGGTGTCTGGGTGGGGGAGCAGAGCTAGACTGGTTCACAGGAACAGTGGGGTAAGGGGTGCATTTCCAATCTGGGGCTTCTGTTGGCACAAGGCTCAAGGTGTCCAGAAGCCACCTGGGTGGACCTCTACGGCTATACTAGCCTTAGGTGAAGCTTTTGGAGGACTTTGGGACTTTTTTGGAGGACAGTATTCTATGGAGCAACTGGAGAATTCTGGGATAAGAACTTAACCCCTGAGATGCTATTTCTAATTAAGGGGCAAGTCATTGTAACTCAGAGTTGTGGAACCCTCCACCAAGTCGCTCACCTCTTGACTCAGCTGTTTAAGTACAAGCGTCTTATGTGCCTTTTTTTTTTATCGTCTGAAATCTTCCCGTTGAAAAGAGCAGACAGTGGTTCCTATATGGAAGTACAAATTTCTTCCCATGCTGGCAACTAAACCACCCATTTGGCTATGTGAGTTTTGTCCAAAGGAATAACCAATCCCTCTCAGTGTCAGAGGAGGCAAAAGAACCATCTTTCTAAACAATGACAAGGTCTTAAAGGACATAAAGGTTAAGTGCTGGCGGATGACCTCCGTGAAGAATAGCAAGAACAATTAAGAACTCAAAGGCTGCTGTATCTGGCCCTTGGATTCAAAGAATCCAAGTTAATTCATGCCCCTTTAATTAGAAATTTCCATTCACTGGCATTCACTCATTATTTAAGCAGCGTGGTGGTCTGAATTTAATTACTGTCCTCTCCCCCCGCCCCCCATTGTGTTTTATTTGGAATGTGATTAGCTAGTCCCTGGGAGTAAATTAAAGTCCTGATGAACCCCATAGCATCAGCTCCCCTCCCCCTGCACTCATTAATGCAACTCATGGGACCCAGGCTCCTTTCCAGAAAGTTCCGAGCTCTGACTTGCTTACCAGAGATCAGCAGTTCCAAGGGTTAATGCGACATTCTCTCAACGCCATTTAATGGAAGGTTTTGTTTTTTCCTCCGCTCTCCATGTTCATCATTCTGCGTTCTGTAATTGTGATTTTTATCTCTTAAAGACCAGTGTGGGCAAAATAATTGCTTTTAAATGGTTATAGATTAGCAAAGACTTTGGAAATGACTTTACGGCTGGGTTTCATTCATGCATTCCGACCCAGCCCACAAGGACTGGAGTGTGGAGGTGGAATTAGGGGGGTGGAAAGATGTCCGTGACCCTGAGGTTCTGGCCTTGAGGCGAGCTCCAGGTCCAGGAACAGAAGGGCTGTGGAAGTATATGTGGGAGGGGGGTACCCCAAAATGAAGCAGGGATGCAGCCATGCCCACATGACCCATGATTATGAATGGGGAGAGGTAGTTGATGTCTAGTAGAAGTTGAGAGATGGTGGGTCATGTCGGTTCAAGCGGTGTGGCTGGAGACTTGTACCCCCAGCGTCATGAGCACCAATTGAAGTGGCCAGTCTAACACCCCAGATGAGGCTCTGTGTCAAGTGCTTCCTGGCTGAGTGAGGTTGTAGCAAAAAAAAAAAAAAGAGTAAAATCATTTCCATTTTTTAAAAATGTTGATTCTGGAGGCCCGGAGAGATAGCATGGAAGTAAGCGCATTTGCCTTGCATGCAGAAAGATGGTGGTTCGAATCCTGGCATCCCATATGGTCCCCCTGTGCCCCGCCCAGGGAATGATTTCTGAACATAGAGCCAGGAGTAACCCCTGAGCGCTGCCGGGTGTGACCCCCCAAAAAGTTGATTCTATGTTACCAACATCATTTGGGGGTATATGGGATGAAGTAAAAAAAATAGATTTATTTTATTTTTATTTATTCATTGAATAAGGGGTGGGGGCCGCACCTGCTTGTATTCAAGACTTATTCCTGGCTCTGCACTCAGGTATTGTTTCTGGCAGTGCTTGGGGGGACCCCTAGCAGAGTGCTAGGGATTGAACCCAGGGTCCTGCCACATGCAAGGCATAGGCCTTTATTTCTGGACTATTTCTGTAGCCACGGTCCACCTGTAAAAGAAAATTCTAAAGCATATTTATATTGCTCGCTAAGGCCCTAGATGCAGCCCATCCAAGACCACATACTTTGCATATCTGTGCTCAGAGCCCTGGACCCCACACCACCCTGTTCTCCCCCCAAAGCAAATAACTCCAGCTAGCAAAATCGGTGCTTTATTTGTGTCTTCCATTGTGTTTCTCCTGACAGCTGGGCGACTGATAAGCTAAAGGGAACAAAAAGATGAGGGAACAAGAGGATGAGAGGCCAATAACAAAAGCTTCCAAAAGAGTAAGAAGGGGACACAAAGGAAGAAAAGGACTGTCCTATTTGGCAAAAGGAAGGAAGGGACAGATACCAAGATAGTTATTCAAAGAGGGGTGCTGTGGGTGTGAGAGGGGGGGAAGAGAATCTCTGAATCTGCCGCCTTCAGGGAAGTAACTCAAAGGACTGAGCGCCTGCTTCACCTGTGGGGGATGGGTGGTTGGTGGAGAGGGGGTAATCACAGCCCGCACAGAATCCTGAGAATGCTGGGAATGGCCCAGAAAAGCTAAAAACAAAACAAAGCATAAAAATCAGACAGAGAGGGGCCGGAAGCATAGCGCAGTGGTAGGATGTTTGCCTGGCATACAGGTAACCAAGGATGGACTTTGGTTCAATTCCCTGCATCCCATATGGTCCCCCAAGCCAGGAATAATTTCTGAGTGCATAGCCAGGAGTAACCCCTGAGTGTTACCGGGTGTGGCCCCAACTCTTCCCACAAATCATCAGACAGAAATGGGACTAAAGAGACAGTACAATGGTTAGAACCACTTACCTTGTATCACAGCTGACCATGAGTGGATCCCCTGAGCTCAATCAGGAGTGAATTCTGAGTGCTGAGCCAGGAGTAACCCATGAGCATCATGGGTACAGCCCTAAAACAAAAAATGAGAGAGAGAGAGAGAGAGAGAGAGATGAGAGAGGAGAGAGTAGAGAGAGTGAGAGAGAGAAAACCGGGTGAGCTGAACATGTGTCTTTGAATACACGGAGTTCTGGTTTCAATCCCTGGCACCACATAGCATCCTGAGTATTGCTACAAAACTTACACCTTAAGCACAGAACTGGAAATAATTTCTGAGCATTGCCCAGGCGGTGAATGAAAAAAAAAAATAAAAGAAAAATGTAGGCAACAGTGTGTTGCATTCTTGTATCATGAAACCGGTCCCGGTATCTGAGAGTCAGAGTCAGAAGCGAGCGGGCAGGAGAAAACACACAGGCTGTGGCTTTGCAAATGTGCAGTGCTTGCATACATGGGTCAACTTGTCCCTGGTCTCTCTTTTCATATTATTTCCATATCATTTATATTTCCATACTCATTTGCGCTTTGTATGCTACACACAGCACCCCCTCTTTTCACGCTCGCCACCTCACACCCTGCCTTCCCCTGTTTCTCCCGCATAAAGAAACTCTTTTTCCATTTTTCACGGTAGCCTTAACTGTAAGAGGATTGTTTGTTGGAATACAGAGAAGTCGAAATGGAAAAAAAATTTAAAAAGCACACAATTCCCACAATGCAACGAGCTTGGCAAGAAGTACCTGGAGAGGTTCCCTTCGGGGGGGGGGGGGTGGCTATGCTCATTTCCCAGGGGACCTGGTCAGTGAACTTCTCCCTGAAGCCAGTGGACTCCTGCCACACAGGATCCGTACAGTGAGTGGCTTTTTCTAACTCCCACTGTCCAGCTGGCTTTTCCACCTAGAAATCCCTCAGAACTCAGTGATTCTAACCACTGTGATGTGCGTGGTCTTTCAGCCTCTGTGTGGCCCAGAACAGAAATCAATTTAAAATAATGAGTTTAAGGGCTGGAGCGGTGGTACAAGCAGTAAGGCATCTGCCTTGCCCGTGCTAGCCTAGGGCGTTGGATCCACCGGCGTCCCATATGGTCCCCAAGCCAGGAACCATTTATGAGCGCATAGCCAGAAGTAACCTCTGAGAGACACTGCGTGTGACCCAAAAAAAACAAACAAAGAAATGTTCATCTGGGGAGGGGGGGCAATAAGGCATTTGCCCTGCAGGCAGCTAAACCAGGTTCAACCCACGGCATCCTATATGGTGGTCCTCCCCGAGCACCATCAGGAATACTTTCTGAATGCAGAACCAGGAGTAATGCTGGATGCTAGCATTTGCAGGGTGTGGTCCTAAACAAAGCAAAGCCAAATAATAATAATAATAATAATAAACATAAACTTATCTTGGGCAGTTGATGTGGCTCAAAGTGCTGGAGTGAATGAGCTTTGTAGGTAGGAGCCCTGGGTTCTACCCTAACCCCATATGTCGCCCAGAGCCATACATCTCTGCCAAGATGTCATTCTTTATGTTCATTTTTAAATTGTTGTTTGTTTTTAAACACACCTGGTGATGCTCAGGGGTTACTTCTAGTTCTGTACTCAGAAATTACTCCTGGCAGTACTCAGGAGACTATGAGATGCTGGAGATCGAACTTGGATTGGCTATGTGCAAGGCAAACACTCAACCCACTGTACATGTTAAAATATCTCCAATGGGGCTGGAGTAATAGCGCAGTGGGTAGGGCGTTTGCCTTGCACCTGACTGACCTGGGTTCCCTCTCCAGCATCTCATATGGTCATCTAAGCTGCAGGCTTGTGAATTGGTTCAACCATAAATAAGGCAAGGTTTCCAAAACAGTTCTTTATTTTCAAAAGAAAGGAGATGGACAGTGAGGTAGCACCCGAAAGCGCACCTTCAAACACTAAGACATCAGCCCTGTCCCTGGTACTATTTACAGTAGCAAAGTTCCGGTCCAGCCCAAGTGTCCCAGGCCAGAAGAACAGCTCAGGAAGATGAGGTTTATAGGCACAATGGGAACCTCCTCGGCTGTTTGGAAAGAGGAAACCTTTTCTTTCACCACAAGTGAGAGGGTCACGTGAAGCCAAATAAATCAGGAGAGAGACAAACACCAATGACTTCATTTATGTGTGTGGTAGAAAGAAACAGGAAGGGAACAGACAAAAGCAAACAAAAGTGAAACCTTGATTCTCACCTCCTGGACTGAGGTGAGCAGAGAGGAGAAGGAGTGAGAGGGCAGTGGATGCTGGGTAATATGGGGAATTGGGTGTAGTTGGGAGTGGATTTTGAAGGAGTATGAATTATACCCTCAATTTAAAATTCAGAAAGACTTTCTAGAGAGAATAAGTCTCTTGAACCCCAGAGAGAGCTTTACATTTAGGAAGTAAACTTGGGTGTCCAGGGCTGATCTACTGGAACAACGGTTTTGCAGGTCAGCACTGTTTCCAAGGGGGTCTCTGCTAATCTACCAAGGTAACTCCCCCCAATATTTGAGATGGAGAGAAGATGCTTTTTCTTCATGGATCAGTTCTGACTTGATGGCCTGGGAAAAGTCCTGGCATGTGTCTTTCTCATTGGAAAGGAAGAGACGTCACTGGGTGAGATTGTTAGGGTGGGCACAGCTGCATGGGAGGTGACTTGAAAACAGAAGCAGGGCCCAGAGAGATAGCACGGCGGTGTTTGCCTTGCAAGCAGCCGATCCAGGACCAAAGGTGGTTGGTTCGAATCCCGGTGTCCCATATGGTCCCCCATGTCTGCCAGGAGCTATTTCTGAGCAGACAGCCAGGAATAACCCCTGAGCACCGGCAGGTGTGGCCCAAAACCAAAAAAAAAAAAAAAAAAAAAAAAAGAAAGAAAAAGAAAACAGAAGCAACTGGCAGAGGGGACATTACTTAAAGGATGAGAATTTAGAGGCTGGAGAGAGAGGGCACTGGGCTTCATCTCTGGCTATGCAAGCACTGCCAGAAGTGTGGGTATGACCAAAAAGGGAGTTGTATCTGCCCACCTAGTTCCTGGATGTCAACCCCCATTGGGTGGCAATAGGACTCAGGATGGATGTAAGTGTTTAGTGGTTCTCTACAGAGGTTGGCACATCTGGATCCAGACCACCTGGGGGGGGGTATGATGGACCTGGGAAGTAGGACAGACCCTCATCCTTGGTCTTTGTTTGGAGATAGGAGATGGATTTTATACTCCAGTGATGGCTAAACTTTTTTGAGCCCGAGTGCTCAAACTGCCACACAATGCCAGGTCCTCCCAATGGCCAGTTCAGTTCTTTGCCAGGTGGGCTGCAAAACAGACACCGGCACACTCGCCTCCTGCCGCGCCCCATATCTTAATTGCGAACCCCTTCCCACCTGCCAGTTGCAAGGCCTTTGCATGCCACTGCTGGCATGTGTACCATAGGTTCGCCATCGAGGCGAAATATATATATTATATTAAATTTATATATAAATATACTCTATTTTCCCTCCATCTGTCTTCATCTATCCATCCCCTATTCATCTTCCATTCATCTACCCATCCATCCTCCATCTACCTATCATTCCATCCATCCATCCATCCGTCCATTTATCCATCCTCCACCCATTCACTCTCCATCTATCATCCATCATCTATTCTATCCTCATCATCTTTCTTTCCTCGTCCATCTATCCATTCCCTATCCATCTTCCATCATCTACCCATCCATCCTCCATCTACGTATCTTTCTTCCATCCACCCATCCATCCTTTCATTCATTCTCCACCCATCCATTTTCCATCTACCTATCCTTCCTCCATTTATCCATCATCTCTTTGATCCTCTTCATCCTTCTTTCCTCATCCATCTATCCATCCTGATGAGCTTCCATTCACCTACCCATCCATCTTCCATCTACCTGTTCTTTATTCCATATACCCATCTATCTTCCCACCTAGTCTCCATCCATTTATCCATCCTCCACTCATCTATCCTTCATATCTCCATCATCTATTCTATTCTCATCATCCTTCATTCCTCATCCATCTATCCATCTATCCATCCTCCATCATCCAATATAATCTCTTATTCATGCATTCATCTATCCCCCCTTCATACACTCATCTACTCATCATCCTTCCACCTACTGTCCAGCCATTCGTAGACCGCAATCCCAGCTTCTTTAAGCTCATGGCAACTGGAAGATGCCCATCTTATATCCACCCATCCTATATCCATATATTGTTCTTCATCTATCCATCCCTTATTCATCTTCCATCGATCTACCCAGATGGAGCCCAGATCACAAGCTGGGCTTCCCAGACAGCTATGAAATCATTGTCTCCAAGTTCCTGAAAAAGCTTTTCTCAACTTGAGTGAGGTCAAAGAAGTTTGACTTTGAACCTGATGACACCCTTTCTAGTAGGGAGTGTATACTCCCAGTGGTGATCACGGTGTACACCTGTGCTCAGGGATCACTCCTGGAGGGGCCACATGTGGTACTTGAGTTGGAACCTGAGGCAAGGCACTGTCCTACCCACTGTGCTACCTCTATGGCCTATCAGTGTTTAAAACTCTGAGGATCATGCGTACATTAATTCAGACCCTCTTGCCCATACCAAAAACCCTGTTTTTCTCTGCCAATTACTCAGCACTTGTTGGTTTGCTTCCTTGTGCATTGAAATCTGTGTCTGGTGAACCTTCCAGATTCACACTGAGCCTGTGATGAGAGCCAGCCTGCATGTCCCCCCGTCCTTTCACAGCAGTACATGGGCCACCAGCTATTGGGACCCTGAGCAGCTGGTTCTGAGAGCAAGGTCACTGGGAGTAAGGGACCTAAGACCCCATCTGGCATGTTTGGGGCTGTGCTCCCGATAATAAGGTAGTCTTGAGGCTGTTATCCCCAGCAAATACAGGCACACCCAGAACATTCCAGAAGGAAAAGAAAGAATAGGGGCTGGAGGGCTGCAGAGGAAATGAGACAAGTTCCAGTACTGGGGAGCCAGCAGGGCCAGAGACAGATGAACCAGGGGTAAGAAACAGTTGACTTTTCCAAGAATCCCTGTAAGGGCAGCTCTGTCTTGAAACATTTGCTGACTTGAACCGTTGTCGAGGTGAGTGTCACTGTTGGCATAGTGAGTGGATTCAAGACTGTGCCATCATCATGGGACCCTATGGTGTCGTGTCTCCTTGCCACCTTAGCCAAGGACTTGGAGTTCAGCAAACCTCCATGTAAATCTGGATGCAGCCGCAAGGCTACCTGGGGTAGGTGCCTTCCTGTCCAGTTCCTTCCTTGGTCCATCCTACCCTGTTTCCCTGAAAATAAGACAGTTTCTCATATTAATTTTTGTTACCAAAGATGCACTAGGTCTTATTTTTAGAGGTTGTCTTATTTTTTATGAAGAATACAGTACACATTTATTGTAAAATGAAAAGGAAGAAAATTTAGTACAGTAGTTGTCAACACAAACCAGACAAACTGTGAATCTTACAGGTGCCAGTTGGGGCGGCCCTAGCAACCAGTTTACAGTAAATTAATTTTCATTTTGAGACAGAGCCTGAGGGGGGCTTGTTTTCAGGGGATGCCTTATATTTTCACCCAGAAGGAAACCTGTAAATAGGTCTTATTTTTGGAGGATGTCTTATTTTCAGGGAAACCCAGTAGGAGGATTTCAGGAGGCTGGCAGCGGGGGGTTGGGGGGGTGGTAAATGGTGGGGAGGGCGGAGGGAGTGTCAGATTGTTGTATTTGTCAGGTCCTGGCATTGGATGGGGCAAGTTTGCAAAACCTCAAAGGCAGGAGCTCATAAAAACTGTTGGAATACAAGAGCTCCCAATGGATAGGAGGTTCCACTACCCCAGCCTCTCTCTGATCTGAGCCTCATTTACTCAAAAACCTACTTGAGACCTGTAGCTGCCCTGCTGGGCACAGCCTCAGATCTGTAGGCTCTGCCTGACCCATGACCTGGACCCTGGCAGTGTCGATATCAGTTGGTTTGTTTAGGGGTTGTGGGTGGGAGCACACCCAGTAGGTGGTCAGAGCTTCCTCTTGAGTCCTTCTATGCTTGGGAAACCATGTGGTGTCAGGGATAAAGCTGAGATTGTCTGTGTCAAAGTAATTCTCCTACCAGCTGGCCTTCCTGTCTCTCTGGTCAGGGCCTACAAACTGCACTGATATTCCTTATTGAGAGTAGTGGACAGCTTCAAAATAGCTAGAAGCCCAAACCCAGAGCCAGGGCCCTGGAGAACTGAGGAGGTTCTGGTGATGGGAAATAGATAGTTCTATTAGCTTTTGGGATTTTGTTTGTTTGTTTTGTTTTTGTTGTTGTTTTGCTTTTGGCTTTTGAAGCTACATCTGGCAATCTCAGTGGTTACTTCTGGCTCTGCACTCAGGACTCACCCCCATGGTTTTCAAGGATGCTGGAGATCAGAACCAGGTTGTTTGCACGCAAGGCTAGTGTACTCCTCCACTGTACTATCTTTGTGGCCCTTTTGCTTTGTTATTGTTGTCGCCACCTTATGCCAAAGAGGCAGGCCAGGAGAATGAGGTGACTGGACACACTCAAACACAATTTGCAGCAATGGGGACTTCGGCAAACGACTTACCATCGAGTCACGCTTTAGAACATACTACAGCTGTGCCCATATTAGCATAGAATTATTGCACCACACCACTACCAAAGACACCACAACCGCTCATCCTTCCTAGGGTCCTTCTCTTTTCCCATTATCCCCTATTTCTCTCCTTTATGAACCTGTAGGGTGAAAGCTAGCACTTGTGACTCCTCATTAACGGAGGGGTCACTAAATTCTTCCACTCCTTGGAAAGGGCTTGGGTTGGAGGTGGGGACCGTTTACAGACATCTGTGGCCTAGGGGAGTTGTCAGTGTGGCAGTTTTGGTTATGGTGAAGCAGGTATGCCCACAGTGGAAACAGGAAGACAGCTTGGTTTCATTGCCAATGTGGTTCCAGTGGCTTCTGTGATGAGAAATTCTGTAGGCTCGCTAGGTCCCCACTGAATCCCCTGCAGGCTTGAAGATGTAGTTATTGAAGAGAGGAGGCTTTTGTTTCCCCTTTGGGACTTCTACCTCACATCACTAATAAATATATTGAAGTCTTGCCTCTTCCTAACCCAGGGAACTCAGGCAATACTTGTTTTGATCCACACATCTCTCCTTTCTGTTCCATTTTAAAGGAGACATAAAAAATGTCAAGGCCACCTTGAAGGTTTTCTTTCTTTCTTTCTTTCTTCTTTCTTTCTTTCTTTCTTTCTTTCTTTCTTTCTTTCTTTCTTTCTTCTTTTCTTTCTTTCTTTTCTTTCTTTCTTTCTTCTTCCTTCCTTCCTTCCTTCCTTCCTTCCTTCCTTCCTTCCTTCCTTCCTTCCTTCCTTCCTCCTTCCTTCCTTCCTTCCTTCCTTCCTTCCTTCCTTCCTTCCTTCCTCCTTCCTTCCTTCCTTTCTTTCTTTCAAGATTTCTTGAATGGGCACATCTTTGGTTATTTTAACTTTTGACTTTTCAAGGAGACTAGAAAAATGGGCCCTCCAATAGAAATATTTGTCTACTTTGTGTGGTTGCTTTAGAGAGTTCACCCTCTTGCACGCTATTAAGATGCAGGAGGAAGGGCTCTTCTTTCTAGAATATTCCAATAGACTTAGGAAGCCTCATAACTTTGTCAACTGTTTTTTGGATTAGACCTTGAGGACTATGATTTTCAAACAATTACAAACTCAAGGCCCAGAGTTTGGCTTAGTTATCTTTTATTTTGTTACAGCTAACAAGTATATACATTAAATAAGTGGTTAGAAAGATAGCACAGTGGTAGGGCATTTGCCTTGCATTCCACCAGCCCAGGAGAGGCCGGGTTTGATTCCAGCATCCCATATGGTCCCCCAGCCTGCCAGGGGTAATTTCTGAGTGCAGAGCCAGGAGTAACCCTAGTGCAGTCGGGCGTGGCCCAGAAACCAATCGATCAATAAATCAAAATTGTTAAATAAACAAATACAATTCATAACTGTATACAATTAATAATCCCAAGCTGTTTCCCAACTGCAGACTGCCTCCCAAATTAGATTTGTTTTGCTTGGCTGTTACATTCCGTGCACCAGGAAAGTTTTGCTCCTAGGGTTTTGTGATTTGGTGGTTAAAATAACCCTGCACTTGATCTCATTTAGACACTTAAATTTGGGGGTAGTAGATCCTCTTTGGAAGATGGTTTTCTCAACTCCAGGTGGTTCTTGCTTTTCTTTGTGTTTCCCTTTGTGACTCACTCTTTCTCACCCAGTCTTTCATGAAGGAAATCCCATTTTCATGAGCCAATCTTGGCACGCCCAGCTGAGCTTGTGTGCTTTGGCAGTGAGGACAAGGAAAGTACAGTTCTTGCTGCTGCTTATGTAAGATTTATTTGGTAGTGGGGGCAACCTTGATGTTCCGACTTCTTGCGTTTAATTTATAACTGTCTGCAAAGGGTTAGCGAGCTGAAATTCCCGATATACCTGCTGGATAGAAGGAGTTGACTTTCTTATAATGTTATAACAAAAAATAAAGTCTTTGCAGAGTAAGTCTCTGTAGAGCCTTGTAGAGAGTTTACAGTTTGTAAAGTCTTCAAGAAAAAAACAACATTGTTTTTGTCTTCAAGAGAGGGAAGAATGATGTGCTTGGTACTCTCTCTAGATGGATTTCCAAAACCCAGCCTGTAAACCCGAGTATCTTGGACAGACTTTTAACCTGTCCTTGCCTTTCGCAAGCTACTTTCCTTCTTCCTCGGGACCAGTAAATAGCCGTGGAAGAATCAGGATGAACCTGGATCCATTCCAGGCATTGTCCTACCCCTGAGTGAGGATACATAGCCACTGGCACCAGGGAGCATTGACTTTTTTCTTCAAGGTCTTAACATGGTCATTGAAATTGAGTTGCCAAATTGAAGAGAAGATGATACTCATTTGGGCACAAGATTGGCTCAAGCAGTGCCTGGGAGGTCTGGTGTGTGTGTTAGCCAGTTGAGTTGTTGGTTTTGTGCTAGGGTCTAGGTATGTGATATGACTTCTGCCCTGAGTCCTGGGATACCTGAGCCATCTCAGTGGAGATGGGGGCCTCCAGGATAGCACTTGATCATGCTTGGGGGACCCTTCTGTGCTTGAACTAAATCTGGGTTGGCCTTGTGCTAAGTAGGAGCACTGACTGCTATCTACCTCCCAACCCCACAAATATTTTTTTCTTGTTTGGTTGGTTGGTTTTTGTTTGGAGGCCATACCCAGCAGTGTTTATGGGTTATTCCAAGTTTTGTGCACAAAGATCATAACTGACAGGCTCAAGAGACTATATGGATGGTTGGAGAATCAAACTCAGGTTGCTCGGGTTGGCCCCATGCAAGGTAAGTTGCCCTACCCCTCTCTCCCATCACTCTAGCCCACATAGATACTCTTAAAACTTTTTGGATGCTTTGTTAGAAACACTTGGGTGGGCCAGAGAGATAGCATGGGTAGGTAAGGCATTTGCCTTTTCAAGCTGAAGGATGGTGGTTTCAAATCCCGGGCATCCCATATGGTCCCCCGAGCCTGCCAGGGACAATTTTCTGAGCTTGGAGCCAGGAGTAACCCCCGAGTGTTGCCGGGTTTGACCCCAAAACAAAAACAAAAACAAACAAGAAACACTTGGGTAGTAACTATTACTTCCAACTTAATGGGTAAGTAACCTGCAAGGGAGTTTTGTGAAAATAATAGAAGTGAGTAATAATTTCTTGCCACATAGTAATCATTATTTTGGAATCATAGACAAAACTACACTTCACCCCATATTAAGTTGTGGGATTTCTACCCTCTCATACAGCCCCTGCCACCAAAAACCTAGCAGCTCTTGCCACACCTGCCATCTTCCTAGCTTCTCTATCAAGCTCCAAAAGAAATTAATGGCAACGAACTCCTCCCAAGGAATCTGGTCAAGGCTGATCCCTCTGGGGCTTGCCTCAGAATGGGTGGGGGCAGCTTTCTCTTTCCACATGGACCACAGCAGCCCAGCTCCACACCCTACATCCTCTAATATAAATGGCCCAGTTCCACGACTTAACCTTATCAAATTGCCAAGTCACCAAATTTGTTCAAGTGTCTAGATCTTGGGCTATCTGATACCTCAGAATTTCATAGTAGTGTCAGCCAGTAGAATCACAGGAAATCTGGATGGGAAAGTTCCATAGAAATTTCCCAAGCTCAGGGTGGCCTAAACAGGAAACACAGAAGGCTCAGCTAGCACCAATCACAGCGGCCTAAATCCTCAGACACTCACTGACTTTAGGTCACTTCGTGGAGATAGAGAATAATAATTTCAAATTTTCCTGTGTTGATGTATGGCTTTTTTTGTTTTTGTTTTTTTTTGGGGGGGGGTTTTGTTTTGTTTTGTTTTGTTTTTTTGGTTTTGGGTCATACCCGGCAGCGCTCAGGGGTCACTCCTAGCTTTATGCTCAGAAATCACTCCTGGCAGGCTCGGGGGATCATATGGAATGCCAGGATTTGAAAAACTGATCTTCTGCATGCAAGGCAAATATTTGCCTTACCTCCATGTTATCTCTCCAGCCCCTGATCTATGTTTTGATCATTTCATTTTCCTTTTGTTGTAACAGACAATATAAAGTAAAGTTATGTCTTCTTGGGGACAGGCTAGCGTGGTGGGTGGGAACTGGGGACACTGGTGGTGGGAGTGGTATTGGAACATTCCGTGCCTGAAATCACTGTATTAGGAATAACTTAGTAAATCACAGTATTATAATTAGGGAAAAGCAACAACAACAACACGTGGGCTTTCCTTTGATCTTTGTGGTGAATCGGCCAATCCTGATTTTCTATGCATTAGGAATCCTCCAGGTAGGATACACTGATGATTTTTTGTGAATGGAGACAGTTAAACACCCCAAAGAGGTGATCTCCAGCCCTTTTCCATAGCAGCTCTGCCTTGTGGGAATGGGAAGTAGGATTGTGTGACTCACAGAAAAGTCATCACCCCCAATACAGTCCCTCGTCCTGGAATAACCCCCCCCATTGGCTGAGGGCCTCCTCTTCTTCTCCTTTCACTTCTAGAAAGCTTAAAGGACTCCACCAATCTTTGTGATGTCGTCCCCTGCAAAACCTCATTAAAGACCCTAATAATGGTGATTGGAAACATCCTTTTTTTAAAATTTTTGATTCTATATATTTTATTTTGTATATCAATTTTACACATTAAAGTTCAATCACATGCTAATTAGGAATGTGTTATTTTATTAAAATAAGTTCTTTAATTGAATCATCATGAGATATACAGTTACAAAGCTGTTCATGATTGAATTTCAGTCATACCATGTCCAACACCCTTCCACCAGTGCACATTTCCTGCCATTTGATGTCCCCGTTTTCCTCCCCACCCTGCAGCCTGCCTGCTTGTATTCATTTTCTTCCTCTCTCTCTCTCCCCCACACACACTGAGACACTGGTGTGCACTATTGTTTCCTGAAGGTGTATCCTGCCTATCACTTTCCCTCCTTCCTGCACCCGCAGTTTCTTGTCTAGAGTGATCATTCTCAATTCTCGGCATCATAGTTCTCCCTTTTTGACAGCTTCCTTTTATAGGGATGCAAGAAGATCTGAAAGATCAGCATCCTGGAGTTGAAAAAAGATATCCAACGTGTTCTCTGCCTGTGTTGGACACCACCCCCCGAGCACCCCAATGTTTCCAATTGTCTTTTTCTGGAGCCCCCAGATCTCCAGACCGTCCTATTTGTTGGGCAAATAAGTTGTGGCCACTGAGGGACACTAAGCCTCACATCCACATGGATGTATGAACTTGGTTTACTTGGGGTGGAGGGGGTCAATGGACAGAAACTACCATGATGACTTTCTTGGGGAATTCTCCCTCGAGGGTGCTGGAACCTCTCTAGGCTTATACTTGGGTGCTTGGGAAATCCTGTGTTGCCAAGATGGCACCCAGGGCATAGGTGAGAGTGGTGAAGGCGGATTTCAGTGTTCATCCATGATTCCTAGTTTCCCCGATAATTTCAAGAACAGAAACATTGAATAATTAAGATGCTCAGACCCAGCGTTAGAAGGTAGAAAAGTTTATTAGAAAGTAGAGGAGCAAGGAGAAAGAAGTCAGACTAAGTTGACTATGGTTTATGTTGGTTTTCATAGGAAAAAGGGGTCTTTGCATTAGAGAAAATGTGAGGAAGTTAGAGGTTATGATAATTGGATAATGATAATTTTAAATGATAATTGGGCTCAGGGCATTTCTTTCCCATTGACCAGAGTGTTAAAGAGAATACAAAGATGCCAACAGAGTAGTCTGGCCCTCTGTCTTAGGTGACTTCCCATTGGTCAGAAAGAACCCAGGAATTCTCAGAAATGTTAAAAATGTAGGATGGGTGGCCGGAGAGATAGCATGGAGGTAGGGTATTTGCCTTGCATGAAGGACAGTGATTCAAATCCTGGCATCTCCTATGGTCCCTCGAGCCTGCCAGGAGCGATTTCTGAGCATAGAGCCAGGAATGACCCCTGAGCGCTGCCAGGTGTGACCCAAAAAACAAAAACAAAAACAAAAATGTAGGATGGGGGAGTTGGAGAGATAGCACAGCAGTAGGGCATTTTCCTTGCACGCGGCCGACCCACGATGGGCTCAGAATTGATTCCCAGCATCGCATATGGTCCCCCAAGCCTGCCAGAAGCAATTTCTGAGCACAGAGCCAGGAGTAACCCCTGAGCACCACCAGGTTTGGCCCAAAAACAAACAAACAAAAATGTAGGATGAGGCAGACAAAAGTGAGACTGTTCACAGCAACTGGCCAGTGGAAACTGAAGGTTTCTCCTTCCTGGACAGGTCTGTGCCTCACTTCTGAGCCTTCTCGCCAACCTATGAATTATAGAAAACCAGGTTCCATCCTGTTCCTTCTGAAGGTGCTCCAGCCCATGTCCTTTCACAATTTTGCTAATCCCCACTAGCTCTCAGCCAATTTTAGGGAGAAGGGCACTGCCTACCTTCCACCGAGGGTGTAGAACCTTGGGCTGTCATCCTGGTCTTAGGAAATCCGACAGAAACTCCAGGGGAGTAGACTAGAGGAGTCGGACTCTGGTTGGAGAAGAAAGCCTAGGTTTAGGAGCATAAGCCTCCCCCCTCACACCAGCCACCTTTTCTCAGCCATGGGGGCCAATTCTGAGCTTCCCCCCACAAATGGCTTTCAATTTAACATGAAAAAAAATTTGTTTGGGGGTCAGAGCAATGGCACAGGCAGGTAAGTCATTTTGCTTGATGCGGCTGCCCCAAATTCAATCCCTGACATCCAATATGGGTTCCCCGAGCCTGCCAGGAATGATTCCTGGCGTGTAGAACCTGGGATTAACCCCTGAGTGCCACCAGGTGGGGCCCCACAATCAAAACAAACAAAAAAAAACAATCACAACGACAAAATGTTTTGCAGAAATTTTGTTATCTCTGAGACCAAAATCTGGCCTTGCTCTTTGGGATGGAGGAGACTTACAAACAGTGCTCAGGAGGGTCCTGAATTTCCCATCCTCCATACTCAGCCAACAGGGGGTGAGCAGATCAGTGCAGGGATCTGCGATCTCAGATGCTTCGAGGACATATCCAGGTGCTTGGGTCAAACCCAGTGGTTTCCAGGGTCTCAGAACTACACCCAGACACTTGGATCAACCCCAGCAGTTTTCAGGCCAACACTCAGTGATGCTCAGGAATGGTGCTGAGTCAGGATCGGGCATAGCCCTCACCCCTCACTCCACTTTTTCTCCCAGCCCCTGGCCCATCTCCTTTCTTAGAAAGGCCACCTCCCCTTAGTCCTCTTCCATTCCTGTTTTGGCTCTTTTCAACGGGCTAAACCAATCTACCAAATTCACAACACCCACGACAGAGGCCTCTCTTGCCTCCCCCCTGGACTGTGCAGTGTGCAGGGCCTTGCCTCGGGGTGCTCCCTGATGAATCAGCTTTCACCTCACTTGGGTGCAAAGGATTCTGGTGGCTACCCTCCCTCATAATCATCTGCTTTTGCCAGCTTCTGTTTCTCCTCCTCCCAGCAAGATCTTCCTGTGCTTATCTCTCTTCCTGCCTCCTTTCCTCTCTGTGGAAGGAAGATAGCAAGCGTCTGTTCTCCACGAATGGTCGGATTCCAAATCAGATGGGTTCCAGTTTTCTTTTTTCTAATGCCAGGTTTTCTGGGCTTGGATCACCAGAGATCTGAGTAGACGGGGCTGCTGTAATAGAAGACCAGAGATAGGCTTGAAGGAAGGGAACTCTCAGACTTGCACTTGAAAAGACTGGGAAGTTGAAGAGAAAGATGCTGGTGGTGGCGTGTCTGGAGACTGTTCTTTTCTGTTCTCTGGTCCATAAAAGGGCTGTTCTTTTTGCTGGTCCCACACAGAGACAGAGAGAGAGAAAGCTCTGAGTCCTCTTTTCTAAGGGCACTAATTCTATTCCCGAGGGCCCCACCCTCCTGAGCTAATCGCCTTCCTTTGCCCTCCCTTCTCCTGTGATCACATGGGGGATTTGGGTTTAGCACTATGGATATTAATTTGTGCATGTGATAGCTGAATGGAAAAATGCTTTCTATCCTCAAGTTAAGCAGTCTTCTCCCAGAGTACGAAAAACAGTACTTCTAGGAAAAACTTACTTAAATAGTTTAACAGTATGAGGCTAGAGAGATAGCACAGGGTAAGGCCGTTTGCCTTGCACGCAGCTGATCCAGGACAGACGCTGGTCGAATCCCAGCATCCCATATGGTCCCCACCACCACCAAGCCTACCAGGAGTGATTTCTGAGCACAGAGCCAGGAATAACAAACCTCTGAGTGCCACAGAGTATGACCTAAACACCAAAAAAAAAAAAAAAAAAGTTAAGGCACATGCCTTGCTCATGGCCAAACCCTGTTGGATCTCCCATATAGTCTCCCCACATACCATCAGGAATGATCCCTGAACACAAGACAAGGAGTCAGCCTTGAGCACTATCAGGTAGAGCCCAATCTGGCCCGTCATTATCTTACATTAGCAATGGGTCTGTATATGCAGTATATGCACATTAATACTGCTGATCTGTGGTCCCAGTCTGTCTACCACATGCTCAGCCTGGAGAGGAGGAAGTTTGCTTCTCTCCTGGACTTGCTGATTAAGTTGAGGTTCTTCTGACCCATGATGGGGTCTCATGGCACCGTTCCCAGCATCCTTGTTGATAAATTTCTGCTGACATTTATTGCTGATTGTTTTGTGTCCAAAGGCACTGGAAGGTCAGATGGAGAGAAGGGCGCCGTCTCCCCTATATGCTTCTATGCCTTCTCAAGGCTGTTGTTGCTTCTGCTGTTTCACTTTGCTGAGAGATGCTATGAAGAAAGAGCTTTAAACTGGGAACTTGGTAAAGGCGGCAATGGGTTTGAGGATGTCTCTGTTGGGAAGAAAAAATGATACAAACCTGTAATCACCATTTCCTAACACTGCTCCGGCCCCTGGGCACCTCGGCCAGAAAACAAGGCTTGTTTTATTGATCTCTGCTTTGCCTGGGTTTGTTTGGCTGGTTCAGAGTCCTGAGTCAATGGGGGCTGTTGAAGTTGAAGTTGCTGTTGAAATTTTCCACTGGGCAATCCGACCCTAGACGCCTAGGGAAAATGGGAAGAGTTGGGCTTAAACATCCAATGGTCCCTCTGCTCAGGGAAGAAGGAAGCAGTCCAAGGGCCTGCGTGGAGTGTGCTCCTGCCTATTTGTGCCACTGCATTATTCGTAGGCCAGCCCCAAAATCGGTGCCCTTCAGGGGAGCTCTGTCATGGGCACAAATATGAGGGGTCTAGCACTCTCTCCCTCTCTCTCTATCCCTTGATCCCCTCTGTTTCTCTTTCCCTCTCTAGCTCTCTCCCCCACTTCCTCCTCATCCCTTTCTTTCCTTTTTTCTCCCTTCCCTTCCCTCTTGCTCCCTTCTTTCCCTCCTTCCTCCCACCCCTCTCTTTTCCTTTTCTTCCTTTCTTCCTTTCTCCTTCCCTTCCCTCCCCTTCTTCCCTTTCTCCCTCCTCCCCTCTTCTCCTTCGCCGTTGAAACCCATTAAAAAGTCTCTGCTTTTTCCCATCAAGTGTCAACCCCAGTCTCCTCTTGTAAATTGTGGTTTAGGGAAGAAACCCAAGAGCCATCTGCCTTCCCGTCCCCCCTGGAAGCACAATCCGTGGCGGGGGTAGTTGAGTCTCTCTTCTGGTTGCTGAGGTCTGGCAGCCTGGCGCCATGCCTCTCTGTGTGAGTGCTCCCCGCAGGAGTGTTCTCTGCGTGAATGTTCTGTGTCAGTGCACCCTGTGTGCCTATTCCACAGTGTGAGCAACCCTCTCTGTTGCTGTATATGGGAGTGAGTGTTCCTTTCTGTGGAAGTCATTCTATTTTGGTACTCCCCACGTGAGTGACCCTATGTGAGTGCCCTCGGTGTGAGTTCTCCCAGAGTGCTCTCTGTGTTAGTGCTTCCTCTGTGAGTGCCTCAGAGTGTTCCCTGGGTAAGTGACCCCAGATTGCTCCCTGTGAGCAATCTATGTGAATGCTCGAGTGCGCCCTGTGTGAGTGCTCCCTCTTTGTAAGTACTTCCTGTGTGAATGCTACCTGAGTCCGGGATTGGTGAAGCTCCTTTTCAGGCCACATCCCCGTGCTGGAGAGGAACATTTTCAAAGCTGCTGGACCCAGCATCTGTTTTGAAAGATGTTCTTCCTCACTGGGGTGTCCCCCCTTCCCCAAACCATCTGTGTTTTCAAGACTGGTGTTTGTCTCCAGGTTGCTGGTGGGACTCAGGCTGTCCAGGGTGCTAAATTGAGTGTCTGCTGTATAGATCGAGATTAACTGATTTTTGTCAACGTTTTCTCTCCCAGACTCACCTTCCCAGAGCTGTGATTCACGGAGCTGTGACAATTCTGGGGGTTCTGTCTAAGTCGGCCCCCGAAAGTGGAGGACAAGATGTTCTACTCTAAAATCGACTTTGTAGCAAGGGGTTTGGTTTTGACTCACGGTACAATGTGCTAGTTTTTTTCTTAGGGTTTCCCTACACACACACACACACACACACACACACACACATACACACACACACACACACAACACAATTTGACTCACGGTGCAAATGTGCTAATTTCTTCTTAGGGTTCCCCTACACACACACACACACACACACACACACACACACACACACACACACACACACACACACACACACACCAAAATCCGCCCCCCTACACACACCGCCCAAAATCCCAAAACATACACACAGGCCAGAAGACAGAGTCCACATAAGGCTTACCTTGCATGAGGCCACTCCGGTTCTAACCATAGCACAGCCTATGGTCAGTTGCCTGAGAGTCGCTAAGGAGTGATCTCTGAGCACAAGAGCCAGAAGTAAGCCCTGAGCATTCCCCATGAGTATCCTTTTCTCTCCCTCTCCATCCCCCCCCCCAAATACAACATTCTTTTTAGGGGATTTGGAATTGATGATAGACAAGTCAATTGATGAAATGATTGTTTGGAGGCGTTTGCAAGAATCCAAACACTCGCAAATCCACAGTGATGCTTCTGGAACTAAGGCTGACAACAACATAGACACTAAGGTTGCTTTCTAAGACCCACCAAGGGCAAACAGACCCATTTTATTTTGGTTTGGGGGCCACCTCCAGTGATACTCAGGGGTTCTTCCTGCCCTCTGTATTCAGGGTTTCACTCTTTTTTTTTTTTTTTTTTTTTTTTGGTTTTTTTTGGTCACACCCCGGCGGTGCTCAGGGGTTACTTCTGGCTGTCTGCTCAGAAATAGCTCCTGGCAGGCACGGGGGACCATGTGGGACACTGGGATTCGAACCAGCCCACCTTTGGTCTCTGGATAGGTTGTTTGCAATACAAATGCCGCTGTGCTATCTCTCCGGGCCCCAGGGTTCACTCTTAACGAATTCGGGGAACCCTATTAGATGTTAGGAATCGAACTGGGGTTGGCCGCATGCAAAGCAAGCATTCTCCCTGCTGTGCTTATGGCTCCAGCCTCAGATAATGCAATCATTTTTATTGGAGACCTAGTTTTTCCGGCGGTGGTTCTGGCCTCTGGAGGAAAAAGGGAAAAAGGGGTGTGGAATGGCTGCATTCATGTGACTGGCCTTGCTGCTGTCCAGGTGGCCCGTTTCCTGCTCCTTAGAATGTCGTTTACTTCTCCTTTTCCTGTTATCATTCCCCCTTCCGCGTGGCCTTTGGTGAGTGGCTTGAAGTCATCTCATTTAGGAGGTGTCTTGATTGCTTTAGATACTCAACTTCAGCTGAGGGGTGGTTGTATTCAAGGCAGCACCCGCAGAGTGTCTAAAGTGCAGTTTGTAAGCGAGAGACCCTCAAATCTCCATGAGCTCCCATTCCTGCGTGCCCCAGAGGACAGAGCAGGTGGGACTTCAGCTCCCTCCAGCAGAGACTGAATGTCTTACTGAAGAGACACTCAAGTGCACGGTGCCTTCTAGCATCAAATGAATGCTAGAGATTGGCAAGAGGATGTGAGCAGTAAGAGGTAATTGGGGAGAATTAGGGCAGAGAGGTGCCAGCTGTGGGTGGGGTTTCCCCTCAGCTGGTTAGGGCCAGCCCCGCCAGGAAGCTGAGATGGGGCAGAGATTTGAAAGAGGAGAGGGGATCATTTTGGAGGTTTTTGGGTTTTGGGGAGCATCAGCAGAGAGTAAGCCAGTGCAAAGACCAGGAGGTAAGTCAGAGCCTCTCTCACTAGGGAGACCAGGGAGGAGGAAGATGGGGAAGGAGGACAGGAGAGAAGAGGGCAGGAGAAGGAGGAGAGGAGTGGGGAGCAAGGCAGGGAGGTGGAAAGAGAGAAAAAGGACAGGCAGCTATCCTCTGGCTCCAGCCCTTACTCTGAATTTCAAGGAGAGAACATGTTGATTTCAGACTCCAGGATTTGGAGAACTTGTATTTTTCTGGACCCTTTGTTCTTGTTGCACATTGATTTTTTCCCCACTAAGTCTTAGGGACTATCATCAGTACAGAATAGAGGTCATTTTTGGGTGGCTTTTTAGTGTATTTCTCTTCCATACTCAAGACTGTTCCCTCCTCTTTCCTTTTTTCCTGTGATCTCATCTCCAGCCGCCTCATTGGAACACAGTGGCATCAAAGGGAAAGGAGCTTGTTTTCATTTTTCCTGTGGTTAGAGTGTCCGCCGGATTATAAAAATGCCTAAGAGGAATGTTTTCAGAGCCACGAAGAGCTGGAAATGACTTGGCAAATGCTTCTTGCAGCCCTGACTGAGCGGGGCCAGCGGGGGTGGGTTGTGTGAAGTGCTCGGCCTTTATGTGCATGCTTCGTGATTCGCAGGGTCACTCCTTTGCAGTTCTTCCATAGTTCATTACAAACCACGAGTACTGAGGGTAGGCCCCCCAACTTGCTTTGGACTACCTGTGTGGTCAGGGGCAAGCTCAGTATCAGACTCATGTCCTGGTAGTAGAAATCCTCCATCTTTCCTTTCTCTCTACCCTCATCTCAAATATGGTCTTACACATTTTAGTGGTGCTTCCCTGGGTAATGACACAAAAGTCTTCTCCAGGAGTGCACTCAGGGCTTACTCCTGACTCTATGCTCAGGGGTCAACTGCTGCAGGCTCAGGGGACCATAACAGGATGCCAGGGATTGAACCCAGGTCAACCACATAAAGGCAAGCACCTTCCCTGCTCTACTAGCCTCTCCAGCCTTCCTTCTATCTTTCCAACTATAACACTTTTGCTAAAAATCCTTGTGATTTCTCCACCCCATATATCAACCAGCCTTTTCAATTGTTGTTAGTGCCAGAGGAGGTGTTTCCACCCCCACCTACTTTTCACTGCAAGAAAAAAAAAAAAAAAAAAACCACATAAGCCTACCACTTACTTTTTCTAGCATTTTGCTTTAGAGGCTTGGAGCCCTCCAGTAATTTTCAGTCAGCTGGGCCAATAGTTTAGTGCTGGTGCTGTAAGGAGGTCACCCAGGGATCTGCACCCACTGATGCTCAGGGTACTGTGTGGAGTTTGCAGACCAAAGTATGTTTCATCTACCTGCCAGGCCTATTCCTTGCCCCTTGCATGATATCTCCAGCCTGCCAAGCATTCTGAAGTGTCAGGCCTAGGGGGACCCTAGGTGCATTCATGCTGGTCTGTAAAGCTCCATTTTCCTGCACACCAGAAATTCTTTTCTTTCGCCTTTCCACAACAGACTCCGCACCTGTTTAAACAGGAAGGAGTTCCCACCTATTTCTCTCTCCTAAGATGTGTGTTGATGCTTTTAGATTCACTTAAAAGTGTCTTTTTCCTATCTTTAGAAGTAAGAAATTTTCCTTCCTCGGAGCTAATCAAATTTGTCAAACAAATGAAAGAAAACACTAGCCCTTGACTCAGCCCCTCACTCTGTACAACTAACCCTTGTGGACTTGTTAGGTACTTCACTGCAAAACTCTGACCCTTTCTGGTCCTTAGTGGAACAGAACTAGCCGGTGGGGTTCCTCCTACTCCTGCCACTCTCTTGGTTAATAGAATCTGAAGTCTTAAAAGCCTATGAAAGAAAGTACTGGGAAGGTTTTCTAGAAGATTCCAGGGTCACTATTCTTCAAGGCGTTCCCAAAGCTGTGTTTTTATCTTGAATTTCAGTACTGTCTCTGTAAACTTAAGTCTTTTGGGGGCTGGAGCCATAGCACAGCAGGGAGGGCTGTTTGCCTTGCCTGTGGGCCAACCCAGGTTTAATCCCCAGCATCACATAGAGTCCCCTGACGCCTGTAGGAATAGTTCCTGAAAGTTAGAGCCAATAGTAAGCCCTGAGCACCATCTGGTATGGACCCAAAAACCATAGGAAAAGGGAAAAGAGTCTTTTGCATTAAATTTTTTGTTGTTGTTTTCAAGATGAAGACAAGGTTTCGTTTCTCCCTCAGGACTAATAGAAAAACATTCCACAAGTTTTCTGTGGAACGTGTCAACATTTAGAATACATTTGCTTTTCGTGTAAGTGCAAGGAGGTTCTTGGAGAGGATTTGCAGGACACTGGCAAGAAGGGAAGATGGGACAGGACAAATACACCACACGCTCGCCTGTTTGTGCAAACTCTTCCCCTGCCTGCTGCAGATTTGGGCTGAAGCCAGAGAACCGCCACCTTCCACCTCCTTTGAATAATAACTCGGGGCCAAGGCATGATAGCAGGTATGCTTTCAGAAAGGGCCAGGCCCAATGGCTAAAGCATTTTTAAATCTTCTTGATCCATTTAATCTTAAATACAGTTTTAAATTACATCCAAGATGATTTTGCCAAACAGGTGCTTAATATATATCACAAAGCTGTCATTTCTATCACTCAAGATGAATGGCTCTCAACTTACGTATCATAGCTCATAGCTCATAACTCAACTTATAACTCAATTGATAACTAACTCAACCCATAACTCAACTTATTTATCATAGATTTATTGAACAACGATGTGTCACAGCCTACTTTCTAAGCCCTGGCAGTAAAAGTTGAACAAAATACTCAAGCTCCCCCCCTCCCCCGTCTTTATGGAGATTTCCTTTAATAGGGGTATATAGATATCAAGATTACCTCAAAATTATACATGTTTGAATTTTGATGATTACTATAAAGGGGGAGTTAAGAGTTCTTGAAAACATTTTAATACATCAACTCAATGAGTTCAGAGCAATAGCATAGCGGGTAGGGTGTTTGACTTGCATACGGCCAACCTAGGTTCAATCCTCAGGCATCCCATATGATCTCCTGAGCCAGCCAGGAGTTATTTCTGAGTGCAGGGCCAAGAGTAACCCCTCAGTGACGCTGGGTGTAGCCCCCTCAAAATCAATGCTATAAATATTAACACGGTCCATAAACATGCTACCCCCCATCCAAAAATGGAAGAAGAGATATAAAGAAAGCTCCTCAAATGAAGAAATTAGATGCAAAAGGGCACATGAAAAAAACTGCTCCGCATCACTATCATCAGAGAGATGCAAATCAAAACCATAATGAGATATCATCTCACACCACAAAGCTGGGCGCACATCACAAAGAATGAGATCAACCAGTGCTGGCACGGATGCAAGGAAAAAGGGACTGTCATCACTGCTGGGTCTGGTGGTGGGGGGAATGTCAACTGGTTCAGCCTTCTTGGAAAACAATATGGGAAAAACTAGAAATACAGAAAACTAAAAATTGAGCTCCCACGTGAAAGCACTTTTTATTGTTGTTTGGGGGGCCATACCCTGTGGCACTCAGGAGTTACTCCTAGCAGGGGCCTGAGCAATAGTGCAGTGGTAGGGCGTGTTGCTTTGTACGTGGCTGACCCAGGACTGACCGAGGTTCAATACCCGGCATCCCATATGGTTTCCCCAAGCACATAGCTTGAGCACACATAGCCAGGAGTAACCCCTGAGCATTACCGGGTGTGGCCCAAAAACCGGACTGAAAAAAAAAAGAAGAAATTATTTCTGGCAGGCTCAGGGAACCATAGGGGATGTCAGGGTGAACCTGGGATGGCAAGTGCTGTATCAACTGTGCTATCACTCAGGCCCCTGTAAACACTTTTGAGGCTTCTTAAGTCCCAGGAGCACCGTTTAGTCAGAAGGAATTGCCAGAGTAACTAGAGGGATGGAAAATGCCCGCCTTTTGCTCTTGCTGGAGCTGATAACATCGTCACCCCATCTGTGCTGATCTTATTCCTGATCATCATCTTATTTTACTCCCTGTCTCCTGGATATTTAAGTAACAAAGTACCAAGCAGATGTGAGGTGGATTCTGTTGGGGGGGTGGAACTGCAATAATTTGCAGTTTGATTCATCAACTTCTCAAAGTGATCAAAAGACAGTGATTATTTCAAGCACCGAAGCAGACAAACCCAGCCTTATATGAAACAGGATAACGTCGCCAAGGGACATTTTTTTTCCTTCAGCTCCTGAAGAGTAGAATGCCGCCTGCATCCTCCAGGCAGGCCTGATCATATGTGAACGCATATATGCACACACACATACGTGCATTCAGGCACACCACACACACACACACACACACACACACCCACACACACACACACACACACTCCTCACACCCAGTCTCGGGGCAGAGGAAGAAGGTAATTCTGTCCTGCAGACTCGGCGAAAATTCCCAGATGCGAGCTGAAAAGGCTTCATTCTCCCCAGCGCCGAAATCCAATCTGCCGTGTGTTTCATGGGGGGTTCCGACGAACTCCGAGGAACAAGGGGAGCTTGGGTCCTTGCAAGCCAGCCTGGCCACCCCTGGAGCTGTGAAGCAGAGGCTGGTAGAATTTAGCCTGGACCCCGGCTGGTCCACCGGCCAAAAGGGCCTGGTCCCCCATCATGTTCTGCTCAGCATCCGTGCTAGACCCTGGGTACTCTCACTGTTGGCATAGGGGGATCATGCTGGATCCGTTGGGGACAATATTGAGGTCACCTTCTTTCTCCTCCTCCTCCTCCTCCTCCTCTCCTCCTCCTCCTCCTCCTCCTTTTCTTCAGTAGTAGAGCTGGTGTCTGGTAGAGATCAGAGCATCCTGAAAGCAGACTCGAATAGAAAATGTACAAGGTCTGGGTGCCCCTTGCCAACACATAGGGGTGCGGGCTTGGGTCTTTGAACAGGAGAACAAAGGGCCACCCCCCCACACACACCTGTGGTCATTCACCCTGCCTGGTATGAAGATCAGAAATGGGCCTTCTCAAAGGTGCCTGTCTATGGGATTAGGTTCTTTTTGCTTTTTTTTGTTTTTTGGTTTTTGGGCCACACCCGGTGGTGCTCAGGGGTGACTCCTGCTGTCTGCTCAGAAATAGCTCCTGGCAGGCACGGGGGACCATATGGGACACCGGGGATTCGAACCAACCACCTTTGGTCCTGGATCAGCTGCTTGCAAGGCAAACACTCGCTGTGCTATCTCCTCCGCCCCCCCCCCTTTTTTTTTTTTTATGTTTGCACTGGGATTGAACATCAATAATCTCTCCACAGCCATAGCCCTGGCCATCAACTATAGTCTTGCAAATTATCATTGTTTTGGTTTTGGATTGGGATTTTGGGCCATGCCCCTGCTGTGCTCAGGGGTTGACTTCCTGGCTCTGAGCTCAGAAATTACTTCTGATGGTGCACAGGGGACCATATGGGGATGGCGGGGATTGAACCCAGCGTCAGCCTCAAGCAAGGCAATGCCCTCCCCACCTGTTGCTATCGCTCCGGCACACCCAGTAGTAGAATTTTCACTGCCTTTCTGATCCTGTCAGGAAGGACCTGACTAGTTGGGGCATTTTCCATCCCAGACTGCAGGGGGCAATAGTAAGGCTGTTCTTAGCTTCTGGGTACCCCCTCCCTGCATTTCTCAACTTTATCATTTTCCCTGGATTCCTCCAGGGAGAGTTGATCTTAGGGGTGGAGGAGCAGAGGGAACAGTTCTCCGAAACTGGCTTGCCGCTGCAGATGGGCAGGTGCTGAGGTCCCTCTTCTCAGGGCAGGTTGGAACCCCACTCCAGCCTCTGATTCTTTAATTGCCTCCCCCACCCCAGTGCAGTATTGTTGTGTTGTTGTTGTTTTGTTTTGTTTTTGGTTTTTGGGCCACACCCGGCGGTGCTCAGAGGTTTACTCTTGGCTGTCTGCTCAGAAATAGCTCCTGGCAGGCATGGGGGACCATATGGGACACCGGGGATTCAAACCACCCACCTTTGGTCCTGGATCGGCTGCTTGCAAGGCAAACACCACTGTGCTATCTCTCCGGGCCCCCCACTGCAGTATTGATGGCCCCACAAAGGTCCCATCCTGTCCTCCCCACTTCTTAAGTGTCATTCCTCTGTGCCCCCAAATTGTGCAAAAATTTACCTGGGAAAGCACAGTACTTGTGCTTGCTGTCTGACCCCATCTGATCAGAAAATTAGCCCTAGGGCCAAACAAGTTTTGGGGGTGAAGGCACTTGCTTCGCACATGGTTGATACTAGGCTCAATTCCCAGCACTTCAGGTCCCAGCCATCAACATCTCCAGGTGCAGCTTGGAGGGTCCCCCGAATACAATTGGGTTTAGTGGGGGTGATCCCTAGCCTTGCACATTCTAAGGCAGATTGTATCCTCAGGACTCCATTGAACCCCAAGTCTTCTGAGCAAGACTTGGGAAATTCTCAGCCAATCCCCCCCCACACCACCTCGCCTTCCCCAATAAAGCAAAGGTCAGAGTAATCACACAGCAGATATCCCCATATCAAGAAGTTTCCTCTATCATTCTTTTGTTTTTGTTTTGTTTTGGGGTCACACCAGGCAGCGCTCAGGGGTTACTCCTGGCTCCATAGTCGAAAATTGCCCCTGGCAGGCACAGAGGGACCATATGGTGGATGCCAGGATTTGAACCACCGTCCTTCTGCATGCAAGCCAAACATCTTACCTCCATGCTATCTCTCTGGCCTTGCTTCTATCATTCTTAGGTGTGGTTGTTGTTTGTTGTTGATGATGATGCTTGAGCAATTGTTTGGGGGCCATAGTGGCCAGGTCAGAGATCATATCTTTGGCAAGAGCTCAGGAATCAGAGATAGAACTCAGGTTGTCCACATGCAAGCAAACCTACCCCACTGTGCTATCTCTCCGGCCCTTATATATTCTTGAGTTACTCTGTTGCTCTTGCAATGTCCTAGGTTTCCACAGCATCACAGCAGCCGTGTGATCACTTGAGGTTTTCCTTCTCAACCACCTGGGGCAGCCTCAGAGTGGAACTCACAGCTTGGGCCATGCTAGACAGGTGATTTTGCCCCGCGGAACCACCCCCCATTTCTCACTGCCAAACCCATTGCCACCTCAGTCATCGATTTTCTGGCCAAGTGGCCAAGTTCTTAGCAGTGTTTTTAAGCTCTCCCTGGGCTATTTTTGATTTCCTACTGCCTTTTTCTATGATGACACTCACTTTTTATTATACATTTCAGTGCACATTATGTTTTGTATTCAGCTCTTAGCTATTTGAGGACCCCTAATTACAATGTTTTTAAGGATTTTTGGGGGCTTCGCCTGACATTAGCAGAAAGACCTGGTGTCTCCCTCTCCTGACCTTTTGAGTTTTTTTCTGTGTTCTTTGGCTGCATCTCTCCCTTCCTCTGTAATTAGATTTCTGTCCACTGATAGAATTTGAGGGGACCTGTCTCATGAGCTGCCCATCTCCTACCTTTCTATTTCCTGGGCAAGATATTGGGGAAATAGGGAGCCAGGCCGGGCCAGGCCGAGCCATGGCCGTACCTGGCTACAATCTGACCTTTTTGCCTTTTTGAAGTTAAGCCCAGAGTGGGAGGGTGCCTTGTGCTGGAAATGCTTGGAGAGGAGGGCTTGCAGAGATAGAGGCGCGTTCCTCTGAGATTCTCAGTTGATCTCCTCCATGGACTTGGACTTGGAGGGCTAGCTGGCTCAGAGCTGGGGACCACTGCCCTAGGCGGGCATCGGGCTCTCTGCTTGCTTTTTTGCAAGGTAATTGAGGCTTATACCTACGCCTGGTGTCCGAACTACCCTTCATCTTTCCAACACTCCTGTCTCTCTATTTTGGGGAATATAGAAACTAAAAAGACACAGTGCTGGGTCCCCCCTCCCTTTTAACTTCGTGGCGGGGTGGGGGCAGACTCTCCAAAGAGCGTGGGCCAGCGAGTGTCCACAAATTACAGGGCTGTTATGTCTGGGTTCATCCCAAGACCAGCAGACCTTCCCATCACTCACAAAACTAAACTTCCCATCACATCACATGTGCAAGTGATTCTGGGTTTCTTCCCAGGATGTGGCAAAGATATCTTTGGGCTGAGACTTGGGACCCTGCTTTGTTTGTTTGTTTTGGACCACACCTGGTGGTGCTCAGGATTTACTCCTGGCTCTGAGCTCAGAATCACTCCTGAAGATGCTTGGGGATGCTGAGTTTCAAACCTGAGTCGGTGATTGCAAGCAAATGCCCTCCCTGCTGCTATACCATTACTCTTGTCTTGGGCCTGCTTAATGACACTGGTCATTGTTCTTCCAGTCAAACTGCCCCAGGAGAAGAGTAGAGGCAGGGTACAGGGTTCTGTGCTGGGCCCCAGTGGTCTGCAGTCTTGCTTCGATTCTCTCACAGATCTAGTGGATCGATGTTCATCATCCTCTCTTCCTGATTCCCCATGCTGTGGGGGCCACCTGGGTGTGACTCTTCCAGGTGTGAAGTCCCAATCCCCAGAACGGCTGACTTATCTTGCATGCCAGTGACACTGATTCTTTAGCTACGTATCATGCTCACTCACTCACATACTGGTCTGCCTGCACATGACTGTGTGCAAGGACCCTGAGCCCCCTGGTCAGAAAGTGAGGGACAGGATTGCAGATGTTGCAGGGAGCAGGGGAGGGCTGGTTACCATGGTTATATGGCACATATACCCCAGTAGGCAGAAGCCAAACCCTAGCCAGAGTCTGTGAACTCCCAATTTCTTTATGCAGCATTGTGAGAGCCTTTCAAAAAGAACCTGGGGCCGAAGAGATAGCACAGTGAGTAGGGCATTTGTCTTATACGTGGCCAACCTGGGTTCAATCCCTGGCTATCCCATATGGTCCCCTGAGCCTGCCACAGAGGTCAGGAATAATCCTTCAGTGTTCCTCGCATGTGCTTCCCTCCCCCCAAAACAAAAAAACAAAATAAATAAATAAATTAAATTAAATTAAAAACACCCAGTAGCTGGTTGCCAGCAGCCAGATTATTGTGCATTTGGCTTACTGCCATCCTTCTCAGAAAAGAAAGCAACAATATTAGTAATAAAATAATTATCATGAGATGAAGAAAAGGAGAAGTAATAATGGTGATGAAGAAGATAAGAAAGAGGAAGAAAAATATGATAGTGAAGACAAGGAAAAGGAAGAAATGATGATGAGGAAGAGGAAGAAAAAGAAGAAATAATAATGATGATGATGATGAAGACAAAGAAGAGGTAGAAGAAATGAGGAGGCAGAGGAGGAAAAAAAGGAAGAAGAAATATTGATCATGATGGTAATGAAGATGAGGAAGAGATGGGAGGAAGAAGAGGAAGAAGAGAATGAAGTGTTTGCCAAATTTTATTTTCTCTTTGGGGGGACCTCAAGTGCTACTCAGGAGCCAGGGTCCACCTGCCACTTCTCATCGAAAATAGAACCCAATGCTGGTAGAGCCAGGCCCCTTTCTAAAGATCTTCAGGACCTGCACTTGTGGTGCCTGGGGGGACCCCTGTGGTGCCGGAATCAAACTCAAGTTGGGTAACATGCGAGGCATGTGGTGGGTGTCAGGATTCGAACCTGAGCTTTCAGCCTTGTCACAGCCTGTTGTGCATTTACTTTCTCCTCTCTCTCTCTCTCTCTCTCTCTCTCTCTCTCTCATCTCTCTCTTCTTCTCATCTCTCTCTCTCTCTCTCGCTCTCTCTGTCTCTCTCTCTCTCGGCTCTCTCTGGTCTCTTTCTTTGTCTTTCTCTCTGCCTCTATTTCCTCTTTTTTTTTATTTCTCTTTTTTGTGTTCGTGTCTTCCTCTGTCTCTCTGTCTTTGTGTCTCTCTGTTTTTCTGGTCTCTGTTTCTCTGTCTCTGTCTTTCTCTGATTTTCTCTGTTTTTCTCTTTGTCTCTGTCTATCTCTGTGTCTCCTCTCTTTGTCCTCTCTCTGTCTCTATTTCTCTCTTTTTCTCTCGTTCCCTCTGGATTAAGTGCAGCGACAGAAAGTTTGCCTCCCAGTGGCATTTCAGCCACCATCTGGGTCAATCCTCAAATCCCCTAGAGTGCATTACCACCCACTTTCAAAGATGGTACCTCACCTTGGGGATGGCTAAATGGGAGATGGGAGGGTGGCCCAGCAGAACCTCATCTTCCTCTTCTAAGCCCCTGTGGCGGAAGAACCACAGGCTCAGGCACCGTGTAAAGACACAATGAACTAAGCACTTTGATTCCCCCATTTTCCTCGCTGGCAGCTGGAGGGAAGTGCGTGCGATTTATTAAGCAGCAGTCCGTTTGCCAGACATTCCCACCAATGTAAAACCGCCTCTCCCAGGGAATTTATAGGCGGCCGTGAAAAGCCAATTCAAAGTGGGGGAAAAACAGTGGGACACGAGACCCAAAGCAGCCAGTGGCCTGGAGCACGGTCATTAAAATGCAGATGCCTTTTCCCGTGCAATCGGGGAGGGAAATGATTTTTTAATAAAAATTGTAATTATGCAGTCACTAGTTATCGTTCCCCCCACCCCACCACCAACACACACACATATACACAATGAAACCTATTTTGGCATCTTTGGGGGGAAAGAAGGCGCATTTCTAAAATAGTTGAGTTTGACCATGGAGCTGGGGCTATTGGGTTGTGGGCTCTTTGGTGACTCAGAATCTTCAAATCACCCTCTTTTCCCCATCAGAAGCCATTTGGCAACAATCAAATCATCAGTTCTCATCAGACCTCTTTCCCGAGCCAGAGCAAGAAGACAAGGGTTGAGACAGTTGGCCAAGCCAATTCAATCCCAACAACTGTCATAAGGTCTTCCAGCACCGCCAGGCATGATCCCTGAGCACATAGCTAGGAGTGAGCCCCAAGCCAGGAATGAGCCCCGACCACCACTGGCTGTGACCCAAAGCCAAGCAAACAAAAAAAAATGGTTTTGTCGTTGTCCCTCCTGGCAGGCTTGGGGGGTCATATGGGATGCCAGGGAAACAAACCCAGGATCACCACATGCAAGGCAAACACCCTCCCCACTGTACTATTGCTCTGGCCCCAAAACTAAAAGTTTAAAGAGCCAGTCAATGAGTTGACTTTAGCGAGGATGAGTGAAGAGTTTCTGTAATGTTTGAACCCTGCCTTAGTAGCCACGACACATGGGATTCTCCATCAACCTGCTGCTCATCGTTTCTGCCACATGTGCACAAGAGTCCCCTGGGCTGAGCAGGCAGGGGAAACATCAGATGTGCTCACCAGAACATGTTCTCTGTCAATATGTAGGTAGTGAACCTCCTCACCCACCCTTAGCTTGAGCATACAATGTATTCTAAGCTCTAAAGTCAGGAAGACATGTTCTATATGTTAAAACCATTTCCACAGATTCTAGTGTGAGTGATCACTCTGATGTGTACCTCTGACCTCAGGCAACTGCTTTATTTATTGCCTTTATTTAGTTTTGCTTGGGGGACCACACCCAGTAGTGCTCTGGGCTTCCTCCAAGGGACCTGTGCTCAGGGGACCATGTGAGGTGGTCAGGCTGGCTGCATACAAGGCAAGAATGGACTTACCCAGTGTATTATTATTACTATTTTTTGTGTTGTGGTTTTTGGGTCACACTTGGCAGTGCTCAGGGGGTTATTCCTGCCTCCAGGCTCAGAAATTGCTCCTGGCAGGCCCAGGGGACCATATGGGATGTTGGGATTCGAACCGATGACCTCCTGCATGAAAGGCAAACGCCTTACCTCCATGCTATATCTCCGGGTCCAGTGTATTATTTTTTTTTATTAAGAGAAATGCACATTGCAGAAAAACAACAATTTTAGCCATTTTAAATAGACAACTCGGCAGCTATATGTCCATTCACCTACTGAAGGCTGATAGTTCCACTCTTTCTGCTTGTTTACAGCCTTGACACAGATTTGGGAGGGAAAACTTTAAAAACAAAGCCACACTTTTGACTGTATGAAGTACCAGGGATCAAACTCAGGGCATCATGGGTGTTGGCAGGTGTGATCCCACTTTGGAGGCTTGCTTTCAGACTCAAATCCCCTTTTTAGGAGGGTGAGTAGGACTAGTAGGTCACACCTGGCAGCGCTCAGGGCTGACTCCTGAGCTCTGATCTTAGGAGATCTCTCCTGGCAGTGCTCAGGGGACCATATGGTGCCAGGGATTGAACCTGGTGTCAACCACATGCAAGACGAGTGACTAATCACTGTTTTCTGTCTCTAGCCTTCAAATACCTCTTTCTGCTGTGTTCCACTGATTCTTTTGAGGAAGGTTGTCAGGAAGTGATGTTGCTGATGGATGAAAGAATAGAAAGAAGGGAGCATTTTCTAGAACAAGAGTAGACCTCTTTCTGCTCTCATGGTCCAAAATGCTTTCTGGGAAGCAAAATCTACCCTAGATCATTGACCAATCCAGAGAGTTCACACCAATCCCGAAGGAAAGGAAGAGGAGTCTCTGAACCGAGGTATCCCAGAACCTCTAAACATTTCATCTGGTACCAACCGTATCACATTAGATATCCATGCCCAGTCCACAGGATTTAGTCCAATGACCTCAAAATTGTCAGGGGTCCCTTATACCTACCTATGATACTACCTTCTGTCCTACCTGAGATCCATCCTCAATGATGCTGGCCTTCCAATGGGCAGTCCAAAAATGCTTTTAAAACCTATTTCATGGATGGATCTGCCAGCCAAGAAACTGTTTCCGATGCTAACTTCTCCCTATAGGCAATTTGGCCATGGAAGTACAGATCCCAGACTGTCAGGAGGATGTGAAGCTCGGAGACCCGTTTCCCATCACTTCATCGCGAGAGTTGAAACTCTGCTTATTGGAATCTCTGGGGAACATTCATGGAAACCCAACTCAGTCTCAGACCCCAGTTCCGCTGGGCCCCGCTGGGGACTTTTTTAGCAGCTTTGCTGGACCAACCGCAGGCACAAAGGCCTCCTTTGTGGATGATCCCGTGACTGGCTCTGCCTTCCAGCCATTAGTTGTTAAGTCTCGCCTCCCAGATCAGTCGAGTCCAGATGAAGTGATAACTAATTCACACAGTTCCAGGAAATTCTTGGGGCCTCCTGAGAGCTTGCCAGCTGCTCCGAGCACTGGGCAATAAAGTGGAGACTCGTGGGGAAATGGCATCTGAGACTCCCTGTATTGGTTTATTAGTTATGGGAGGGGCAAGGTACATTCAGGGGTGCTCAGAGTTTACTCCTGGCTCTGTGTTCAGGGATCATTCCTGGATGGAATTGGGGGACTCTGCTGGCTGAGGAGGAATGAACTGAACTGAACTGAAATGAAATGAAATGAAGTCCTGTACTAGCACTCAGCCAGTGTCTTTTGGGAAATACTGTGCGCTAGGGATTTATTTTCCCCTTCGCACCCACACTCTGGTGTGTGATATCTGTGAGGCCTGTGAGTTTTCTAAACTGGTAAGGAAAGAAGGGTCTTCAGCAAGGGTACGCCCAAGCTACTTGGAGCTTGGTGTGGAAACATTGTGATTTTTTACTTCACCTTGGCCTGGCTGGTAACTTCTTGAGCTGTAGTAACAGTGGACAGTCAATGAGGTGACAGCACTAATAATCCTTGTGGTTTCTGTGTGTGCACAAAGTAAATGTTGGGGGGGTACGATGGGGTAAAAGAATACCCCAGTCACCTGTATACCTGTTTCCAAGCACAGAACATGATCTCTTTTTGGACCCCAGACCCTTTGTGGTTGGTCTGGTCTGATAAGTTGGGTGTGATTGGTAGAGACCTCTTTCTGGCCTCTCCTTGAGTGCTTTTTTTCTTTTTAAATGCATTCATTCCTGGATAGCGAGCGTCTTGCTGATTCTTCTCAGGTCCCAGAGGGACAGGCCCAATGGCAATATGAATGCGCCTGTCAATGGGACATGACATGTGGTCTGTCAGGCTCTGGGTTTCTCTGGGTCATGGGGTCCCCTGGGTTGTGTCATGTTTCACTCTGTACTTACAGGGGCAGAGGGAGCTAAGATATATACATCCGGTAATCCTTGTGGTACTCTGAATACACTCCCCCCCCCTCCTTTTTTTGGGGATTGGAATGTGGGATTGAGGGAGTTGGGGGACTGTAAAATGACATTCAGCTATTATCCCACACAAAGGAAATTCCCCATCTTCCTCATTCCCTTAAACCATCCCTTTGATATGTAAAAGCTCACCTGGATAGGTACTCTCTCTTCTCTCTCCTCTCTGTCTCTGTCTCTCAGTCTCTCTCTGTCATCTCTCGTCTGTCTGGCTGTCTCGTCTCACTCTCCCTTCTCATCCTCATCTCATCACCACCTCACTCTCACCCTCATCTCACCTCCTCTCATCTCTCTCTCTCCCCCCCCCCCCCTCCTGGGTGAATTGGGAATGGGTGATATAAGGAGAGCTTTGGCTTGGCAAATTTGGGCAGACACCATGAAGGAGAAGTCACAAAAATAACCACTTGACTCCATAGCTCTCCTGACTGATTTGGTTATTAATCTTTACCACTACCCTGCTTCTTCAGACCCGACAGCCTGGGGGTAGAGATACTGTGTTTGGAGGTGATCTCACAACTCTGTTTTTTGTTTTGTTTTGTTTTTTACATAGGGACCTATATCCAGCAGTGCCCAGGAGTCATTCGATACTGAGGAATCAAACTTGGGTCTCCTGAGGCTGGAGAGATAGCACAGCGAGTAGCATGTTTGCCTTGCAAGCGCTGGACCCAGCGACCAAGTAGTGGTTCGAGATCCTGGCATCCCATATGTCCCCCGTGACCTGCCAGGAGTGATTTCTGAGCAGAGAGCCAGGGAGTAACCCCTGAGCATGGACGAATGTGGCCCAAAAACCAAAAACAAACAAACAAACAAACTTGAGTCTCCTATGTTCAAAATATACTCTAGCTCTTGAGCTTTCTCTCTCCTTCCCTCCTGCCAGGATTTTTGATCTAGGAAGTTAGTAGTCTTGGGTTGATTTTACCCAAATCTACCCATCATAATTGTAAAATGTAGAAAGTAGAAAATAGGCCCTCCAATACTTCTATTCCCTTGTGACATAGGGGCCTGGTGACTAGAATCCCATGTAGCAAAACACTTGAAGCTTAGGAATAGAAGATTTATTAAGAAGTTCAGAAGTGAACCTAGAAGACACTGAATTACATGGCATAGAGAAGGCCTTTATTCATTTGTTTGTTCATTGTTACCACAGTGTTAGCCCTGAGGACTTTGTGGATATAGATATTTAATCAAACGTTGACCTTGACCTTTGAAAAATGGTATGTGGTGGTTGGTAACCCATTACCCCATTCTTCCTGTGTAAACTTGATCTTACCTGCAAGAACCCTCCCATTCCTGGGAGGGGTCTTGGGAAGGTAGATAAGGCCTTTGACGGGAAGGGCAGGGGGTGATTTTGCCAGCATGGAGAGGTAGCAGGAGCAGAGATGGCTGAGAGGACAAGTACAATGCAGGGCTGAGTAAATACACAGCAATAAATGGTTATGTTAGGCCACACACATGTGGTGGCTAGGGCGATGAAATAAAGCTGCTATTTACTGAAGCTGCTTATGAGAGAGATTTCTGCCCGCTAATTCTCCTGGACCCAGGACACCTGCTTGGGCTGAACGAGGTTGCACAGCCACGGGGCCTAGGAAGGCAGAGAAAGGCACCTCCATGCGTCCCCACCATTCAAGCCATCTAAAGGACTGTGATACTACAGGGTGTACAGTGAGATAAACAATGGTGGTTCATTTCTAAGTGAGAGAATGGTCAAGAAGGGCCAAGGTGTGCCCGGGGTGGTTCAGTGAATGGTGGGTTGACTTCTCTTTCTAGAAGAGTGGGCTTGTGTGGGATTGGGGGGGGGGGTTTCTACTCTTTGACTCAGAGAGCTTACTTAGGTAACCCTCTGCTTCCTCTTTGCAGCAAAGGGCCCCCGGGAGGTGTTACTGGATGCCGTGTGCAGCCACCTCAATCTCGTGGAAGGCGACTATTTTGGCCTCGAGTTCCCTGACCACAAAAAGAGCACCAGTAAGTTCTGGGAGAACAGTGTTGAGTGGATGCATGATGAGGGAAGCGGATCTCATTTTCTCTTTCTTAGGTGGGGGTTTGGAAGAGAAAGGGTGAGTTCAAGGAGATAGAGAGTCATGAGATGTCCCTCTGACATCTGCCCACCTTGCCCTTGCATCCCATTCCCTTGTGCAGGTCTTTTTTTTTTTTTTTTTTTATTGAATCACTGTGATATACAAGTTTTAAAGTTGTTGATGCCGTGAGTACTCAGTCATACAAACATCTAATCCTTCACTAATATTCATTTCCTGCCACCAATGTCCCCAGTTTTCCTCCATTCCCCTAATTCTGCAGTCTGCCTCTATGCAGACATTGTTCTTTTTCTTCCTTCCCTCCTTCCTCTTTCTTTCTTTCTTTCTTCTTATTTCTTTCCTTTCTTCTTTCTTTCTTTCTTTCTTTCTTTCTTTCTTTCTTTCTTCTTTCTTTCTTCTTCTTCTTTCTTTCTTTCTTTCTTTCTTCTTCCTTCCTTCTTTCTTCTTTCTTTCTCTTCTTTCCTTTCCTTCTCTTTCTTTCTTTTTCTTTCTTTCTTTCTTTCTTTCTTTCTTTCTTTCTTTCTTTCTTTCTCTCTTTCTTTCTTACTCTCATTCTTTCTTTCTCTTTCTTTTCTTTCTTTCTTTCTTTCTTTCTTTCTTTCTTTCTTTCTCTTCCTTCCTTCTTCCTTCCTTCTTTCTTCTTCTCTTCTTCTCTCTTCTCTTTCTTTCTTCCTTCCTTCTCTCTTTCTTTCTTTCTTTTCTTCCTTTCTTTCCTTCTTTCTTTCTTTCTTTCTTTCTTTCTTTCTTTCTTTCTTTCTTTCTTTCTTCCTTCCTTCCTTCTTTTCTTTCTTTCTTCTTTTTCTCTCTTTTCTTTCTTCCTTCCTTCCTCTTTCTTTCTTTCTTTCTTTCTTTCTTTCTTTCTTTCTTTCTTTCTTTCTTTCTTTTCTTTCTTTCTTTCTTTCTTCTTCTTCCTTCCTTCTTTCTCTTCCTTCCTTTCCTTCTTCTTCTTCTTTCTTTCTTTCTTTCTTTCTTTCTTTCTTTCTTTCTTTCTTTCTTTCTTTCTTTCTTTCTTTCTTTCTTTCTTTCTTTCTTTTCTTTCTTTCCTCTTTCTTTCTTCTTTCTTTCTTTCTTTCTTTCTTTCTCTTTCTTTCTTTCCTTCTTCTTTCTTTCTTTCTTTCTTTCCTTCCTTCCTTCCTTCCTTCCTTCCTTCCTTCCTTCTTTCTTTCTTTTCTTTCTTTCTTTCTTTCTTTCTTTCTTTTCTTTCTTTCTTCTTTCCTTCTTCCTTTCTTTCTTCTTTCTTTCTCTTCTTTCTTTCTTTTCTTTCTTTCTTTCTTTCTTCTTCTTCCTTCCTTCTTCCTTCCTTCCTTCCTTCCTTCCTTCCTTCCTTCCTTCCTTCCTTCCTTCCTTCCTTCTTCCTTCCTTCCTTCCTTCCTTCCTTCCTTCTCTTCTTTCTTTCTTTCTTTCTTTTCTTTCTTTCTTTCTTTCTTTCTTTCTTTCTTTCTTCTCTTCTTTCTTTCTTTCTTCCTTCATCTTTTTTTCCCAGACACTGTGGTTTGTAATACTGTTACTTAAAGGGATATCACTGCCTATCATTTTCCCACCCTTCAGCACCCAGTTCTTGTCCAGAGTGATCATTTCCAACTTTCACTGTCCTAGTGATTCTTTCTCTGCCCTCACTTGCACTCTCACTCCCCTTATTCATCTCTATTGTCTTTGAGTATTTTTTTTAATTCTGTTTTTTTTTAATATCCTGCAGATGAGTGTGATCATTCTCTGTCTATCCCTCTCCCTCTGACTCCATTTCACTCAGCATGATACTCTCTATATCCATTCTATAAGCTAATGTTATGACTTCATTTTTTCTAACAGCTGCATAGTATTCCATTGTGTAGACATACCATACTTTCTGTACCCACTCACCTGTTCTCTGGCTCATGGGTATTTTCAGCTTCAGGTTATTGTTGAACAGTGCTGAGATGAACAGAGTGCAGTGGGCTTGTATTGGCAGCTCTTCTCAAACAAACCCTCTTGGAAAGGTGCAAATGTGAGGAAACAATCTCCCGTGTCCTGTAGCTTCCCTGGCCCTCTGCCTTTTCTGCTCATCATAGTCTCTGCCTCCTTTTTCCCAGTTCTGTGCTGTTCCTCTATGAGTTGACAACATCCCCTGCTGTGCAGGGGACACTTAGGGGTTTCCAAGTCATTTGCTATTCCTGGTCATGTCACGGTGAACATTCCAGCTCATTTGCTCTGGCCCCTCATTGCTGTGAGTGTCAGTCATCAGTGCCAGGGGCATGGAATGAATAAGGCTCCGCCTTGAAACCTTAGCCAAATATGACATAAGATTCCTTCCAAAGATTTCCAGGGCCTGGGAGCAGCTTGAAGGCTGGGGAACTTGCCTGGCAGACCCCAAGTTTGATCTGTCCCAAACACTAACCAAGTGTAGCACCACTGGATTTGAGTGCTGAGCCATCTACAGTGCACAGCAGGCTGGGTGTCACCAGTAGGAACTCCCTGAGCTTCTCTGGGGAGACCCAAACAATAATAATAATAATAATAATAATAATACAAAAAAAGCTTTCCCTGGCTCAAACTCAAGTGGTTGACTATCATGCACTGTTGTGATGATGACAATCTCTTAAGGACTTCTCATCACCTCCATTGCATTAAATGTAATCTTTTTCCCCCTCCCTTTGCATTAAATGTAATCTTAAAGGTGATTTCATGAGATATTATCATGAATTCTTCCCATTAGATATGCCACATATCTAGACCACAGGGTCACTCTGTCCCAGGAACTCCAGCATTGTGAGAAGTTGGGGACTGTGTAATCTGGCTAGGGTCAGGGGACAGTACCAGAAGTGGGTCTCTCTCTCTCTGAAGGTATGCACCAGTATGCCTGGGGGCAAAATCAAAATATTTATTTTTTGATTAGGAAACCCTTCCATATTCCATGGAGCCAGGGCCTGTGAGAAGAGCAGGACTGGCCTGCTAGGAACTGCCAGGGGTCATGTATCTGACTAAAAAGCTGGTGGGCTGTTTACAAGACAGCCAGGCTAAAATGGAGAGGCCCAGGAGGAGGAGGTGAGAGAGGGAGGCAGAACCTGATCGCAGAATATGTGTCCTTGTGCAATAACACACAAATTCCCCATCAGAAATTCGCTCTATGCTTAAAGGGCTGCAGAGATAGTCCTGGGGTAAGATGCTTTCTTTGCACGTGACTCACCCACCCCCCTGTTCAATCCCTGACACACTATGGGATCCCCACCAAGCATATTCTACCAAGAATAAACCCTAAAGATTTGCTGGGTGTGGCCCCCAAACCAAAAGAATCACTCAGTGAAATGCTTGACCCAGGGGCAGGAGAGGTAGCATGGAGGTAGGGTATTTGCCTTGCATGCAGAAAGACAGTGGTTTGAATCTCGGCATCCCATATGGTCCCCCGAGCTTGCCAGGAACGATTTCTGAGCATAGAGCCAGGAGTGATCCCTGAACACTGCTGAGTGTGACCCAATAAACAAAACAAACAAAAAAAAGAAATGCTTGACCCAGTGGTATTTAAACCCACTGAGGTACCAGCAACAGGTCGCAAATTTGCTGACTCTGATCCTGGGGGGTTCCTGGGACCTTGGGAGATTTTCAAGCTGCACAAAAGACAGGGGTGAGCAAATTTGGCAAGGAGAGCACAGCCCCCAGAGCACCCCAACCCGAACGTACTAGCAACCCCACTCACAGCTGGGATTCCCACCAGGTGTGTGTATGTGTGTGTTTGTGTGCATGTATGTGTGTGTGAAGGCACCACAGCTAGTGAGTGAGCACCTCTACTCATGTGCATGCAGACCTGCAAACCTCACAACAGTGGCATCTGCAGGGCAGAGGGAGAAAGGAGAAAAGGATCTTTTCTTGTCCATCTTTAGTACAAAGGGTAGGACATCCGCTTTGCTTTGTTTTTTTTTTTTTTTACCAGGTTTGGTCCCTGGTATCTCAATATATGGTTGGTCCTCTGAGCCTGCCTGGAATGATTCCTAAGCGCAGAGCCAGGAGAATCACTAGGTGTGGCCCAAAATCACAAACTAAAAAACAAACTCCATTTTGAAAAAGAAAGTGCCAAGTTTACCTACTACCTTATAATATTGTTTAGGAATTCACTCAATGGCAGAGTATGGGAAATCCATGGCTGAGGAATTAGAGGAGTGTTTGCTCTGTGACCTACAAATACACAACATTGCCTGAGTGTTTATCCTGTGCCTGGAATGTTCTAGTCCCTGTATACACCACAGGGAACACGACTCACATTCAAGAGTAGGATTCTCAATCTGACTTTGTAAGAAGCCAGGGATCTGCTGCTGCCAAGGTCAGGCTTTCTGTGCAGCTCCAGGATGCATCTTGGCTGCCCTCAACATGCCAGTTGAGTTTAGGGAAAAAGTGTTGTGGGGGACCGGAGCGATAGCACAGCAGTAGGGCGTCTGCCTTGAATGCGGCCAACCAGAACGGACAGGTTTGATTGATTCCTGGCATCCCATATAGTCCCCCAAACCTGCCAGGGGTGATTTTTTTTCTTGCATCACACCTGGCAGCACTCAGGGGTTACTCCTGGCTCTACGCTCAGAAATCGCTCCTGGCAAACTCGGGGATGCCAGGATTCAAACCACCGTCCTTCTGCATGCAAGGTAAACACCTTACCTTCATAGAGCCAGGAGTAGCCTCTGAGTCCTGCTGGGTGTGCCCCCCCACACACACACACAAAGAAACTGTTGTAGGTTTTCTTTTTTTGGCTTCACCAATTGGCACGTGGGTTATTCCTGGCTCTGTGCTCAGAAATAACTCCTGGCAGGCTCAGGGGACCACATGGGATGCCGAGGATTAAACCCCGGTCTGCCACATGCAAGGCAGAAGCTCTCACCACTGTGCTGTCACTCAGGCTTTCTGTGTGGTTTTGCCTACTGAACTTTGTGCCAGTATCCTCGAGATCTGACACACAGCATGATAAACTTTATCCTAAGATGATTCGGGTCCCTCACAGCCCACCCCCCTTCTCATCGCCCCAGAAACAGCCCCCACTGGACCCTGTTTTGGGGGAAAGTTTCCTGAGACTTTAAGAAAGAAGGATCTTTTCCAGCCCAAGATGGGTTTGTCAAAGTCAGAAATAAAGGAGCACTTAGTAAGTGATCCATTGTGCACGCCCCTTCATCAGGCTGGTCGTGCAACTTGGCGCTAATAGTCTTGGCGGTATATTTACACATGAGCTGGGCTGTCATTGGCCTTGAGTGAGAGAAAGAGACCAGTGGGATTGACCCACCAGAGCAAAGAACTATTTTATTCAGCCCTTTCCTTATCGATTGCACTTTTCATGGCAGAAATGCTATTGATCCCAGGAACCAAGGTCTCATGCTTAATATGCTGGCTAATTGCTACCTAGTGTGTGAGGCTGGGCAAAGGGCAGGAAGACACAGGCCAGCTGTAGCTGGAGTTTGCCGTCGGAGTGCCCACTGTTGGCTACGGTCTGCCAACAATTTTCCTGGTCCTTTCTATCAGACATTTGGTGAAGAGTTAGAGAGTGTCATACGCTGCAGACTCTGCTGTTTCTATGACAACGGCCCTACACGGCTGGCTGTTGTAGCAAGCAGGTGGTGTAGACAATTCAGAAATGCATGGGCGTCTCCTTCTGAGAAAGCCTCATTCATGGGTGCAGGTATTTGAATTTCATAAGGTTTGCACATGTCTGTAAAGATGCTGCTGATTGTCATTTTGTTTTTAAACCTTTACAAATATCAACGCCATGAGGGTCAGAGAGATAGAAAGGAAGGGAAGGTGCTTGCCTTGTATGCAGCCAAGTCGGATTCCAAACTCGGATCACATATGGACTGTCCCTGGACCATCACCAGAGAGCACAGAGCCCTGAGCACAGAACGAGGAATAGCCTCATCAGGAAGAGAGTTTGCTGTGCATGCAGCCCAACCAGAGTTCGATATCCAGTATTGCACAGGGTTCCCTGTAATTCCTGAGTACAGAATCAGGAGTAACCCCTGAGTGGTCCAAAAATAAATAAACAAGGAGGAATGTATATATAGATATAAGCCAGTTTCTGTTGTTGGACTGGATTGGCCTCACAAACTCTGCCTGATTCTGGTTGGTGGTTGTTTTTTTGTTTGGTTGGTTTTTGGGGCCACACTTGGCAGCACTCAGGGGTTACTCCAGGCTTTGTGCTCAGAAATCACTCCTGACTCGGGACCATATGGGATGCCGGGGATTGAATCCACATCTATCCTGAGTCAGCCGCGTGCAAGGCAAATGTCCCACCACTGTGCTATCACTCTGGCCCCTGATTCTGGTTTTTAGTATTTGTCTAAAGGAGATAGATGTCTTGTTCCTTACACCTTATCATGAGCACATTTCAAGAGAATTTGCCAAGTGCCAGCCTAACAGCAAATGCATATGCCTGGTTTTTTTGGTTTGTTTATTTTGGGAATCATACCCAGTGATGCTCAAAGGTTACTCCTGCCTGGGTGGTCATAAATCACTCCTGGCATGGCACAGTTGGTTAATGTGTGGTATCTATATGCCTGGTTTTTTTTGTTTGTTTGTTTTTGTTTTTGTTTTTGGGCCACACCCGGCAGTGCTCAGGGGTTACTCCTGGCTATCTGCTCAGAAATAGCTCCTGGCAGGCACGGGGGACCATATGGGACACTGGGATTCGAACCAACCACCTTTGGTCCTTGATCGGCTGCTTGCAAGGCAAATGCCGCTGTGCTATCTCTCCGGGCCCTATATGCCTGGTTTTTAAGCAGAATTCACACACTGGCTGTATCAACAATGCAACCCCCTTTTTTTTTTATTCTGCCGGCAGCCTCTCCTCATACTTCCGCACCTCCAAGACCTGCCCGGACCTTAGCAGGAAAAAAATGATGGATGAGCAGAATTGTTCTCTTGGCCTGTGGAGGATGGTCGGGATGGACTTTGTAATGAGTTATCGAGAGGTGAATTCATGCCATGTGCAAAATTTACTCCTGGCCCTGTGTTCAGGAATCATGCCTGGAGTTACTCAGTTGATGGAATTGGGTTTGTTCGCTGGGGTGCTCACTAGACCAGCTCCTTAACACCTGCACAGCACTGTCACTTAGTAGTTTCTTCTGTAGCCTCTCATCTTATGTGTGTATGTGTGTGTGTGTGCGTGTGTGTGTGTGTGTGTGTGTGTGTGTGTGTGTGTGTGTGTGTGTGTGTTTCATCTCCAACTCTTACACTGGGCGGCCTTTATGATTTTCACACATCTGCTTATGAACAGTGCCATCAAATTGGCCATTTGATTCTTTTTTGTTTTATTCATTTATTTATTTATTTATTTATTTTTGGTCACACCTGGCAGTGCTCAGGGGTTACTCCTGGCAGGCATGGGAGACCATATGGGATGCCAGGATTCGAACCAAACACCTTAGGTTCTGGATCGGCTGCTTGTAAGGCAAACACCGCTGTGCTAACTCTCTGGCCCCGGCCATTTGATTCTAACATCTATTTCAGGTCCTCATATGAATTCAAATAAAATTCAGGGGGCTGGAGAAATAACACAGTGATAGGGCATTTGCCTTGAAAGTAACCAATCCAAGACAGTCAGTGGTTCAAATCTCAGCATCCCATGTGGTTCCTTGTGCCTCCAGGAGTGATTTCTGAGCACAGAGCCAGGAGTAACCCCTGGGTGTTACCGGATGTGACCCAAAAACCAAAAATATGAAATAAAATAAAATAAAACGTTAGTTTTTATTGGACCAATAAAGCAGGGAGGGTGTTTACCTTGCACACAGCCAACCCAAGTTCCATCCCCAGCATCCTATACCCTTAGCACACCAGGAGTGATCCCTGAGTGCAGAGCCAGGAGTAACCTGTGAGTATGACCAGGTGTGACCTCCAAAAATTAAATTCAATTTTATGCATGGTTAGCTGTCTATAGATGTTTGATTTGCATACCTGTTTTATTTACCTGTATGTGCAGGGCCACAAATACTTCTGGGAAGTTTCTCTTACTTGGGGTCATGATACTTCGGGGAGACCTTCTCTAAAATGGTCCTGGCCTAACCCTCTGTGCTCTTTCTAGAACTTTCTGCTCCCCAATATGCTGTCTTCTCTGCACCCTTCCTCCCTGCCCTGCTCTTGGTCAGTTGGTCTCCTGGTTGCTTCTTGCCCTGCAGTGTAGACACTCACTGGCCAGTGATCCCAGAGGCCTGGGCTTCCTTCCTGCTTTCCGCCTTTGTGTCCCAGGTTGTACCTCTGTCGTCTGCAGTGTGGTTTGCAGGAAGACAAGTCTCTCCCCTGTTTCTCCTGCCTTTTCACCGGCACCCGAAATCTCTGTTCAACTGGGGGCTTTCTAAAAAAGAAACCACACGTGGCCTAGCTTTTAAAGAGAACCAGATGTGAAATGAGTAATTGCGACTAACATGAAAAACTGCGTTGAAATTATTGTAAGCAAAGACCCAGAGTCATTTCTTCTAGTCAGCAGTCTGCACAGACCTCTCCCCCCCACCCCCCACCCCCACCTCCAAATACATTCTTGATGCTGGGGGTCATTTCCTGTGCCAGGGTTTATCTAACTCCTCTGCATGTTTCTGTGTTACTAAACAGTGACACGTTTTTATTTTATGCTGTTTGGATTTGTAAACTTAAGCGAGTGGGTGGGGGGGAGATTCAGTAGAGCAGAGCGGTTAGGGTGAAGCCTTTCATGAAGGACACCCAGCCCCTTTTAAGTGATTTTAAACTAGATTATGGTCTCTTCCTCCCCCTCCTTTATTCCCTCTCCCTCCTCTCTCCCTCTCTCTTCCCTCCATCCTCCCTGTTTCTCTGCCTCCCTTCTCCATCCCTCCCTCCATATCCCTTTCCCTCTTTTCCTCTCTCTGTCTTCCACCCTTCCTCTCCCCAGCTCACTTGCTCCCCTTTCTCATCAGTCCAATCACTAAGGGTCCTGAGGATGCCAAGTCTGGACGTGACACCAGCTATGCTGCCCATCCCTTTCTCTGCCATTCTGGGACTGGGGGTAAATATCTAACTGAGTCTCTGAGGTTATGGGCTTCTCTGATGGGAATCCTGCATTCTTGTCTGGAGCAGACGCTGTCCCAAAGAGCTGAACTCAAGATCTTCCTTCCTTGCCAGCCCACCCGGATACACCATACTGGAAATGCAGCATCACATGTGCGGGGTCCCTAATGTGATCACATGTGTGTGGGTGTTTGAAGAGTCTCATGCTGCCCACGTACTACCCTCCGTGGCCTGCAGCCCCCGTTACAGTGCAGAAGGAAGAGCTGAGCTCAGGTCACCCCAGGGAAGAGATGTGGAACCCAGAGGTGAAGTCAGAATCCAATGTGATTCTGGATTTCCGGTCAGAGCTCTTCTTCAAAGTGTAGGTGCAAGGAGTCGGGACAGGGCACTGGGGAGAATAAAAATAAAAGGCTTAATGGCTCCAACTCTTGAGCCAGTTTTGCTTCACCAACTGCAAAGTGTGCCTTGACATTTGAAAAGTCTCACTGAGGTTCCGTCTCTGTGTCTCCCCTTTTCATTGCAGGTGTGGCTGGATCTCCTGAAGCCTGTCATCAAGCAGATCAGAAGTAAGTGCAGAAGCACACACATGCATAACTCAGCCACCCCTGCTCGTCCCGCAGCGTCTGGTGCTCAGGGAACCATGTTCTTACCCAGGGTCACTTTTCATCACCCATACATCCACAAGCCCTTAAGGCACATCTTTGAATGTTTTAATAGACATTTTAATTTGGTGGTCACAGCTGGCTTGGAAAAATCGAGTCTTGTTTGGATAAACAGGCAGAGCTCTGAAGCACCAAATCATCAGGCTGGGTCCTGCCTCTGCCCACGTTTCTGGCTGTCGTTCTGGATGGGGAGGGTGGAAAGAAACACAGATGCTGCGGATGGGTGTGACGTTTTCAGTTCCCCTCAGAGCCTGGCCACATGGGAATGTAGATGTGGTTTGGGAGAATAATATGTCCCCAAAGTGTGTGTGTATGGGGGGGCATGTATAGAAGTGTGTGTACATGTATGTTTCTCTGTGTGTATACACATGTCTGTATCTGAATAATAAGCAGAACTGGGCCAGCTCTGGCTTGTCTGCAGACATTGCTTTGGAAAAAAAGACCAATGTGGAACCAGGAAAGGAAAAAGAAGAGAGAACACAGGGCCTGAGCAATAGAACAGCAGGGAGGGTAGTTGCCTTGCATGTAGCTGACCCAGATTCCATTCCTGACATCCCATATGGTCCCCTGGAGCCTGCCAGAAGTAATTCCTGAACACGGCCAGGAGTGTCCCAAAATTAAATCAAAAAGATAAGAGAGGGGCCAGAGCAATAACCCTAACCTTGACCCTAGTAACGCACTAGCCCTGCTCACAGCTTACCCAGATCACCAGCATCCCATATGGTTCCTTGAGCTCACTAAGAATGAGTCCTGAGCACCAAGTCAGGAGAAACCCTTGAACACTTCCAGATGTGTCCCCAAAACAACCAAAACCAATTTTAAAAAAGAACACACAATTTTCTCTCCCTTCTTATGCCCCTCAGTACTGCATTCTGCACCCCTCTCTGCTCTGAGGTCACACTTTGAGGTCAGTCTCTATCCTCAGGGTCATGCAGATGGTCGCTCCAGGAATCAGAGCCCGAGCTAAGGTCTGGGGTGTACCGACAGCACTTCCCTCCTTTAGTGAACCGAGAATCACAGGGCATTGTCTAGCCACACGGAGCCCTGGACGTGGCCCCAATACACAGACACAGTGTCTGTGGGTCCTCATAAGCATGGCTGTCTCAGCATTGAATGAAGCAGACCTTGATGCTGATAATGTAACAGCCCTTGTTAAACATTTACAGAGTAGGAGCTCAGAGCCCCTAGCCTGGACAATCAATCTCTGGTCCCAGCACTCACAGCCCCTTCCTGCCCCTGTGCAGGTGACAGAACCATGAGGATTCCCTGGTGCCGCCTTGACCTGGCTCCAGGTTTACTATGACACTGAGGTGCACCCCATATGCATAGCCCCAGAGGAAAAACACACCCTGGTTCCCTATTTTGAGCTTTGGAACCTGCCCATTGTGTCTTTCCCTATTATTCCAAAACTCAAGTAGCTGCTCAAGGCTTCGGTGTCTGCCTTGGTTAGTTTCCCTCCCATTGTGGAGATCCATACATGCTGCTGACCACCTCACCATAAACAACATTGGGGGCTTCCTTCTAATTTAAATGAGTCGCCATAGAGATGAAGGCACATCTGTTTTGTTGTTGATTTTGTTTTATCTTGTTTTGGGGCCACACCTGGCGGTGCTCAGAGGTTACTCCTGGCTCTGTGCTCAGAAATTGCTCCTGGCAGGCTCTGGGGACCATATGGGATGCTGGGAATCTGACCGGGGTTCATCCTGGTTTGGCCGCATGCAAGGCAAATGCTCTACCGCTGTGCTATTGCTCCAGACCTCCCTTTTTTTCTTTTGGTTCACATCCAGCAGTCAGGTCTTACTCCTGACTCTGTGCTTAGTAATCAAACCTCTGTATTTTAGGGTAGGGTAAAGCAGAAAACTATTTCTTGCCTTTTTGTTTTGTTTTTGGGTCACACCTGGTGTCACTCAGGGGGTCACTCCTGGCTCTGCGCTCAGAAATCACTCTTGGCAGGCACGGGGGACCATATGGGATACCAGAATTTGAACCACCATCTGTCCTCAATAGGCTACCTGCAAGGCAAATGCCCTACTTCTGTTCTACCTCTCCAGCCCCTACTTCCTGCTTTTATAGGCTGGCTATTGAAATAGAGATTTAAGAGGCCAGGTCAGAGGCTCTACAGAACTCCCATCTTGTATCCCCAGCACTGCATGGTCCTATGAGCACAGCTGCAAGGGTTTTAGGGTTTCTGTCTGCCTTAAAGGCTGCAGAATATGAGTTCTGTCCTTTCAAATGGCTGGGCCTGAACATTGCTCCTGTTACAGCTTCTGCTCAAACTGGCTGAGGCTGATGAAGAGCCGTTCATCACGTCTCTGATAGTCTCCGTAATTCTCATCACTTCGGCACAGCCTCCCCCTTCTCTTCTCACCACCTCCTGGCTGTGCCTGAGCTCTTCCTTCTGCTGGTTTCTAAACTCGGACTCAGGCTTTGGCAGGAGAAGGCTGGTCTATTCACTCACTCTCCTTCCAGAGCCCAGTAGGGCCCGAAGCAGAGATAGACTCTTTTTCCAAAGCTGAGGAACACAGCAGTGGCCGGACTTACAGAACCCAAACTCATCATCATTAACTCTTTAAGTTACTTTCATGATCCCTTTGGATTCGAGGAGCTCATAAGACAAGTGTCTTTTGAAATACCTGCTGTGATTGATTGGAGCCAAAGTGATAACATATGTTCCCTTGAGCCTACCAGGAGCGATTTCTGAGCTCAGAACCAGGAGAAATCCCTGAGCTCCACTGGGAGTGACCCAAAAACCAAAATAAATAAATAAATAAATAAATAAATAAATAAATAAATAAATAAATAAATAAATAAATAAATAAATAAATAAATACCTGCTGTGATTGTTAGGAGAGATGACTCAAAGGCCGAGCACAGGCTTTGCATGAAGAAAACTCGAGTTGGGGCCGGAGAGATAGCACAGCAATAAGGCATTTGCCTTGCATGCAGAAGCACGGTGGTTTGAATCCCGGCATCCCATATGGTTCCCCGAGCCTGTCAGGAGCAATTTCTGAGCATAGAACCAGGAGTAGCCCCTGAGCTCTGCCGTATGTGACCCAAAAACCAAAAAAAAAAAAAAAAAGAAAGAAAGAAAGAAAGAAAACTCAGGTTCCACAGCCTGCTCTCCCCTGAGTCCTGATGGGACCAATACCAAAGCACAGAACCAAGAGTAACCCCTGAGCAGTGCTGGGTGTGACCCCTCAACCAAAAAAGACTGGATTGCTGTGACCCTGGCATCAGGCATGGGAGTGGCAATACTCCCTAGAAAGTCTTTTTTTTTTTTTTTTTTTTGGTTTTTGGGCCACACCCGGCGATGCTCAGGGGTTACTCCTGGCTGTCTGCTCAGAAATAGCTCCAGGCAGGCACGGGGGACCATATGGGACACCGGGATTCGAACCAACCACCTTTGGTCCTGGATCGGCTGCTTGCAAGGCAAACGCCGCTGTGCTATCTCTCCGGGCCCAGAAAGTCTTGACTTTGGGGGGAAGGGTGACATTTGAAATGCCAGACATGTGCTGTTACTTTATTCCTCCCTTTTTTTTTCTTAGGACCTAAGAACGTGATTGTTAAGTTTGTGGTGAAATTCTTCCCCCCAGACCACACGCAACTCCAAGAGGAACTTACCAGGTCAGTGGTCTGGAATGGTGGTGGTGGGGGGGACCCTTGTGGGGTGGCCGTGAGAAGAGAAGGTTCATGTTCAAAGTCAGCTGGTTAAACATTTCACAGGGTTCTGGTTTGGAGTGTCAGGGGTCAGCCATCTCCTCTGTCTCAGGTATGGTGACAGATACGATAGCGAGGGAAATGGCTGTTTCTTCCCAGTTGCTCCAATGCTGTCATGTGCAATGAAGTGGTACTGGGTTTCATTTCTGCCCTCTCTCCCTCTGTCTCTGTCTTGGACCCATACTTCATGGGGACTCAGAGTTTTCTCAAGAAATCCAGAGCCGGTCTTTGTTCTGGCCCTGGGCGGCTGGTCAGGGACCATATTCCAGTGACTTTTTTGTGTGTGTGTTTGTGTGTTTTGGTGCCACATCTGAAGGCACTCAGGGGTTACTCCTGGCTCTTCACTCAGAAATCACTTCTGGCAGGCTCAGGGGATCATATGGGATGCAGGGGATTGAACCCAAGTCCATCCTGGATTGGCCACGTGCAAAGCAAATGCCCTCCCTCTGAACTATCGCTCCGGCACATAATTCAATGACTTTGAAACTGTGACCACTTGGAAGAAACTTGAGCACTGTGCTTGCCCTGTCTGGGGAGCTGCCATGTTTGAGCCCCTGTACGTCCCTTCATTCTCCTGCACCTACGTGGTGCTTGGGATTCAGTAGAGCCACCCACAACTATCAGCATCACAATTCCTCATTCAGTCATCTGTAGCCAGGTGCTCCACAGGGACTGTGGGAGAGCAAAGGGAGTTTCTGATATTTTTGTTCAATTTTGGTGCCATTATCCCAACCCCCTCCATGATATTTAGAGTTTACTCCTGGCTCTGAGCTCAGGAATCACTCCTGGAGGTCTTGGAGGGACCATATAGAATGCCAGGACTCCAATCCCGGTTGCCCACATGCAAGGCAAGTGACCTCCCTGCTGTGCTATTGCTCTAGCTGCCTTTTCATCTTTTCAGGGAATCTCTGTCCCACTTTTTGTCCTGTCTCATGCAGTTCTCCATTCCTCTTGGCTGTGAACCTGAGTTCCCTTCACAAAGCATCTTCAGCTGCATGGTTTATTTCCTGTCTTTTCTCTCCCTTCATTAGTACCCGTGAGAGGTCGGAGAGATAGCACAGCATAGGATGTTTACCTTGCATGTCAGGCTTGATCCCCAGCAACCCATTGGTCTCCTGAGCCTGTTCAGAATAATTTTTTGGCCACACCCAGTGACGCTCAGGGGTTACTCCTGGCTATGCACTCAGAATATCGATCCTGGCTTGGGAGACCATATGGAATGCCAAGGATTGAACCAAGGTCTGTCCTGGGTCAGAGGTGTGCAAGGCAAATGCCCTACCACTGCGCAGAAATAATTTTTGAACTCCAGCTGCCGGAAATAATTTTTGAACACAGAAGTAACCTCTGAGTCTCACTGGGTGTGACCCAACCTTTCTCACAAAAAAGAGTACATGTGAGGATTATATCAATCAGGCAGCATCTCCTGATTCAACCCTTTCCTCACACTAGCTTTATTCCCTTTTCTACTTCATTTTTATTGCAAATAATATGACTTAATTCTATATAGGTCCTTACTCATGTGCTGAAGCCTTACTTTTTGTCATTTTTTAAATTGAGTCACAATGAGATATGTAGTTACAAAGTTGTTCATGATTGAGTTTCTTTTTCTTTTTTTTGGGGGGGGAGGGGGTTTGGGCCACACCCGGTGGTGCTCAGGGTTTACTCCTGGCTATCTGCTCAGAAATAGCTCCTGGCAGGCATGGGGGACCATATGGGACACCGGGATTCGAACCAACCACCTTTGGTCCTGGATTGGCTGCTTGCAAGGCAAATGCCACTGTGCTATCTCTCCGGGCCCTCATGATTGAGTTTCAATCAGACACTGTCCAACACCCTTCACCAGGGCACATTTCCCATCACCAACGGCTGACTTCCTGCTCTGTGTTCAGGGATCACTCCTGGTGGTGCTCAGAGAACTACACAGGATGCCAGGAACTGAACCTAGATCAGCCAGTGCCTTCCCTACTATACCATCAGTCCATCCCCTCTTCATCTCAGATCCAGCCCCTCACATTCTTCTCTCTCAGTCCCGAAATGGCTGGCGTCATTTACAGTGATACAAAGGCAGGCCCTATGTGGAAGGGCACATGCAAACATGATTTTCTCAGAACATGATGGTAGAAAGAGAAGTTCTGATTCTCGAGGAAACCAGCCCAGCGAGGAAGCGAGAGAATGTCCTCTAAGGCTCACAGCGGCAGTGTGGCCAGCAAAGATGCCTGCCCGGGACTGGGCTCTGGTCAGAGCTGGGGACAGAGCCCAGAGTCATGCCTGCCTGCACCCTGTGCAACTGCCCTCCGCTTCGTCCCCCACCCTAGGCTGTTGAGGAAGCCACCAGCCTCTCTCCTCAATCCCTGAAGAAGAGCTTGCCAGGTAAAAGGAGCAATTTGTGCAGTTTCCCAGGCAACGGTTGGAACGTACAAAAATTTTTTCCAAGCTCTACTGACTCTTCCAGAGTCTCACAGCAGTCACAGCCAAGGGCATTGCGCACATTGGGGTGACCTGGCCAAGCTGGGCCACTCACCTGCAAGGCTCCGGAGTGACCTTTATTTTTTTAGTTTTTAAGTTTTTGTTTTTGTTTTTTGGAACAAAATCTGTGATACTCAGAGGTTACTCCTGGCTCTGCACTCAGAAATTGCTTCTAGCTTGGGGGACCATATGGGACACTGGGGGATCGGACCGTGGTTCGTCCTAGGTCAGTTGTCTGCAAGGCAAATGATCTACCGATACACTATCTCTCTGGCTCCACCAGAGTGATCTTTAAAAAAGCAAGTGTGAAAATTAAATAAGTAATAAATAAATAAAAAAAAGCAAGTGTGGAAACATTGATGGGGAAGGAAAAGGGGGGGTCAGTGAGGGAGAGCTTGGGTAGCAGATAGTCACATCCCCCTAAGAATAGCCACACCCCGAAAGTACAGGTCTTTTTCACACACCATTTCCTTTAGGCCTTGGAGATAACTCCCTTAAAATGAACCACCTTTCGCCAGTGTCATATTTGGAATGGCAGCTTTTACCCTAACTTGTTTTTGTTTTTTAGGGTTTTTTTGGTGGGTCCACACCCAGCGGTGCTCAGGGTTTCCTCCTGGCTCTGTGCTCAGAAATCACTCCTGGCAGGCCCAGAGACCATATAAGATGCTGGGGATCAAACCCGGGTCTATCCTGGGTCAGGACACCACTCAGGGTGCCAGGGATCAAACCTGGATCAGCTGCATGCAAGGCCAGCACCCTACCCACTATAATATTACAATATTATCCCCAAAAATTGATAAAAAAAAAAAAAGGGCTGGAGAGATACCACAGCGGTAGGACATTTGCCTTGCACACGGCCAACATAGGACAGACACTGGTTCTATTCCCAGAATCCCAAGTGGTCCCCCGAGCCTACCTGGAACCATTTTGGAGCGCAGAGCCAGGATTAAACCCTGAGTGCTGTTGGGTGTGACCACCAAAACAAAAAGAAAAAGAAAAACTTAAATACCTGAGGTGGTGAGCTGTCGTTTTGGAATGCCATAGCCATATCTCTCCACAGACCAAGACCTGCACCACTCGGGACTCCCTGCCTTTGCCCTGTGCGGTCCATGAGCATGGACTTGTAAGCAGCAGACCCCATCCTGCCTGGAAACAGGTGTCCTAGCCACCCACCCTCCGTACCTAACCCCTGTGTCTGTGGTCTGTCTTTACAGGTACTTGTTCGCTCTGCAGGTGAAGCAGGACCTGGCACAGGGCAGGTTGACATGCAGCGACACCAGCGCGGCTCTCCTTGTCTCTCACCTTGTGCAGTGTAAGTGTTCCACTGCCCTGTGGGGGTCGGGTTGAATGTGAGGCCACACAGGGCCACCAGCGTTAGCGTCGAGGGTCTGGCGGGGTGTGACACCATCTGAGAATAATAACACCACCTCTGTGCACCTATGCAGCTGGCGAGGATACCCTAGGCGTAGTGTCCAACTGCATAAGACCATCAGAGGGGCCATCTGCATAGCTATGTCTGTCCCCCACCTTCACTCCAAGACCCGTGCCCTGAACTACCCAGTATTCAGGGTCCATGGTGGCTGAGAGCTCAATTGTCTCCAAGGAGAGTCTGGGATGGTCCAGGCATGGCCCAGTAGCCTAAACTTACCCTGTCCTGCCCTGAAATTCAATTTCTTTCTCTCCCTTTTTTATTTTGTAGTGTTTTGTTTTGTTTGGGGGCCTCACCCAGCGGTGCTCAGGGCTGACTCCTAGCTAGTTCTATGCTCAGGAATCATTCCTGGCAGGCTCAGGGGACCACATGGGATGCCAGGGATGAAACCTGGGTCAACCACATGCAAGACAATTTCCCTCCCCACTGTGCTCTCTCTCTCTGGCCCTTCATTTCCCTCTTGCCTGTGGCCTTCAGCCTTCAGACAACCATCCAGAATTCACCTCTGCTTCTATCTCAAATTCTGTTGACCGGTGAGGCTGGCTCGGATCTTAGTGGTCTGAAATGAGATCCTTTAATTCACTTCCTGTAAACAGAAAGTAAATTCAGTGTAGACTATCTGGCAGGCTGAAACTCAAGGACAGCCCCCTGCCTCCCATTCGCAAATCTTTTTGTTCTCTCAGGTAAGGCAGAAGAAATTTGAAATTAAAAATATACATAAAATCCTTCAGGGGAAAAAATCATATGTGTATACCCAGGTCACTGTAGGGATGTGAGTCTAAAAAAAGACATTGCTGTCATATCATTTTAAAATTTTCCTTGCATATGAAGTAGTTGGAATATAAATCAGAGCCCTTCATCCCACGGTAGCCAAGATCTCCAGAGCTTTATAGGAAATGTCGCTCATAGTAATTGCCAAATTTCCACACTGGCTGATGGGGTAAAATGCTTTCTATTAATGAGACTTATATATATATATATAGGCATTATTGAAGGCCCGTCAGACTTAATAAATAGAGGTACTTTGATCTCTTTGGGAAAAAAAATATGTGAGAAAAAAAAATCAAACAAGGGACCTGAGAAGCAGTACAGCAGGGGCAAGAGAGATAGTGCAGTGAGTAGGATATTTACCTTGCAGGTGGCCAACATGGGTTCCATCTCCAGCAAGTTATATAGTCCCCTGTAGTAAAATAACAACATTGTGAGATCATCCTACTTGCAGTGTTTCTAACCCCTTAGGTAAACAGGTCTGAAGAAACAGGGTAGCATCGAAGAAATAATACACCCAGCTAGTTAGGAAAGGATGATCATGGCATCCGTGACCTTTTGCCTCACACTCTCTGCCTGAGCACACAAGCCAGACTCTTCTTTCTTTATTAAAATCAATCCCTGGTGCTGAAACCATGGCGCCTTGCCGCGCTAACCCAGGATGGACCACGGTTCGATCCCCTGGTGTCCCATATGGTCCCCCAAGCCAGGAGCGATTTCTGAGTGCATAGCCAGGAGTAACCCCTGAGCATCTTGGGTATGGCTGAAAATCCAAAATAAAAATGAATAAATAAAATAAAATGAATCCACAATACCAGGAGGGGGGAGATAGAGAATGAGACAAAAGTACCTACCCAGTGGGCTTTTACATATCGAAGGAAGAGTTTTAAGGAAGGAGGAAGTTGAGGGAACATCTTTGGGATTAATAGCGGGTAACACTTTATACCCTAAACCCCACGAGGAGTGACCCCTGAGCACCAAGCCTGGAGTAAGCCCTGAGCACTGCCAGTGTGGTACAAAACTACCCCCCCAACAAACTAAGAAGTATTCCTATTATTCACCTGTGATTCCAAGTGCTGTGAACAGTTACAATATTTTTATTATCTTGGGTGATTTATAGAACTTCAATTCCTTTTCTTTTTTCCTTTCTTGACATTTAAAAATTACTTTATTTAAGCACTGTGGTTTACAATGTTATTCGTAACACAGGTTTATTTTCCCACAGTTACAGAGTTGTTCATGATTGAGTTTCAGTCATACAATGTCCAACACCCTTCACCAGTGCACATTTCCCACCACAAATGTTTCCTTCCACAGTTTCCCTCCCACCCTTCCCCTTGCCTGCCATTATGCCAGACATTTTCTTCTCTTCTGCCCCCAAGAATCTCATGTCCGCATATTGAATCATCCGCAGGTTCAGTCACAGAAGGGGACTTTCTTACACTCCTGTGAATCATGTGTCAGTTTTTAGCTCTTGATTATACTCCCAAAGAAAGCAGAAGGCTGACCTGTCTCCCTTTAGTAGAAGCCATTCCCAAGCTCACTCACTGGATTCATCTCTTCTGTAACTGAATTTACCTTTTCCTTGGCTCTCTCCTTGGGACTCCTGGAGTCCTTCTCTGGATCATCTTTATTCTCCAAGGTATTCCTCAGCTTCTGACCTAGATAGGCCCTGGTAACCATTCAAGCTTGTCCAATGACAGATCAATGTCTTTGGACCAGCTGAGAAGAAGGCTGAGTAGGTAGAGAAGCATGTTGTAAAGATGCCCCTGGGGAGAGCTAGGGAGACAATACAGGGCTGAGGCACTTGCCTTGGTTGTGAGGGACTGGCTTAATTCATGCCCACTGCATTTGGTGCCCTGAGCACTGCCACAGATGACCTCCTGAGAGCCAGGAGTAAACCCTGAGAACCTCCAGTTGTGGCCCAAACCTCTTCCTCTAAAAGTGCCCACATGGAGTTGACATTTCTTTTGCTCTTTTGTTGGGGCTAGACCCAGCAGTATTTTCTCCTGGCTCTGAGCTCAGGAATCCACTCCTGGCTGTGCTCAGGCTGGTCCCAAGATTCAAACTGGGATTGGATGCATGCAGGGCAAGGCTTTAACCTTAGTACTATGCCTCTGGGCTCCTGGAGTTGGCATTTCTGCTGGGAGACAGACAGACAGACAGACAGAGAAGGATCCCATTCTCAGGATCATGCCAGTAGAATACATTTTGCTTCCCAAGATTTGGCGTGATGAGTATTTCTTCTCCCCACCTCCCTCGAAAACCTCCAGTGAACAGACTGCTAAGGGATTTCGTATGCCACAAGCTAAGATGCTATCTTGGCCTCAAGGTCACTTACAGCCTGACTTAAACATTAGCTGATTCTCAAACTCTGCAGACCCCTTTTGGACCCTGTTCTACAGTCCAAAGACCCAAGTACATGGAGAGCAGCCAGCTAACTTCCCTTTGTGTCACTGTTTTTGGAGAGTGAAGAAAGGCCAGGGACTTTGAAAGAGAAGGGAGGTGGTGACACTGTTCACAAAAGAAAAGCAGATTCTAACATTACATGGACTCGTGGATAAGAGCTTGTGCTCCAAAAGTCTGTCTAAGAAGCCCCATGTTGGAGCTCCTGGGAGTCTTAGGATAGTTTACTTGCAAACTCCATTTTTGGGGTTCTCAGTAGTTCTCACCAGTAGGCATCCCCCCAACCACAGGATCCAAACTCCCGACTTCAATTCCAGCTGAACTTCAGCAAGCCCATCCTTGGTTTTGCTCCGACTGTAAACACTGTCCTTTCCTGCTTTGTGCACTTCTCCAGGATTTAGGGGTGATCTCCCTGTCACAGTGGCCCCTGTGTGACATGCTCATAGGCATTCCTAAGCACAGGATTGCTGCAGCAGCGGGCCTGGGAGAGCAGGCATGGACTTCAGGTGGGCATCATTCAGGCTTGAGCCCCTGAGTGCTTAGAGCCTTGAATTCTGCTGCCTTTGACTGAAATATGCAGGGAATAAGGCCAGTGGGTCAAGAGTGGGTTCTAGCATTGGCAGGAATGATCCCCTTCATATCCCCAAGAAGCACTGGCTTAGGATCGACTGGTTGGCTCTTCTCACGTACTAGATAGATTCCAGCCACTGTGACCATGTAGAATGCCCAGAGAGAAGAGGGCATTGCCTTCAGTCCACACTGCAGAGCCATACTTAGGTTTTCATCCCTGTGTTGCAGGGAATTTAATTTTGTTTTGCTGGGGGACAGAGGGATTATTTCAGGGAAGATGAGTGGAAAGTGACCCATTGGCCCTCACAGATCAGTGAGGGCTCCAGGAGTGGCAATAGACTCAGACAGAGATTTCCTTTTTTTGTATTTTGTTTTGGGACCATACCCAATAGCACTCAGGGGTTACTCCTGGCTCTGCACTCAGAAATCGCTCCTGGCAGGCTCAGGGGACCATATGGGATGCCGGGAATCAAATCCAGGTCCATCCCAGGTCGGCCTCGTGCAAGACAAATGCCCTACCACTGAGATTTTTAACAGCTTCTTGGTATGGCCCAACGTTCCTCTTTCCAAGGAGGATGGGCTGCCTTGTGTGACATTTCTGTGACACGGGTGTCACACCTCTGCCCAAGAGAGACTTCTGGATACTCAACATCTCTTATGTTAAGCCTGACCACACTGACTTGCAGCAGATGGAGAAAGACCAACTGTTCCTTCCACTGGCACAATCTGAGCCAGAGCTGGCGTGGGAAGCTGGGATTTTTGAGGTTCGGCTCTGTCCCTCCCATTCCCACAGGATACCGATGATGTGGGACTCTGCTGAAGACACCTGAGAAAAATTAATTTCCTGTTCCCTCTAGGTGGAATGATTATGAAAAGTTCCTATCCAGACACTCCTTTCCCACAGCTGGACTATAAAATTAATTTTGTTTTTGTTTGGGGGACACACCCGACAGTGCTCAGGGCTTACTCTTGGCTCTGTACTCGGGAATTAATCCTGGCAGACTCTGGAGATTAGATGGGATGCCAGGGATCAAACCCAGGTTGACCATATTGACTACATACAAGACAAGCGCCCTTCCCAGTGTACCATTTCTCTGGCCCCTAGACTATACAAATTGAATAAACTTAAATTTTCGACCATTTGGGCTGTGCCTTCATAACCAGGAATATTCACACCTGTGGTTGGGTTGTGTTATTTGGGACTGCCTAGTGGAGCTCATTGGAGATCATAGCCAAGACCCTCTGCCTGCTAACAGGGCACCCCATCTCTCCCCACTCCCCAAACCTCATTTCTGTGAATCATAACACATTTGGGAATTTGTGCGAATAATTATGCAAGAATTTCAAATGTTAGGAGCCAACCAGGTAGTACAATGGGTAGGGCCCTTGCCTTGCACATGGCCAACCCAGATTCAATCTCTGACATCCCACATGATCTACCTTGCCCCACCAGGAGTAATTCCTGAGAGCAGAGCCAGGAGTAAACCCTGAGTGCCACTGGGTGTGCCCTCCCCTGCCCCCGAAAAAAGAAAAGAAGAAATTAAAAAGAATTTCAGAGGTCGGTTTTGTTAAGCCCTGAGGTTCTGGGACTGATTTCAAAGTACGAAGGTCACTAGCCACAGATCTAAATGCTCCCTAGTTAGCTGGAAAGGAAAGAAAGGCCAAGCATGTGGAGAGCGAAAAGATGGATAGTTCTGGAAGAAGATCTTTGCAACTGTTGGAGGGGAGGAGGAACAAACAGCCTTGTTCCATGGACAAACACCACATCCTCTGACCTTTCACCCCACCAGCTGGGAACCGTCTGGTGGGGGCCAGCTTCCGGTTCTCTGGCCCAGAAACAGCCCGCTGGGAATCGAACAGCTTGTGGCTATTAATCACACGTGGCTGGTTTTTCTTTCTGTCTCTTTGTAGCTGAGATTGGAGATTTTGATGAAGCATCGGACAGAGAACACTTAGCAAAAAATAAATACATACCTCAGCAAGATGCACTGGAAGATAAAATCGTGGAGTTCCATCACAACCACATGTAAGTGTCTCGTGTACACTCTGACATATATGCTGCCATATCTATTATGCACAAATCACATGCCATAAACATAGGTGCAGTTTCGCTGACAGATACACACACGTGCCTTCTCACATACATGGACACATGTGTACAGACACACATACTACACATTAAGACATATACTCACATGGGCATATATGCAAACATATACTCACACACAGACGTATTTACATGTGTTCACTTGCCTTATGTCCACATTGTGCCACACTCACACACCATTGGGGATCAAATGCTCCCTCCAAAAAAGTTTGGGGGCAAGAGCAAAGGCTCATAGGTGTTATTCTTTAGCCTGATTCTGCAAGCCCACCTGCACAAGACCCGTTTATCTGTACCCCAAGGAAGTTGCCTTGCAATTTTAGAAATAAAATATAACCCATACTTAAAATAACCAGCAGGGGATAAAATCAGCTCACTAAGCCAGGGAAGTGGTGAAGCAGAAACAAAGAATATCAAGAAGCACAAAGCCTTTGCTGCCTCTCTGGGTGTTGGCTGGCTCAGAAACAATGCATGCAGGGGCTTCTCCAGCCACTGTGGCTACATTTTAAGAAGGTACCTGAAGGCAGCTATAAAAGTTGGTCCAGAGGGCTGGTCTATGGTAGGAAGCTTGCCACAAAGAGCAGGGAGGACAGTGAGGGCAGAGAAGGGAGCACTGTGACAATGAGAGTTGGAAATGATCGTTCTGAACCAGAATTGGATGCTGAAGGAAGGGAAAGTGATTGGCATGATATCCTTTCAGTAACAATAGTGCAAATCACAGTGTCCAAAAGGAAAAAAGAAACAGAGTGGAGAGGGAAGAAGGAGGAAGAGGAGAAAAATGTCTGCCACAGAGGCAGGGAGAGTGGAGGGCAGAGAAGGAGGGAAACTTGGGGAAATATGCACTGGTGAAAGGTGTTGGACATTGACTGAAAATCATGAAACATTTTGCAACTGTGCATCTCACAGTGATTATATTAAATAATTTATTTTTAATTTTTTAATTTAAATTATTTTTAAAAATTGAATTTGACTTGTTTGTTTGATTTGGGCCACACCCCGTGATGCTCAGGGGTTACTCCTAGCTATGCGCTCAGAAATCGCCCTTGGCTTGGGGAACCATATGGAATGCCCAGGGATAGAACCTCCATCTGTCCTAGGTTAGTGCGTGCAAAGCAAGTGCCCTACCACCTGTGCCACATCTCTGGCCCTGGGTAATATTTTTTTTTTTATAAAAAGGGGCCTGGGGAAAAAAAAGGGGGGGGGCCTGGGGCCAGAATCATAGCACATCAGGTAGGGCATTTGCCTTGCACACAGCCAACCCTAGTTCCATCCTGTCATCCCATATAGTCCCCTTCAAGCACTGCCAGGAAATAATTCCTGAGTGCAGAGCCAGGAGTAACTCCTGAACACTGCTAGGTGAGATCCCAAAACCAAATAAATAAAATGTTTATTATTTAAAAAAATAAAAAAATAATAATAATAATAGTGGCCCCAGGCTCTAATTGCAATTTTAGATCCGGGCAGGTGACTCACACCTTGTCTTAGCACTAGGGTATTTTGCTTGCGTGTGACCTCAAAGGAAACTACTTGAGATTCAAAAAAAAAAAAAAATGGGGCCAGTGTGGGGCAGCCTCCGGGTTTTGTGTTACAGAAGCAAAAGCCCTTTTGTCCCTGTGCGTCAGTTTGGAGGGGTGGTGAATGAGGGGAGGGTGTCACTTGATCAGGAAGCCCCATTGTGGGCCATGAAGCGCCTTTTACTTTCCCCAAAGAGGTTGCTTCATCTCGCCCTGGTGGACTCGGGGAATGCAAATCTCCTGGCCTTTCTCTGTGCTTTTTTGTCTCCCCAGTGGACAGACCCCCGCAGAGTCAGATTTCCAGGTGTTGGATATTGCCCGCCGGCTGGAGATGTACGGAATCCGCCTGCACCCTGCCAAGGACAGGGAAGGGACCAAGATTAACCTGGCCGTGGCCAATACTGGCATTCTAGTGTTTCAGGTACGGGCCAAGCCGCCCTGGCCAATGTGCAGAGAAGGTGCCACCTTTCCAGGTCAGCCTGAATTTTCAGGGAAAGGGGAGGGAGAAAGGAAGCTTGTCTGTGATCTTCGCTTTCTTCCCAGCCTTTCAACTTCCAAGTTCTGTGTCACTGCCTTCTGTGTCTTGATCAGAGATGTCTCAACTGTCGATTTGTTCAAATTCCTTTATTTTTTTTTTTTGGAGGGGGGCACACACCGGGTATGCTCAGGGGTTACTCCTGGCTATGCACTCAGAAATAGCTCCTGGCTTGGGGGACCATATGGGACACCTAGGGATAGAACATGCAAGGCGAACACCACTGCTCCGGCCCCATCGAATTCCTTGATTTTGTGGCACTTGTGTTGTTATTGTTGTGATGGTGAGAGTCACACCCAAAGGTGCTCTGGGATCAGACACAGGCGTGTATGTGCCCTATCACTGAGCACTATCCTGGCCTGAACCTTCCTTTCTTGGGGGACTGCGTGCCCCAACCGTACTTCTAGCTGAGTCTGCACTCTCCATGAATCAATCCTGGTGGGGCTTTGGAGTGGGGGAACCCAATGTTAGGCCGGGGATTGAACCCAGGAATTGCCACGTACAAGGCGAGTGCCTTGATCCCCATATTGTCTCTCCAGCCCTGGTGAGGGTAGGAACGAGGGGCAAAAGGCATGTGGCAAGTCCTTCTTCATACCCTACATCCCAACTAGCCACCAAAGACAAGGCTGGGGGATTTGTCACTCTCCCCCCCCAGCCCCCGCATTTTTACCACGATTCTGTAGCCTGAAGTCCAGCCACTGACTGGCTGCTCTGCCCAATCCTGGCGAAGGAGCCAGACTGGCTTGGACATGCAAAGACGCCGCCAAGCCATGTGTCAAGGCTGGCACTGGTGCTTACTGGGGAAGCTCATTCTAAGCTTCAGCTGTGTGCCTGTGGCTGAGTTAGAACTTGAGACCGCTACATCTCCACATCTGTCCCAGAGGAGGAAAAATCTCTCTCATCTCTTACTCTTGCAAAACATAGGGCACATGTCTTGGCTACTAATGATTTGGCAGGGCCTCATGGTTTTTGTTTTTGTGGGGGCCCACACCCAGCTAGGGTTGGGACTCCCTTCAATTTTTGCTCTCAAAGATCACTCCTGGCAGGTCTTTGGGGGACCCCGTGGTGTAAAATATGTCCCCACATTGTGAAATACTGCACATGTGTATTTCCACCCCAAGGCAGACAGGTCTGATGCAGGTACCCAAGAAGGATTAATAAACCAAGCCAGTCAAAAAAAGAGTCATGGAGGCAGTGGCTGCTCCCTCACAGTGTCTCCAAGCACCCACACAAACTGACCTTTATTTATACTCCCAGTACAAAATTCACCAGGTGTGTGTGGGGGTGGGTGGGTGTCGAATGATCCAGATGGACTTTTACATATCAATGGGCTAGGTTTATAGGAAAGAGGAAGATGAGTGAATGCCTTTGTTTTGGGTTAATAACTGGGTGTCATCTTCTACTGTGGGATGCTGGGGATCAAGCCCAGGTTAGTGAATGTCCTCCCCATTGTACTGTCTTCCAGTATCATTTTTCTTTCTTTTTTCTTCGGGCCTTTCTCTAGGCCAACCTCTCTCCTCTCTGGAGGCGGACTTGGTTGGCAGGCCTGGTCCTGTAATTAGTGAGAAATAATTAGCTGGGAATCACAGAATCCGCCTTCTCGCTGCCTCAGAGCGTGAGAACCCTCCAGTTGAAGGTTTGCTCACCAAACAACATACAATCTCCAGTCCCCCACTTCCCCCAAGCAGGTCAGTCCCGCCATCACTGGGGAGTCAGTTGGATTATCTTGTTTGGTTGGTTTTTGGGTCACGCCCGGTGGGGCTCAGGGTTGACTCCTGGCTCTGCACTCAGGGATCATTCCTGGTGGTAAATAGGGAATTATATACAGCACCGTGGGTGGAACCCCGGTCAGCGACGTTCAAGGCAAATAAATGCCATTTCCTGTCTTCTGTCTCTCTGGCCCTGGCCATCAGCCTTTGTAGCTCATGATCTGATGCTCTTTTTTTAGGGCTTCACCAAGATCAATGCTTTCAACTGGGCCAAGGTGCGGAAGCTGAGCTTTAAGAGAAAGCGCTTCCTCATCAAACTCCGTCCAGATGCAAATGTAAGTGGGTCCCCGAAAAGAGGGGGTGACCGTGGGGCTTCTAAGTGGGGGATCAGGGCACACAGCTCCTCACTGCATCCAGAAAAATAAAATGCCAGCCATGCCTTCTCAGCCAATATTCACTACTTCACCCTAGCTGTGTCTCCACCCAGAAGTCCCCATTGGGCCTTCTGCCAGCTCCCAGGCAATACCTTTGTCCCCCAAACCTCTGCCTATACATTCTCACGGCTCATGACTGCTCCCTACTTTTGTGCTCAGAACCCCAAAGCTGTTGCTCAAATTGGAACCTGCTGAGAGAGGAGTTAGGCCCTCTTCACTGGTAGAAAACATGGGGGAGACAGAAGGTACACCTCTGGGTCCCCCATCTAGAGCTGAGGGCCCCTATTCCCATGGACAAGCCTGTTCCTGACTTCACCTCTGTCCTCACATCTGGGATGAATGAATTAGGCTTTTGTGGCCCAAGCCAGCAGGCCGGGCCCCCACGAGCGGTGCTTTTCTGTGGGAAAATGCATTAAATGTTCCCGGAGATGGACGGACAGACAGATGCGTTGCTGCAAGTTTTTTTTTTAAACACTGGAGGCTGCAGCTGCTTGGAGCAGGGAGACTAACTCCCCCTGGCCCTGCCCCTGTGCCCCTGTGCTGGGAAACTTAAGGCCTGTGGTAACTCTTGTTTATGTAATTTGACCTCTGACATGGGAAGCTTTCAGTCTGGGAGTAGAGAATGACCAGATCCCCTTTCCGGAGTCAGAGGACAAGGTTTTGGTTTTTTTTTTAATGCTTTTAGTGCTCGAGAAAAATGCTCACTTCCAGCTGGGTTGGTGGGTGTTTCCCATGGAGGCAGAGGGCAGCTGGACTTGGGCAGGACAAGGCCAGGCCAGAGAAGAAAGAAGGTGGGAAAAAGAAAGAAGCCTGTGATTTTATGACAGCCAAAAAAGAGTCTCAGTCCCTAACTTAGCTGTGTTTGGTTTTGGTTTTGGTTTTGGGGGAGTCAACATGTGACAGTCAGTGTTCAGGGCTTACTCCTGGCTCTGCACTCAAAGCCACTCTGCACCACTCCTGGTGTTGCTTAGGGGACCATAAGCCCGAGTTGGCCTTGTCCAAAGCAAATGCCTTCCCTATTGTACTATTGCTCTGACCCCAGCGTGTCTTTTGTTTTTTGTTTGTTTGCTTTTGTTTTGGGGTCACACCCAGAGGTGCTCAAGGATTATTCCTAGCTCTGCGCTCAGAAATCACTCCTGGCAGGATTGGGGGACCATATGGGATGCCAGGAATCGAACCCAGGTCTGTCCTGGGTTGGCCACATGGAAGGCAAACACCCTACCACTGTGCTATCTCTCCGGCCCTTTTTTAGATTTTTTTTTTTAAAGAGGGGACTGTGAGTCAAATAAACTCATTAAGGGTATTTTATTTTTTGGTTTGTTCTTTTTTTTTGGTGGATTTGTTTGTTTTGTTGTTTGTTTCTGCTGGGACACACTCAGTAGAGCTTCAGAGTTACTTCTGGCTTTGCATGCAGAGATCATTCTTGGCAGGGTTTAGGGAACCATATGGGGTGCTGGGGATTGAATCCAGATTGGTTGTATGCAAGGCGGGCACCCTCACCACTACTGTACTATTGCTGCAGCCCAGTGTTTTAATTTTTTTAAAGGGGGGAATGTCAGCCAAATAAACACACATTTGGGGGGTTTGGATTTGCTTATCATTTTCTTAAAGGGGTCATTTTTGGGGAGTGGTTTGTTTTATCGTTTGTTTATTTCTTGGGACATACCTAGCTATGGTCAGGGCTTTCTCCTGGCTTTGCTCTCAGGATCACCCCTGGCTAGGCTTATGGGACCATATGGGATGCCAGGGATCAAACCCAGCTTATTCAAATGCAAGGCAAGCTCCCTTTCTACTATTCTCTCTCTGGCCATACACCTGTACATGGATCCTGCAGGGACTTCCTATTGTTTCTGAGCCCCTTTCAGTGGGGCGAAATCCCCAATGTCCAGCAACCCCATGGCTTTAAATGACTCTGCTCCCTGAACTAGAGTGTTTCTGGTCTCGCATAAGCAGGGCCTCATGTTAGGTCCTAAGGTGTGACTTTCTTCTCCCTCCCCAATGTCTGAGGCCCCAGACACACCAACCCTAGGGATGCTTTCTCTCTCCAGAGCTCCTACCAGGACACCTTGGAATTCCTCATGGCCAGCCGCGACTTGTGCAAATCCTTCTGGAAGATCTGTGTGGAGCATCACGCCTTCTTCCGGCTATTCGAAGAACCCAGGCCCAAGCCAAAGCCTGTTCTGTTCAGCCGAGGGTCTTCATTCCGGTTCAGGTAGGGGGTTCGAATTGTCTCCATTGGGCATGTGAGGGAAGAACAGCCTTGGGGTGGAGAAGGCTGCAAACCACCCTGCTTTGCTGGTCTCTACTGCTATAGAACTTTCTTCTTGTGACCTGGGAAACTGAAGGGACCTGTTGGCACTTAGGGACACACCCCTGTATGTTCTGCAGACAGACACACCTGTGGCCCTATTCCCTGACTAGCCCCCACATGGTCAAGGCCCTGCTCTTTGCAGAAGGCTGACCTAAGCCTTTCTGCTACCTGACCTCCAGGGAGGTCATGGATGTGTCTTGCACATGAGGAGATGGTTTGGGGCTGAAACGATAGCACAGCAGTCAGGGCATTTGTCTTGCATGTAGCTGACACAGGTTCCATCCTGGCATCCCGAGCCAGAAGTGATTTTTGAATGCACAGCCAGGAATAAGCCCTGAGTGCTTCCAAGTATGGCCAAAAAAGAAACACTCCCAAAATTTAATAAATCATGAAAGGGTAGTGGGTTAGCTGGACTCTGTCCAGGACTTAGGATATTGAGGGAACCATCTAGAACCAGCAAAGATCCTGGGTCTCCCCACTACCCGGGGAGGAAGACGGAAGCGGGAAGCATGCAGGGATGGGTTCTGAGGGGATCCCACAAAATTGCCATGTGAGTCTTCCTTTCTTGCTCTTTACCTCAGTGGCCGGACTCAGAAGCAGGTTCTGGACTTCGTCAAAGAAGGAGGCCATAAGAAGGTGCCGTTTGAGAGGTGAGTGGAAGCCGGGCTGCGTGCATAGTCCCACAGTCTGCCCTGCAGGCAGTGCATGGCTGGTGCGCTGAGAGAGAGGGTGGGAGAGAGAGAGAGATGGGGCTGGAGTGAGAGGGCAGCTAGGCTCTGTGGGGTGAATCACTGAAAAAGCTGCTCCTTGTCCTTGGGGATTGAAAATCAGGGGAGCACAATTGTAGCACAGCAGGGAGGGCATTTGCCTTGAGCGTAGCCAAACCTGGGTTCGATCCCCTGCTCCCATATGGTCTCCCGAGCACCACCAGGAGTGATCAGTGAGTGCAGAGCCAGGAATAAACCCTGAGAACAGCCGGGTGTGCCCCAAAAACCAAAGAAAAGAAAGAGTGGGAGAGAGTGATTTTCTGTCCCTTTGGTGATAGCAGTGCTAGCAGGAACATGCCCGAGGTGAAATATGAGGCCTCACATATACAAGATGAGCACTCTAGCCCAAGTCAGCCCCGGCTCACTTCCCCAGGTCTGCTTTCCACAGAGCATGAAGGTACCACTCGGAGTTGAAAAAATGGAAGACTAGGTAGGGGGGTCAGATATGCTTGTAGCTCTGCTTGTTCCCCAGGCCTATCCCCTGCATTAATTCCCAGTTACTCTGAAAACCCCTTTTAGCAGGGTTCAGGGACTTGGGCCACTCCCAGCGAGCCCATCTACTGACTCATTGCTCTGGCCTGTAGTTCAGGGTGCGGACCGCAGGATGGAGGGGGGAGTCTCTAGACTCTAACCTATAGTGCTGCAGTGGCGAGAACTGAACCAAAGTAGCCACAGACCAGATATGTTCCTCACCCCACAGCTGGGCTCCCTTGCCCTACGCCTCCCTGTCCGTAAAGTGGGGGACACCCAGGGTGCCTCTGGGTTGGGAGCTGCCAGAAAGGGGTATTAAGATCAAGAAAAGAGTCTTGAGGACTGTCTCAGAAGTGTTTTTCTTTTTCTTTCTTTTATTTTTTTGGGGGAGTTTTGGGCCACCCCCAGTGGTGCTCAGGGGTTACTTCTGGCTATGTGCTCAGAAATCGCTCCTGGCTTGGGGGACCAGATGGGATGCTGGAGGATCGAACTGTGGTCCATCCTAGGTTAGTGTGTGCAAGGCAGGCCACTCTACTGCTCGTGCCACCACTCTAGCCCCCCACTCTTTTTTAATCAACAAATGTTTCATTTCCACTCATCACCATCACAGTTTACTCATTTAACCCTCTCACTTTCCTTCCATTTACCTTTCTGATAATCACTTTTGATTTTAGAGCCTAAAACTTTTTCCCTTTATTTTTCTTTTTGCTTTATGGGCCACACCCAGAGACATCCAGGGGTTACTCCTGGCTCTGTGCTCAGAAAGTGCTCCTGGCATACTGGAGGGACCATATGGAATGCCAGGGATGAAACCCCACCCCACCCCACCCCTATCTCGGTCGGCAGCATGCAAGGCAAACGCCCTACTGCTGTGCTATCTATCTGGCCCCTGAGCCTAAAACTTTTAGAAGTTCACTCTTTTTCTTAGGTTTTCTGATGTCTATCAAATAGCGATAGATCCTTTTTGTTTTGTTTTGTTTTTGTTTTGTTTTGTTTTGGGGCACTCCCACCAGAACTCAGGGGTTACTTATTCCTGGCTGTGTGCTCAGGAATCTCTCCTGGCAGGCCGCTGGGGATCGAATCCGGGTCAGCTGCTTGTAAGGCAAACATCCTACCAGCTGTGCTATCGCTCTGGCCTGTGTTAAAAAGTGGTTGATGGGGGGCCGGAGAGATATCTGGAGGTAGCGCATTTGCCTTGCATGCAGAAGGACGTTGGTTCAAATCCCGGAATCCCATATGCTCCCCCAAGCCTGCCAGGAGCAATTTTTGAGCATAGAGCCAGGAGTAACCCCTGAGCACTGCCAGGTGTGACCCCCCCAAAAAAAAAAGTGGTTGATAGTTGAGTTTCAGTCCTACAATATTTCAACAGCCCATCCTGTGAGAAGTATTTTTCTTGTTCTGTTTGAATACACTACCCCCAAGTACCATTCAAATGAACTCCAAGACGGGGGTTTACAGGTTTTCCCTTGAGCGTTGCTGCCTGGGTGTGGCCCCAAAACAAAATACAAAGCTTTCAAAGCTTTGTAATGATGACAGCTGTCCTGTTCATGTCATTTCTTTGTTTGTGCCTCTTGTTCACAACAGATGGACCTAAAGCCCTTGGCTCCACAGGCATTGTCATTGTCTCTTCTCTCAATCCATGTCCCTCCTGTTACATCCTCGAGCATCCAAAACTAATAGGAGGGGCCAGAACCATAGGACAACAGCTGGCCAGATATTAGCCTGCATATAGCTGGGCCAACGACCACCAGCAATGATCCCTGAGGACCAGACAACATTCTAATTTTTGCAGCATGCATTCTAATTTTTGCCATCTTTGGTGTGACCTCATGTACCAAAAAGGATTCCATTCACCACTGATAGACAGACTGGGTATTGCATTAGGATTTAGAGGGCCGAGCCGTTGCTACTATCACCCTTAGAGATGCCACCTTCTGGCAGATTTAGGAGCTACAGAATAAGTTACAGAGTTTTCAGAAATGTGACCCAATAGTCACATTCCAAGTTCTTCATTCCCAAAAACACCCCCAATGTGCATCCTTTTTAATTGTTTGTTTGCTTTTGGTTGGGTTTGGTTCGGGAGGGGTCCATACCCAGAAGTTCTCAGGGTTTTCTCCTGGCTCTGTGTCAGGGATCACCTCTCCTGGCTGTTCTTGGGAGACTATATGTGGTGCCAAGAATAGAACTAGGGTTGGTCACGTGGAGGGCAAGTCCCTACCCATTGTGCTATCTCTCTGGCTCTCCAATGCACATCTATAAAGGCTCCAATGAAAAGTGCCACTTCGGCTCTCTGATTCAGAGTGCAGGGATTCCCTTTGGGTGTTCATGTGGGTGCTCTTAAACTACGTCTCCCTTTGGCATTGCACCACTCTCTTCTATACAGTCTCTCTAGTCTTAGTGTCTGAAAAGTTGCCAGTTTTGCTTTTGTTTGAGGGGCCACATCCAGCAGCGCTCTGGGGTTATTTCTGGCTCTGTGCTCAGGAATCACTCCTGGCAGGCTTGGGGAGATATATAGGATGCCAGAGATAAAATCCAAGTTGGCTGCAGGCAAGGCAAATACCCTACCCATTGTGCTATAACTGTGGCCCCCAAGTTACCAGTGTCTTTTCTCAGAATAAAAAGGGGACAGTGTACAGGGAAAAAAAAGGAGATGGAAGCAGACTTGGGGCCTCTGCTAGGATCCTAGTTTGTCCCTCAGGCAGACCAGTCACAGCCCATACAGTAGGCAGCTGGCTGGCAATCACTGACCACTACAGAAGTCATCTAGAATGTCATTGCCTGGAGTGTGTGCATTGATTCCACAGGGCTAGACCCTCTGCGCCTTCATATTTGTCAACTCCACAAAGTGTTCCATTCCTTAGACTTCTGCACTCACTAAAAGGCTGATGTGGAAGCCTGAGTGACAGGGCATGGTGCAGCAGCGAGCATCTCCTGAAGGTTTGGGCTAACTTAGTCCGGACAGGGTTAGCTGGGAAGGTGCCCTGACAAGCTGATCAACCAAGACAGGATGGCCTGGTGAGCTGCTTTGTTGCATTTTAAAGTGCCCTGCAAGGGCTAAAGTGATTGGGCCTCGGGGAAGGTGCTAGCCTTGTATTCAGCCGACCTGGGTTCTCAATCCCTGGCATCGCATCTGGTCCACCAAGCACTGCCAGGAGTGATTCCTGAGTGCAGAGCCAGGAGTCAGCTCTGAGCATTTCTGGGTGTGACACAAAAATCAAAATAATAGGGCCGGAGAGATAGCACAGCGGCGTTTGCCTTGCAAGCAGCCGATCCAGGACCAAAGGTGTTTGGTTCGAATCCCGGTGTCCCATATGGTCCCCCGTGCCTGCCAGGAGCTATTTCTGAGCAGACAGCCAGGAGTAACCCCTGAGCACAGCCGGGTGTGACCCAAAAACCAAAAACCAAAAAAAAAAAAATCAAAATAATAATAATAATAATAAATTTTTGTAAAATTCTTGAAGAGAGACTGGAGTGATAGCATAGCAATAGGGTGTTTGCCTTGCAAACAACCAACCCAAAATGAAACCACCTTCCATCCCCAGCATCTCATATGGTTCCCTGAACCTGCCAGGAGTGATTTATGAGCACAGAGCCAGGAGTAATCCCTGAGTGGCTCTGGGTGTGGCCCAAAAACCAATAAATAAACAAACAAACAAATAAATCAATAAAAATCTTGGAGAGGCCAGAGCAGTAGGGCGTTTGTTTGCCTTGCACATGGCTGCCCAGGACGGACCTGGGTTCTATCCCCAGCATCCCACATGGTCCCCCTAGCCAGGAGAGATTTCTGAGCGCACACATAGCCAGGAATAACCCCTGAGCATCACCGGGTGTGGCCCCTCCCCCAAAAAAATCCTTGGAGAGACTGTACAGTGGTTGAGGTACTTGCCTTGCATGGGACAACCGAGGTTTAGCCCCTAGCACTGCATAGGGTCACCCAAACACCACTGGAACTGACCCCAAAGCCAGGAGTGACCCCTGAATACTGCTGGGTATAGATCCAATTCCTTCCCTCAAAATTTAGTAATTGTTTTTCACTTTCTTCCACTGATGTTTTAACAATGATCCTAAGTGAGTGACTAAGCGCCTGGGCTGACTGATCCCTTCTGTGCTGTTCCCCAGGAAACACAGTAAAATCCAGTCCATCCGCAGCCTGACTCCACTGCCCATGGAAGACAACTCCGAGGTGCCGAAACAAGTCAGTAGGGGGCCAGGTGCTACTTGGGGGTCTTCGAGTGTCTGGGGGGTGCCGAGTACCATGCCCTGTGGCATTCAGTGCTCTTCTCTCTCTACTGGGGTTCGTGGATGCCAGCCCTATGCACTGGCTAGGCTCAGGCTTTGTGTAGCATTGTGGGGTGCTGCCCACTCAGGGCCCTGGGAAGTGTGTGAGATGGGAAGTCTCCAAAGAGATGGACGTGTGTGGGGTGGGATCCCCCAGTAAGATGGACTGTGTGGGATGGGGTCTCCTGGTAAAACAGATGTATGAGATGGGATCCCCAAACTTGATGCATGTGAAAGAGAGCAGGGACCCCACTTTGCAACTGGTGGCTCTCACACTTATCCCATCTGGTGGGGGGGTGGAGGTGCCGTTAGAACTTGGGGACACAAGGTAGCCACAGTGCCAGACAGCAGTAGAACCCCCATCCTTTGAGTGGTCTAAGAGCAGCTCTCCCTGAGACCTGGAACCCTCAGAAGCAGGGGCAGGGTTCATGGTGTCCCCCACTACACACCAAAGCATGATCACCTCTTCCATAGCCCCAGGTATACACAGAGGTAAAACAGCAAGTGTCCCAAATCCCTAGACCCTGCCTAGTGGTTTCTGCTCCTGGTGGACCCCCAATGTGTGTCCTTCTCCCTCTTCATGTCGGGGGCACCAGGAAACCCTTTGCTAGAGGCACTTGGGGAGCAAGAACCTGGAGGAGTGAGTACAGAACCTTCCCAAAGACTGGGAGAGGGGTCATTCCCTGTCAGAGAACTTTCTATAAGCAACTTGGGGGTGACTTGTGTCCCCCGGGACTGCTCTCCATGCTCCTGGGACTCTTCAGTATTCTCTCTGGCAGGTTTTTTTTTTTTTTGGGGGGGGTGGCTCTTTCATCAGACTCAACCCATCTTTCTCTCTGCCCTTCTTCTGCCTCACGAACCCTCTTTTCCTTTTCTCCCCTTTTCTGCCTCTTTACACACACCCAGATCCAGGCCCCACCGCCACGGAGTGCCAGCCCGACCCCCAGAGTCGATGGCGAATCCCCCCAGAAGCCCAGCGGCCCACCCGGGAAGGAACTGAAAAGGCCCCCGGCCGAGCGTGGGTCTCCCTGCAGCCCTGCCACCGCTGTCAACCTGGACAGGAGCTCCGGGGGGCAGCAGAAGGCCCAGGGGGGCAGCCGGGTGGAGGAGGACCAGGATGCCACCGCCGTCGTCGTGCAGGAAAGGACCCCGCAGAGCCCCGCATTGCAGCCGACCTCAGGTGCAGCGCCCGCAGCTGCCAAAGGCAGCGTCTCTTCCATCCCTTTCATTGATTGCAGCGACGGGGAGAGCGAAGCTGAAGGGCGTGGGGCACGCGTGGCCCGGTCCCGCTCCCCGACGCTTGACCGTTATGAGGGGGACCCCAGCAGCGGTGTGTACCTGCTCTCAGGGGATCAGCCGCTGCGAGGGGGCTGGCCCCCCTCGATCGAGTCCTCCGGGCCTCCCTCCAGAGATTTCCTGGAGGATGATTCCGATCTGACCTTTGAGCTAAGTGACAGCCCCGACCCCCCGAGACACAGCTCGCTGCTGATCGAGGAGATGTTTCGGGGGTCGGGGAGCCGCAGCCCCCTGGCCACCCCCTTGTCCCCCCACAGCCGGAGTTCCAGTCCCAGCCTGAGCTGGGACCAGGCCGGGTCTCAGGGCTATGGGTCAGAAAACGGGGAGAGGCGTGGAGTGGAGGAGCAGGGGGCCCCAGAAGAGAACTGCTCCCCAGTTCTTCCCAGGCCCTACTTACGGACTCTCCCGAGTCGCTACAACAAGTCCGAGACAGATCCGCTCATCCTCAGCCTGGTGGGGTCACCTTCTGAGGCCCTGGAGGGTGGGGAGGCCTGGGGGAATGAAATTCCAATTCCGGGGGGCCTGGCCGCTTCCCAAGGGAGGATCCTCACCAACGGCAGCCCTCTCGTGGCCCCGACTGCCAAGGGCCCCACTGGGGGTGCCAGTGGCAAGAGGGACCAGGTAGCCCCGCTGCAGGTGACCGAAGGTTCCACCAGCAGCGGATCTGAGTCCAATGATTCAGAGGCCGAGATGGCAAAGGGACCGTTGAGCCAGGCCCTGGTGATGGGTAATCCCACAGTGCTCAATTCCCCTGCCCTGGCCCGGAGGCAGAATTCACTGGTGGGGTCACGTCGGGTGCAGGAGAGAGAAGAGAATGAGTGATGGAGTGAGGACCAGAAGTTGAGGCTTCAAGGGTTGACTGGGGTGGGGTGGGGGAGTCCCCGAGTGTTTCAGCATTGGTGGTGTGTGTGTGTGTGTGTGTGTGTGTGTGTGTGTGTGTGTGTGTGTGTGTGTGTGTCAGGGGACACTCTCATTTCTCATCAGCCTTTGCTCGAGCCAGGTCTCAACCAGCATGTGTTTGGACGAGAGGGTGTGTGTGATTTCTAAAACCTTGACCCCACCCCACCCCAAGAATAAACTCCCCCATGACGTTTCCATGTGGGGACATGCTATCCAACAGAAGGTTATTAAGACCAGGACCTGCCACAGAAGCAAGAGCTGGTTGGTCTTTCCACAGAAAGTCGAGGGAAAGATCAAACCTGCTTCTCGAAATCTGATCTCGGATTGTATGGTGGTGGTGGTGGTGATGTGGCAATTTTCCATGTCTGTGCAGTTAGTTGGGGCTGTAGCCGTCCCTCTTTCGGTTGGGGTGTTGCCAAAGAAGCCACGAGAGCCCAGGAACAAGGCACTTTTTTTTACTTCCCCTGCACCCCTTCTTTTGCAGGAGGAGGTTGATAGCTAGTGGAAGGCCGGAGTTGTTGGGGTGAGTTTGGAGGTATTGTTCCCATGCTGATTTGCAATGTTGGCAGAAACAGTCTTTGGTTTGTTTTTGGTATGGCAAATTGCTCAGCCTTACGCTCTAAGAAGTTGAAATTCTGGTCATGGGAATCGATGAGTGATGGAAGACTCAGATGCAGGAAAGAAAAAGGGCTTCTAAGCACCCTTGCTGGTCAGCTGTGGGAAGAAGGAAAGTTCAATTTCCTTTTAAATCTCACCCTTGGGGCTAATGCATTTCAGAGGAAACACCTCTGTACCTTTGCTGGAGTTTGCACTTTCGCTGGCCCATTGGGGTCTCCTGAGACATTTTGAAATCTTTTAGGTCCTCGCCCTTGAAATGTGGATCTCATTGACGGGGGTGGTGCTACTTGGAGTCCTAAGCAACAGGCTCGCTTCTCCGCCAGACACAACAGCCTTCTCTAGAATCTAGTGGAATTTCTGGAATGTGTTAACTCAATGTGAAGCTTCTGGCTGAGTTGAGGGGGGAGGGAAAGCAACGCAAATGAAATGTTTTGCTTTACTGATGGGTGTTTGGACCTTTTCAGTCTTTGGACCTTTTTGTCAAAAAGAAGTTGTTGTAGGGTGAAATGTTTTGATCCTAAGAAACTACAGTGAGTCAGCCAAGGGCCACACTCAACTGCTTGGGACTTTCTCTCAGAGAAAGCCAAAGTAGAAATAATGCCAAGAAGCATGAAATGAACTTTTGGCCCCCATATGCCTCTCTGGCCACACCCACATCTAGTTTCTGAAAACTTCACCCCCTTTCTTTTGCTACAAACTTCTGGGGACCTTTATTTTATGAATCGTGATGACGGATGAATCAGACTTGAGTCTTGTGTTGAAAGTTGCGTTGAAAGTTTGAAAGTTGTTCATGGAAATAGTCTATTTTTGTCTTCCTTTATAGGTTTGTATAGAATTAAAAAAAATTAGGGGACACCTTCAAGATCACCAAAGGTGAACCTTGATTTTTAAGAATGAGATATCTTGACTTTAATGAAATTTGGAGACTTTCCATCCTTGTCCAACTCTTACACGCAGAAGCTAAACCTAGAACATTGGTAGCTAGACTTGACTTTCGTCTCCTGTGATGTCTTAATGCAATAGGACCTTTTGAATTTTGTGTTTGAATTTTGGAGACTCTTGTCTGGAAGAATCAGTTAAATCATATGGAGACCAGGAATCCTGTAGATTTGTATAGACCATTTGTTCCTGATCAGTAGGGGGAAAAAAATAATGTGATTCTTTTTATTTTTTTTTTGAAACTATATATCATGGGGTTTTTTGTGGTTCTTACATGTTTTTGCATATTCTCTTTCATACTTAAGACCTCGATGTGCTCTATAAAAAAAAATCGAGCTGAATCTCATGGTTGATTGGTGAAGGTAATTTGTTCCCACGTGCGTTCTTTGGTAATCTCGAATTGTGCAGCCGTCGGTCGATCTTAAACTAGAAACTTCCCCAGCAGCTCCTGTGACTATTGAGACATACTTGATCGTTCCTTAGTGCTTCTTCCTCTGAGTGATTTTATTTTCTGTCGTGGTTTCAAAAGCCTCATTCATGGGGATGTGCTCAAGTTCTCTCTTGACAAGATTTCCCACATTGAGATGGTTACTCCTAGAAATTCTCTGGGATTCTGTCGTGAACCAGCCAGGCAATTCTCTTTCTGGCTTCTGGGCCAAGATCAATGCTCTTGGAGCTAATGGTGGTGCTTAAAAGAGAGAAATAAGGATTGGAATAGAAATTGGTTCAAAAGCCACGTAGCCTGCAGTGCTGAGAACATGCATGAATTACTTCTCGCAGAGCTTGCCTTGTGCTAATAAAAATTCCGGGCATTTGTGGATGAGAGAAACTGAAGTAGTCTTTGAGCCAGAGAGGGTGGGTGGGATCAGGTTAGAGAAATTGGGGTGGCAATGAACTCCCTCCACTCTTTCATTCCCAGACACTCAGCCTGTTCGGAGCCTTTGGGCCCCACACATCCATCTGGGTCCCCAGACCTATTATGAACACAGAGGAGGCCCTCTGCAGTTGAACAGAGTCTGAAGCTAGACCAGCTCTGGGGTTGGGGTGAAGAGAAGGTAGTAGCGACCAGAGAATGGGGTTCTTTCAGATTTCCAATGGCTTTCTCAAGACCCGGGTGGCTGGTTTGCTTTTTGGTTTTGTTTTTATTTGTTTTGTTTTAGCCACACCCAGCAATGCTCAAGACCTACTTCTGCCTCTGCATTCAGGAATTTTAAATTACTCTTGGCTGTGCTCAGAATATATGTTGGCCCAGGGATTGAACTTGGATAAACAGCATGCAAGGAAAGCGCCCTGTACAATCATTCTGTCCCTGTTTTTCTAAACATTAGCTAATGTCAAGTATTATGATAGACCAGGAATCCCACAGTCTTAGTCAGCAAACTATCTCTGGGGTTCTAGAGAGAATACAGAGCTGAGAAAGACAAAAATCTCTGAGTTTCCCTGGCTCGGGCTGGCCCTTCTGCCACGAATATTCGTTTTGAGTCAGGTTTGCAAAACATGTCAATGGGAGCCCATGTGTGGTTGATTTTGTTCCTGCTTGTGCAGGGCCAGATACAAATGCAAGGAATTCCTTGAGCATGAAGAAATGACATTTAATGAGCTCCAGGCCTCCCTAGGAATTGCTCCAGCCCCTTGGAGGCGTCTGAGTACCCCTGACAATATTTTATTAGACAGGCATTTAATTCAAGGAAGTCTGGGAGCCAGATTTTTCTCTCCAGATGTGATTCCTGGGTGGGGGGGGGATTTTCCCAGATGCCTCCCCCTCTCATTGCTGCTTGATTCTCAGCAACTTCTTAGAGAGTTGAACCAAGCTCAGGACAGAGTAGATTAAGCCAAAGCCAGACTGGCAGAACAGAAGGAGAACATTAACTTCTCAATATTTGCCTGCCTTGGAATCTTTCTAAAATGTAGTCTGACCTCACTGAGCGTATCCAGAAACTTGACTTGGGCCCTGAGCCCTTTGTATGAGCCAGTAGATTCTAAAAGAAGAGAACATTAACATAGCCAGCTCATGTGGCCAGAGATATCACATGGGATAAGGCAGTTGCTTTGCACATAACCAGTTTCAGTTCCATCCCTGAACCACATTGTTTTCCAGGTAGGAGTGATGAAGAGAGGTGAGCTGAGTAAGTTCTGAGCACTGTTGGATATGGCCTCAAAACCTAAAATCATCAGCTCTTGCTTCAAATTGTGTTACCACTTGTGTATGGCCAGCCAGTCCACCCTCTCAGAGTTCTGCACAGAGCTCAGGCCTTTTTAATTAGCCATTTAATTAACTATTCCCACTGAAAATATGATTCTGGATTTTATTGTAGACTGGGTTTGGTCCAGACAGAGCCTTTACTGACCTTTCCAGCAGCCTGACTTTCAGTTAGGAATTTGGGGACCATCAACTCTTAGACTGAATTTAAATCCATTTGCTTTGTCTCCATCTCTTCTTTGCCCTCACCCTTATTATCTTGTGAGACTATTTTGGGGAGCAAGTCCCCTTGCAAATGGAATGTCTCACTTCTGAGAGTCAACAGCTTAGATTCTGAGACCAGCCTGTCTCTCAATCCTTGGTGTTTGGTGGGGATTTGCTGAAAGTTCACTGAACTGCAAAGAGTTTTCTAGGAAATTTCTACTAGTAAGCAATAAGTTTCTTTGAACGTTTAGGAGGAATATCTCAGAAGGATCTCTTGGCCCTGAGCACCCCTTAAAAAAGAAAATAAGAACCCATTGCAGGTTAGCCATCTACCGTGTTTTAACAGCCAGCCTTGTAATTCCAGCTCCTTGAAACAGGGTACAAGCGAGTTACCTGGGAATGAACTTCTCTTGAGCGGTGAGTGATTAAAGAACCTGCCTCTGGCGACAGCACAGCATTTCCCAGTGGCTTTTGTTCCTTGTTGGTTCAATTCCATCTGTTTCTCTTTAGTGGAGTGAAAGTTAATAGAGAAAAATGGCGCCACTGGCCTGAATTGATGGTATTAAAGTGGGGGCCACACCCTTTAGATCAAAATAGGCTTTGTTAAAAATAATCAAACAAGCGTGAAAAGGGGAAAAGAAAAAAGTGGCCAACCTCCACGAGGAGTTGGCCTGACTGTGGGCATCAGAGATGAGAAACAGCCTGTGTTGTTTGGATGCAGGTCAGAAAGGGGCTACATCTGTGGCCTTAAGTTTTTGGAAATTTCTCAATGTGTGCCATATGGCTGCCTGGGGTGGAATTTTGTATCTCTCTTCTTTCTCGGGCATGGGGCTCCCAAAGCAAAGAGCCTCTAGCATTTTCTTTTGCAGCCAAAGCAGTGGTGCCTCATGATGGAGGCCTGGTGAGCAGTGGGAAATCTCTTCCAGCAGGAATAGTCTGATGGGTGAGGACCATGTCTGTGTGAATTGGCAGGATGGTGTGACCATCCCACCTGAGCCAGGAATCAGCCTTTGGAAACTTCTTAGAGACAGGGACTTTGATCAGACTTGTGCAGGGAGGGAAGGGATGCTGGGGTTCCAGTGGCTTTGATTCTGTTCTGGCCAGGGAGGGAAGATGCTCTCTTTTTTTGACGATAAGGAGGAAGGCCAAGCTGTTGTGAGAACTGCTATCATGGCTCTGTAAGCCAGAACGGAAGTGGTGTTGGGAGTCAAACACCTGTCCTCACTGCTGGTCTCAGCCAAGTTGTGGGGCAGCCAGTTTGCTAAAAGCAGCATCAACCTAGGGGCCCCCGGGAGGGAGAGAGCGTGTGTTTGTGCATGTGCGCGCCTGGGTACATGCTTCTGCTTTCTGGAACATTCTCCCACTGGAAACAGTAGAAGGATGAGTTTGGAGCCTGGGGTTGCTGGGGATGGGCTTCTCATTGCGCATGAGCTCCAGTGGCTCACAGCTCGGCTGAAAGCTCCATTTGCTGCAGCTCACTTTCCTTCTAAAGCAAGTGGCCACGGTGGACTTGGAGGAAGTCACGAGATGCATTTCCTCATCCCTCCACGAGCACCACAAAGGACGCTTCACCCCCGCACACATGCACCCCCTTTCTGCTGGGAAAGTTGCACTGACATCCTCACTAACCCCCTCTCACAAGCTTGGCCTGTATCATTAATCTTGATTCCCGACTGTTTTCTCTCACTCTCTGTGTATATTTAATCCTCTTGATTTAAAAAAAATTTTTTAATGAAAAATGTCTAATATACCGAATTAATTTTTGAATAGTAAAAAAAAAAAAGGCTGGGGACTTCATTCTCATTTTTGTCATTTGTTTAATAAATTTGAGAAAACACTTTTCTGTTGTTCCATTGTCTGCTCTGCTGAGCCAGCATAGCCCCTCGTGGGTGCCCGCGCCTTTCTCCCCCATGTCCACCTTTCTCCAAGCACGCTCTACCTTCTCTTCCCGCACGGTGCCACCGCTGTCTGATGTCCTTTTCATTTATTTTATTTCATTTTTATAAACTCTGCTGAGGACCACTCTGTACTGGGAATACAGCCATCCTGCTCACACATCCCCAAGCAAGAATCCAGTGGCCACATAGGAGCACACTGGAGTAGACTAAGGGGAGGCAGGTGAATAAATGGGAGATCGCATTTTATTTGTCTTGGGAAGGGAGTGGGGGGGGCAGGAAATGAGCAGGATTGCTGTAATGGGGGGAGAAGGCTCTTGGAGGCAGAGAGCATCAGGGGAGCAGCAGCTTGTAGAGGGGAGCCCAAATTTCTAACCAAAATGGGGATTTGTACTTGGGGCCCACAAATTCATGAAGCTTTTATGATCAGAGACCTCAGTTCTGCATTGGTTTTTGTTGGGGAATTGGGGATTGGCCAACAATGTGGAGAAGACTGCCCCCAGTCTTGTCCCTGTTGGCTGCCAGGCCTATCTATGGCTGTACTGGGGGGTGGTTGCAGCCCCCAAATATAGGCTCTCCCCCACCCCTACCTTCTGCTTCCTTCTCTCTATGGCCCAAGAGTGCAGGATCAAAAAAGCATGGGTCTCTACCACCGCAGAGACTGCTGGCTTTCTCATAACCATGAGTTTGGTGAAGTCTCTCAATGCAAACCAGACTCATGGGAGAATCTGATGCATGGAATTAATATACTGCTTGTGAATCTGAAACTCAACAGGCCTTTACCTACCCTAACAGGTACTTTGCTATAAAAAAAAAAAAACTGTCTATGTTAACTGTTCTCTCCCCTCTGGCGGCTGAAGCTTTGCCATCCTGCGTGCAAGATGGGCTTTTCCGTGGGCACTGAGCACATTGCTTGCACCCCAGCACGACCGTCGCCACCCCGTTCCATCAAAGGCAACTTTCTCCTTCAGCTTTTTGCATAAGTAAGAGGGATCGAGCATTCTTGGCCACCATCCGCCCATCGGTAGTCTTTCTCCTTCCATTTCTCTGCAAGTTGCATCGCTGTGGAATTTCTGAGTGGCTCCATGACGAGTGGCAATGTGGATGTTCCATGGCTTTAACACTTTTCTTAAAGGAACTCGGTCTCAGAAGCTTCTCTGCTCCTCTCTCAGCCACCCACATTATCAAGAAGAGGACAACACTCCGACTCTTGGTAACTCCATTACCTGTTTGGGGGGTTCGTGGAAACTTGTCTTTTTTAATCACACATGGTCAATTTTTTTTTCTCTTTTTCCTTTACATATTCCATGGGGGCAGGATCCAGCTCAGTTATCCAATAGGGTGAATTCTGACTACTCTACCAATTCTTTATTCAGTACTTACTGTACTATCTCAATAATGGCTTTCAGAGCAATCTCCGGAGAAAGTTCATTGAATTCTCTTTTCCAGGGAGATGATGAATATATAAAGAGCCTTTTTTTTGATTTTCATTTTTATTTATTTTTGCTTTTTTGGGCCACACCCAGCAGTGCTCAGGAATTATTCCTGGTGGAGCACGGAGGACCATGTGGGATGCCGAGGATCAAGCCAAGGTCAGCCAAAGGGGCTTTTGTTTTGAAGATATATGAAACCCTCCCTCTGTAATATATTTCCTGTGTGTGGCTTTGGAGTGGATTCTGGGTGCACAAGAGAGAAAAACTCTTCTATTTTAGAACCAAACGACAGGAAACCAGTCATGACCCTGAGTGGCATCTAAACATTTGCCAAAGGACTTGTTTTGAAAGAAGGGTGGGGGGATCGTGACAAATCAATAGATATACTTCTCGAATAATTGCACATTAAAGGCTTGCGGATGTGATGCATTCACTTTCTCATGCACAGATATTCTCAAGCCTACTGGGGATGGCTATACTTTAAATGGTAAGCTTAGTTGTACCCTTACCAGAAAACATGATACCTCATTAATACTGAGATGGGAGTGGCCAGAGCCATAATACTGCATGGAGGGCACTCGCCTTACGCAAGTTTGATTCTCAGCATCCCCTATGGTCCTTCAAGTCCACCAAAAGGGATCCCTGAGCACAGAGCCAGGAGTATGCCCTGAGCACCACTGGGTGTGCCCTTCCCAAATAAAGATGACCTATCTACTGGCCAGTATAAAATACAAGTAAGTGTTCAAAATATCATTTTTTATTTGTTTTTGTTTGTTTGTTTGTTTGGGCCACACACAGTGACGCTTAGGGGTTACTCCTGGCTATGCGCTCTGAAATTGTTCCTGGCTCAGGGGACCATATGGAATGCCAGGGATTGAATCCAGCTCTGTCACATGCAAGGCAAATGCCCTACCATTGTACTACCACTCCGGCCCCTGAAATATCTTTTTTTTTAATTACTTGAAAAATTAAATTTAGTTAGGAAATCCTCTTTTTCTGATCCTTTGTGAGTTCGTTCTTAAGATTTTTATCTTGGGCCAGAGCAATAGTACAACTCTAGAATGTTCCCCTTGCAGCAGCCAACCCAAGTTTAATCCTGACATGACATATGGTCCCCAAAGCCCAGGAGTGATTCCTAAATACATAGTCAGAAGTAAGACCTGAGCACTGCCAGTTGTGGGAAAAAAATAAAAAAACTTCTGTCTTAATCAGAGCTTATTCCCAAATCCCATGGGGTAGGAGGGGCTTGAATTTGCTATGTAATATCATTATTATAATATGATATTATTTTGCAACATCAGAACTTACTGAGGGATCACTTCTGTCAGGCTCCAAGCATCACATGGGATGCTGAGGACTGAACCTAAGTTGCCTGCGTGCAAGGCAAGCGCCCTCCCTGCTGTGCTGTTACTCAGGCCCCTGATCATAAATGATTTGAGTCCCTCTGACAGGGATATGGTCCAGAGCAGCCAGCGGGGAAGAATGATGACTGTCCCTGCATTTTCAAAGATAGAGCAGCCCCGCTGGCTTCTGGGCTGGATGATGAATTGAGATCCATAAATAGGGCCGCTCTCATTTGAACTTCCATAATTGTTTGTGCCATGATAGTGCTGTCATTGAAAAGCATTTTAAATGGCAATTACCAAAAATGCCTCCCGTGAGAGCAATATTAGTTGAAGGCATTTCCAGGCCAGGAGAGTGAATTAAATTCAGCCTTTTGGGTGGGGTCTAAAGGCTAAGATGGGTTTGAATGAAGCAGGAAAGGATATCACGAAATAACCCGGAGGAGTTTATGAATTATTAACCATATGATGGAATACATAAAAATAATAAAATTAATGTGGGGTTATATCTAGAAACAAGAAATCATCTTTTTATTTTATTTTTTTAAGAAATTATCTTTTAGGGACTGGAGTGGTGGCACAAACATTAAGGCATCTGCCTTGTGCACGCTAGCCTAGGACAGACTGTGGTTCGATCCCCTGGAGTCCCATGTGGTCCCCCAAGTCAGGAGCGATTTCTGAGTGCACAGCCATGAGTAACCCCTGAGCGTCACTGGGTGTGGCCCAAAACAAAACAAAACAAAACAAAAAATTATCTTTTAAAAGTCAGGAGCTTCCAAACTTTCAGCGTAGAACTAATCTTTTTGTAATCTCTTTAAACTGATTTCTATTTATTGTTTTAATAGCCAGGTGTTTTTTTCTGTTTGTTTTCTTTTCTGGTTTCTGGAGACACACTTAGCAGTGTTCAGAGCTTACCTCCAAGCTCTGTGCTTAGGGTTCACTTCTGGCAGTGCTCCGGGGATCATGTAGGGTGTCAGGGATAGAATGTGGGTCAGCTACTTCAGTAGGCAAGTGCTCTACTTGACTGTACTATCTCTCTGGCCCAATATCCAGGTTTTTTTCTTTTCAAAAGATCTTTCCCTAAATTTTTTACCTTTTTATTATTTGCTGTTTGGGGGGGCACACCCAGTAGTGCTGTGGGGTTACTCCTGGCTCTGCACTCAGAAATTACTCCTGGCAGGCCTCTGGGGAACCATATGGGATGCCGAGGTTCAAATCCTCCTCTCTGTAGTATCACTCTGACCCCAAACATTTTAAAGCCCTTTGTTTGATAAAGAAAATGTCTGTTTGTCTTAAAAAATGTTTTTAAATGACATAAACATCTCTAAGGCCGGAGAAATAACTTTTGGGCTAAATGAAGCACAGGCTTTGTATGCTGGATTTGATCCCCAATATTGCGTGCTCCCCTGAGCACCATCAGGAGATCTAAGTCCCAAACATGAGTCACACCAATGGGGTGGGTGCATATATACTTACAGGCATTAATGAGTGCCTGGGCCTTGGAATTGTCAGCCACTTTGTCTTCTGTCACCCAGGCTGCATCTTCAGGGCATGTAATCTGCAGCATCATCTGCATTTTGGGTGGAAATGGGCTATTCCAGTGGAACCCACTTCCATGCAAGTCTAAGGACTGTAACCTTCAGAGTATGGCTGTTTCCTGATACCCAGCTCATTACACCTGCCAGGGGGTCCCTATTGCGATCCCCTCATGGGACAGACTCCTGCCGCCCACCTTGATTAAGAGTCAAAGGCTTAGAGTCAGACTTTAGAGTTGGCTTTCTGGTCCAACTGCCAAAATCTCTCTGAGGCCCTGGGCAGCATATTTGGTGGCAGATGCAACTTTCCATGGGCGGTGCTCCAGGGAGCATTACAGAGCTCTGGCCCAGGCTGTTCTGTGCCCCCTTGAGTTCTCAATTTCTCAGTAGAAACGCCTCTTCTGAGCCCAACTCTGCAGGGGAGAGAAAGGCAGCTCCAGCATAGCTCTGAAGATGGGCACGTGCATGTGAAGAGGGTGCCTGGCTCTGGCTTTCCAGGAACCATCCCCACCCCAAGCGTGGAGCACAGGGGTCCCGAGATTAGCTATCAGGGACGCATTTTCTGGGTTATGTCTCCAAGTGTTCTCCTGGGTATTTTTGTTGTGGTTGTTTCTGTTGTTTCTCTGTTTTGTTTGTTGTTTTTGCTTTGGGGGCCATACTCAGCGATGCTCAGGGCTGGGCATCTGCACTTGGAAATAACAACCAGCAATGCTCAAGGGCTAACTCCTGACTTTGCACTCAGGGATCATGCCTGCCAATGCTCAGGGCTTACTCCTGACTCTACACTGCGGGATTACACCAAGCAATGCTCAGGGCTTACTCCTGGCTCTGCTCTCAGGGATCATGCCTGCCAGTGCTCAGGGCTTACGCCTGCCTCTACACTCAGGGATTATACCAAGCAGATGCTCAGGACTTACTCTTGGCTCTGCACTCAGGGATCACGCCTGGCGGTGCTCAGAAAACATATGGGATGCCAGAGATCAAACCCAGGTCGGCCGTGTGCAAGGCAAATGCCCTCCCCAAAGTACTATCGCTCCAGCCTGCTCCAAGTGATCTCTGCTGATTTTCCAGGGTGTTGATATCCATGTGGTCTGTTTAGTGGAAATGCCCTCACTATTCCTGGGAAAGTGGGGTGAACTCCCAAGACCACACAGCATTCGCTGGGGCCCCTCTGCCCCCTGGCTCTGAGAGAGGGACTCTATAGCTGGGTGCTGGCCCCGGCCATCCCTCTAACTACTTTTTATTCCTGGCTCCGACTCTTTGAATGACGAGGAGAGACATTGCGGCCCCTCGCTGCAAGTCCCCGGCCCAGCACGTTCTCACGGGCAACTCCTTCCACCTCTGCCGGGGAGTGCCCAGAAGGTAAGCCCTTTGCTTCTGCCAGATTTCGGGGGACACAGCCTGAGGGACTCACCCACCCACCGCTCACAAGTGCTCGGACTGGCTGCCTCGGGAGACCACCAGGATTTCTCTCCTCTAGTTCCTATGTGTAACCACACTGTTTTTCTTTAACTTTCTGTGTGTGTGTGTGTGTGTGTGTGTGTGCGCGTGTGTGCGTGCGTGTGATTTCTTTTCTTCCTCTCCTTTCAAGAAAGACTAGCACAGCCCTTGGAAATGACTCTGGTTCTAACTGTTGTCAACTATTTCTACTGAACAATTTCTGATTCTCCTGGAATCATTGTACTCGGTTGTGCTCTAGTGTCAATAAAATTGACATGCGTGAAGTGATTTCTGGCCTTTTTCTCTGGGTCTGGCTGGGTCTGGTGGTGTGTGGGGGTGATTGGGTCTCTGGAACCCCAGATCTTCATCTGGATGAAGCACCCCCAAGAACTCCAGTCTTTCCAGGTGGAGGAGGGTGTGTTTGGAATGCTACTAAGACCTTCTGGAATCTGACATTTCCTTGTCTTGTTCTTCAAAGATCCTTATATTGACCTATATAGGTGGAAGGCTGAATGTTGGCTCTTTTTTTTTTTTTTGGTTGAGTTTTGGGGTGTGGCACTTTTCACCCCCAGCCTGGGTCCAGGTGATCTCTCATTGGATCCTTGGCACCAGGCTGAAATTTTCCACCCTGCCCTGCCAACTCCATGCTCTCGCTCTCCTTCTCTCTGTCTCTCTCTTCTCTCTCTCCTTCTCTCTGTCTCTCTCTCTCACTCAAAATTTTAAATAGGATTAGGTGAATTCCAAGGGAGACAGAAGACGGTCTAGAAAACTTGGCTGCACTAGGTAACACACACACACACACACACACACACACACACACACACACACACACACAGAATCACTCCCTCGTCTCTCTCGCTCACTCACACTCAGCTCTAGTGCTAAGGGGCTGCCGCCTGCAGTTGGGGCCGGAGAAAGGTGAGGGGGTGAGGGGCCAACCTGGTTGTGAATTTTGGCCAATTGCTCTCGCGTTCTAACTGATCACCGCCATGCGATGCCCGTTCCGAAGCCTCTAGCCTTGCATCCGTGGGCGTCACTGTCCAGATGCCAAAGTCCCATGGGCGGCATCTGGTAACTGTCCATCTCCCTCCCGTGGCCCATCTCCTTTCTACTCGTGGACAAATCATCCTGCCTCGCCTTTTCGCTCTCTGACTTGGCCACGCGACTCGCAACCCGGTACCTACCCTGCCCTGCCCTGCGGGACTTGGGGCCTGTGTCCTCGCTGACCAGGGCCCATTGGAGGGACACTAATGTTGGTCACACACGGAGGCGCCACCAGGTATTAATGTCCGCTTGTGTTCTCTGTAGAAGGGGAAGATCTTGCTGCTTTGCCTGTCCTGTAGTTGTGGGCCGTGGTGGTTCCAGTCCTAGATTATCCTGGGGGGTTCCCGTGTGTGTCTTTCTCGTAGCCTAGTACTCCCGGCTGGTAGTGGTTCCCTGTCTCAGGTGATAGCTGTCCTGGTGACTGGTCCCAGTCGTGTCTAGAAGCCCAAGCAGTAGCTCAGAGATGGAAGCTTCTAGTAGGACTGGGCGTTCGCTGCTTCTCAGCTCAGGGCCTCAGTGTCTCTGCCTTCTTGCTGCCTAGTGTCACTGAGGTCCCGTGAGTCCTGGGTCTCTTTTGTAGTCAGGCACATTAGGACAGAAAGAAAGAAAGAAAGTAAAGCTGACATGGCACCGTCTGAGGGCCCAGTGCTCATGGAGGTTCGTATGACTGAGCGGACAGGTGAGCACGGCCGTCGGCATAAGGAACCTTCTCTCGCTCAGTGGTCTTTAATACGTCTTGTCCCCAAACAGGCCCCCTGACCGGTAGCCCTCACCTTTCAGAGCTCTCCATCAACTCGCAGGGGGGAGCCGCGCCCGCCAACGCCATCCTGTCCCCGAACCTGAGCCCCGACGCCAAGCAGGCCTCCCCCTTGGTCAGCCCGCTGCCCAACGACCAAGCGTGCCCTCGGACGGACGATGAGGAGGATGGCCGCAGGAAGGTGGGGCCACCCTGCCCTCTTTCCCCTGACCATACCACACCACTCCCCAAAAGCTAAGACAACCCCCTCCTGCTTTCCTGTCCCCTGGAACCAATATTCTTGCATCTCCTTCCCAGGAGACGGCCAACACTCTGATGAGTCTCTGATTCAGCCTGCAGATGACCATTTTGTTAATTGGGGAGGGGAGGTTGGGTCATTCCCAGCGGCGCTCAGGAGTTACTCCTGGCTCTGGGCTCAGAAATCACTCCTGGCAGGCTTGGGGAACCATATGGGATATCAGAAATCAAACCGGAGTCCATCTGGGTTGGTCGTGTGCAAGGCAAATGCCCTACTGCTGTGCTATCACATTAGTCCCCATTTTGTTCATTTTTATTTAGGGCACACCCTGCAGTGCTCAAGACTGCTCTTGGTCCAGTGCTCAGGACTACTTCGGCGCCAGTGCTCAGGGCTTTTGCTTGCTTGCTTGGGGAAGCTTGTGGTGTTGGGGGTGGAACCTGGGCTTTCTATATGGGGCATTGGGGCTCCAGCCCATTGAGCTGTTGTTGCTCAGACTCACTTAGATGATGCCCACTGGGAAGGCAGAGTCCCAGAGAAGGCTCATGAGGTTGTACTTCGAGGTCATCCTTGCACAGAAGGCAAACGACTCCTTGGTCATGAAAACTCCATTATCTCTTCACACACAGAGGAGTACAAGTGTATGCAGGGCCCAAGAGCTAGGTCAGTGATTGGAGCTCATGCTTTGCATGTGAGTGGCCAGGTTGGATCCCTGGTACCATGTGATGCCCTGGGCACAGCCAGAAACAGCCCCCTGGGCACCACCCACTGTAGTCAAAGCACCAAAAAAAGAGAAAAAAAGTTTGTTCAGACTTGGTACCAGAAAATAAAATCCTTGGTGGTTAGATCAAATAATCTGGAAAAACAATCCGAAAAAGGCCTAGTAACTTTAAATTAAAAAAGAAAAATGAGGGCCACAAAGTGGCTTAGTGGTAGAGCACTTATATGCCTTATATGGGTGAGCTCCTGAGTTTCTTTCCTGGCACTGCCTGGTCCCTAAAGCATCAGTCAGGAATAGCTCAGAAACATGGCTAGAGGGGCCCCCCCAAAACAAATAAATAATGAATAGTTTTCAATTTGCCATGACTGCTTTTATGCTGAGTGAGTAAGGAGCAGCGTGAGGTGTGAGATGAGGCCATGGGGTTGCTGTCTGTGAGGAAAGTAAGAAAATGGGCACCATGGGGGCCACAAAGATGGAAGAGTAAAGAGGGTGCTTGCCTTGCATGTGGCCTCCCTGGGCTTGATCCCCAGCATCCCATGTTTCCCCAGGCCTGTCAGAGTAAGCCCTGAGCACTTCTGGCCAGAGGGAAGGAGGTAGGGAGTGGAAAGAGCATGAGCCCAGTGGCAGCCTTCTAAAGACAGGAAGTGAGTGCCATTGCCCAGGTGTCCTAATCCTATTTTCAGGCTATAACATGGGGGTGAAGTAGGTCCCTCGCATGATAAGGATTAGAACTTTGGGGGTTTTGTTTGGGGGGCTACTCAGTCAATGATCAGGCTTAATTCTGGCTCTATGCTCAGGGGTCACACTCCTAGTAGAGCTCAGGGGGGAACTATATGGGAGCCACAAATAGGTGAGTACAAGGCAAGTGCCTTCATTAACCCCAGTAATTCTTTCCAGCTCAAATTAGAATGTTTCAAAACTGTGCATTTGCGAAAGACCCTTTCGACAGGGATTTCTCTCACTCACAACGACTTGTGTTTCTGGATTTTGTAGAGATTCCCCACTGACAAGGCGTACTTCATGGCAAAGGAGGTGTCCACTACCGAGAGAACATACCTGAAGGATCTCGAAGTCATTACATCGGTATGTGGGACTTCTCGTCTGAGCAGGAGAGGGTCTGTAGAGGCACAAAGTCGGCCTGCTCAGAGGCCTGTGAAATAGCAATTGGGACCTAGAGTCAAGAAATATGATGGGTTTTATGTGTGGAATTTAGATTCTACTTTATAAATGTTTATCATTGTTGGGCCTCCAGAGATAAAGACCTTGAGCATTATATTCAGCCAACATCCAATGCTATTTATGTTCTCCTGGACACTGTTGGGTAGAGCCCAAAGCCACCACAAAAAAAGGGAAAAATTACAATTGTTGGACCTGGGAGATGGCCTGAAAGGCGAACTAGAGCTAATAGGTCCCAAGTTTAGTCATTACACAGTTCGCCAAGCATCACGTTGTGTGGCCCTCCACACACACACACAATTATTTTTCTAGACCTGGGAGTTGTTTTGTTTTTGTTTTCTTTTGGGCTCACATCTAGTGGTGCTCACAGACTGCTCTTGGCCCCATGCATAGAATCATTTGTACTCATGCATGGGTACAAAATGGCCCACTTTGTTTTGAAGTGCTATAGAGGAGAGCACTAAAGTGGAAGAAATGCAGTTCAGTGTCACTCTCTGCACGCACCTCAGTAGAACATTTTGCCAAAAGAAGATTTCGGAGATAAATGAGTCCTCGTTTTCTCTGTGATGAGACATTGAGCTTGGCCAGCCATGTCTGCCTGAAAAGTGCTTTTCATGCCTTTGATCCATTGGTAGAGTGTCAGCTGTCTATCCAGGGTCTGTATTCTGCAAAGACTGGCATTACTCATTACTCTTTCTTACTCTTCTTTCTTAAGGAGCAAAAGCAGGAGTGCCTGTCCTGGCCAGATAGTCAGACAGCATTAAGGAGACCTATCCCACCCCATCTTGGGACAAGGAGAGGCTGTAGGCAGAGGGTTTCTCTCCCCCTTTAACCATCTTTGAACTAAACATGGTGATGTTCTTTGGGACAGAGTTCAGGGCTTCTATATGCCAGGCCATGTGACTTGCCATTGGTTCATCTCCCCAGTTCTTGGTCTTGGCATTTTCTCCAAAGCAGAGAGCCTGGAGTTTCCAGAATAAAACCCAGAGTATCATTTCTCAGCTATATTACCCCCCCAGGAAGCCACGGATAAAAGTGGTCAGAATAAGGGTGCACACAACAGAAGATGGGGTCAATAGGAAGAGAACAAAGGTGTAAGGGGTCACAGTTGGAGAGCTTGATTGACACAAACATTGGGTATGCAGTATTATCCAGAATGGGAGCGTTGGTTTGAGTAATGACCCCATGGCTTAGCAGGCCAGTGCTGCAATTTCTCTTCCTAAAACCACAAATCAAGTGTAAGCCATCAGTTAAACAGTTGATTTGCAGCAACCAGAGAGCAATGCACGTCTCAACCTAGGAAGTGAAAGCAGGGCAGGGAGGAAGACAGGAAGCCACAGACAGAAAGTCACAGACAGGAAGCTACAGACAGAAAACCATGAACAAGAAGTCATAAACAGGAAGCCACAGATATAGCCACAGACAGAAAGTCACAGATAGGAAGCCACAGACAGGGAGCCATGGACAGGAAGTCTAGACAGAGGTCACAGACAGGAAGCCATGGACAGAAAGTCAAAGACATAGCCACAGAGAGGAAGTCACAGACAGGAAGTCACAGGAAGCCATAGTCAAGGAATCATGATCAGAAAGCCACACATGCCCCCCACCTCAGTGTCTATGATGATTCAGCATGGGACTTTCCCTTCACAGTGGTTCCAGAGCACAGTGGCCAAAGAGGATTCAGTGCCCGAGACGCTGAAATCTCTCATCTTCCCCAACTTTGAACCTTTGCATAAATTCCACACCAACTTCCTCAAGGAAATTGAGCAACGACTAGCCTTGTGGTGAGTCCAATGCTCCCCTTTGCCAAGGAGAGATTTCCAGTTTCCCCTGTACCTCCCTCCTCTCATCCTTCCTCACTCTTTTTGGAGTGTCTTTTTGTTTGTTTGATTGTTAGTTTGAATGTTTGAATGTTTTTCCTGGTCATTGGTGCAAAGAAGAAATAAAGTGGAGTATTGGGTAAAGACCAGTAAATACTGGAGTATATTCTATGTGAACTCATAGCTCTTCTCCAGCTGCCCCCTGTCGCCCTTTCTTCATAGTTTTCAACTTGTGTCCTTTTAGGGGGCCACACGCAACATTGCTTAGGGGAGAATTCCAAAGCAGTGATCAGAGAATCATGCAGTATTGTGGATCAAACCCTGGTCTCTCTCATGCAAAACATGTGTTCCAGCCTCTGGGACATCTCCCCAAACCAGAGTGCTTTTTTTCTTTCTTTAATACCTAGCTGTTTTTTACCTTGATTTAAAATTACATTAGAGGGGACTGGAGAGATAGCACAGCGAGTAAGACATTTGCCTTGCATGCATCTAATCAGTGTTCTATCCCTGGCATCCCATATATTCCTCTGAGAACACCAGGAGTGTGGCCCAAAAACCAAAAAGAAAGAAACAAAAAATTAAAATTGCATTGCAAACTATATATTATAGATAATATATACCGTATTTTCCGGCATCTAAGATGACCGGGTGTATAAGACGACCCCCTAATTTTAGACTTCCTCTCTGACTCTGTCCGATCTGAGCAGGCTTTTGACAGTGTAGATTCGGGTCCAGAACATGGTCTAATTTGCATGCATTTTATGCTTTTTAAGCCTGCTCGGATTGGCTGAGTCAGAGAGGCGGGCCAAGCAGCCTTACAGTGATTGGTGCAGGATCGAATTGGAAAATGTGTTTCGTGGCAATATTCAGACGATTTTCACTTAGCGACATATCGAAACGTTTTTCCGGGATATACTTGGCATAAGACGCTCCCCGATTTTCAGTTGATTTTTTTTTTCGTTTCAAAAGTCGTCTTATACGCCAGAAAATACGGTATACTACAATACTATTATACTATATAATACCTAATGCTATTAGGTATTATTATAAAAGCAATATGACAAGTGGAGAGAGAGCACAGAAGAGATGTTTTCTTTTTTATGAACTTCAGTGGGATTTTCTCAGGCTTTTATTGGTATTGGGGAGGAGCTGGGGTCTGAGTAGAAGGTGAAGCAGAGGGATCATATGTAGTGCCAGTTTTTGAACTGGGCTTGACAGTATGCCAGGCAATTTGCTATCGCCAGGACCTATATCTGGCTTTTTTTTTTTAACAAATGAACTTTATAATTCCATTCGGCCCTCAAACTTTGCAGCAATCCCTACTCTTCATTACTCTTAAAAAAAAAACTACCAAATAAATCATTTATAGCTACATCATCCACTACCCTCCAGCTAGATATGTGTCTTCTTATGGGACCATATAACTCTCTCCAAATAAAGGGCTGAAGAGATAATATAGGAGTCTAGGCACTTACTTGGCACACAGCTGACCCCATATTCTCAGTATCCCATCGGGTCCCCTTAGTACCATGGGGTGATTCCTGAATACAAAGCTCTGAGCACTTTCAGGCATGACCCCAAAACAAGACAAAACAATAATAAAGAGCTGTACCTACAGGAAGTACCAAATAGGTTGACAAAAGTAGAGGCAGTTGAGGGAACTTGTGGGGGTGGTGATGGTAAGATTTCTCTGGTGCCTGTTGCCAGTTAGGGTGAAAAGTATTTATCTCCTATAGGTCAGCCTGGCTCAAAGGTAGGCAACAGGTCTCAGACTCAGGGTTCCCTTAGTTTACAGAATTTGCTCTCCTGCCTGCCCTTTGAACTGTATCCCATGTCACACCTTCTGCATCTTTCTGTGCTAGAGTCCAGTGATTTAACGCAGCTCTGGAAAACACAAAGCCTTCTGGATCATGCACATCATCTTTGACCTGAATTCTAATTCCAGGAATTGACCTGATGAGCCTATTATAATCCATGGCAGAGTTTTAAAATTAGAATTGGCCTATGTGCAGTGGTGGGAATAATGGGAAATATGCCCATTAAATAAACATGAGACTTTTATCTGGGACAAAGCATAAAGAAAATCAGGAACAAACTTAACACACTGAATGCAAAATCTCATGTACCCTTACCCCAAATTAAACCTTCTACAAAACATTCTGATAGAGCTTTTAGAGACATTTATCTTTTTTGGTGCTCAGGGTTATTCCTGGCTCTGTACTCAGGTATCACTCCTAGAAGGCTCAAGGAACCATATGGAATGCTGTGCATTGAACCCAGGTTGTCTGCATGCAAGGCAAGCACCTTACAACAAACCCCCCCCCCCCCCGCCAAAATTTTTTTATTTGGGTGGGGCACATGGCAGTGTTCAGATCTTACTTTCCTGGCTGGGCTCAGGGTACAAGATGGAATGCTGGGAATTGAAGTCAGGTGCAAATCAAAGGCCCTACCCACTGTATTATCACTCTGGCCCCCACAAAAGCAGTTTGCAATTGGTGATCTCTCACTTTCCCCTCTTGCTGGAAGCCTTTGGTTAACCTGCCAGTGAGCCTTCTTTCTGAGCTGCATGGTGGTAGCTATTGTGCAGGAGGGGTGAACTTTAGCACTGGAGAAGCCCAAGGAAAGTTTATTCTCCTGCCAGTGAAGTGTGTGTTTGCCATGGTTTTAGGCAGATCTACCAACAGGCATTTGTGGAACTGGTATCTCCATGGTGATTGCATTTCCCATGGCATTGGGTAGAGAGCCCTGTCCCCCCCTTCTCTGGATGAGATCATCAGTGACCACCCTTGGATGCCCAGCACAGAGGCCTTAGCCATCAGAGAACCCTTTGGGGGAACCCCTGAGACATTTCTTTCTGGGGGTAAATGCCTGTCAGTGCATTGATCTGTGGCCACCCAGTAGTCTCTCATTGCCTCTTGGGTTGTTTATATTTTGTTTGGGTGTTACCCTGGCATTGCTCGGGAAACCATGCAGGTCTGGGGTCCACCCCAGGGACCTATGTCCAAGGATATTAAGTATCTTGTTCCTATCTGCAAAGGAAGACTCAAACCCTTAAGAATGGATGAGCCAGAGAGAGAGAGAGAGAGAAAGAGAGAGAGAGAGAGAGAGAGAGAGAGAGAGAGAGAGAGAGAGAGAGAGAGAGTTAAGGCTGTAGCTTTGCACACAAGCTAATCACAAATTCTCAGCACCCTTTATGGTCCTCGAGCCCTGTTTTTTACCAAGACACCAGAAACTCAGCTGGGGGCACTTTCGAGCCTGGTCATGATGCCAGTTGGCCCCACTGCTCAGGAATCTGTGTCCAGTCTGAGGTCCAGCTCATCTGTCACATCCTCATGAGCTTGGCCTGGCCCAGTAATGGGCCCCAAAGGATAGAGTGTGAATGAAAGACCAGCCTAGAGAGAGACAGAAGCAGGGCCATTCTTTCTCTGCAAGTCCCATACAATCCCCTTGGCTGTGTTTGAGTCTAAGTGTTGGAAACTGAGCTACAGGGTCTCCTCCAGCCTCCCTCTGCAGAGCTGCTCTAGGGTAACCCACACAGGCCCGGAAGCTTGGGGGGCTTCACTCCGCTAAAGTGACTCCCCAAGTCTGAGTGCAGATGCAGAGCCAGGAGGCCCACTGCGCCCTCTAGTGTCCTGCTTCCTCCTCTTGTGAGGGTTCAGTTGATCCTTGGTCTGCTGAGCCCAGAGATCAGAAGAGCCATCCAGTGCTCTCTGGGAAGACGAGAGAACTTTCTAAGAGAACACTTTCGAGGATCCTGAGCACAGCCTACCTGTGCAATCATTGTCTCTAGCAAGGCCATGGCAGATGGTCAGCAGCTCTTATAAGATCCTGTCTGAGGTGGGAGAGATAGCATGGAGGTAGAGTGTTTGCTTTGCATGCAGAAGGACAGTGGTTTGAATCCTGGCATTCCATATGGTGCTCTGAGCCTGCCAGGAACTATTTTTGAGCGTAGAGTCAGGAGTAACCCCTAAGCGCTGCTGGATGTGACCCCCCCCCCAAAAAAAAAGATCTTGTCTGGCTCATTCTGACCCCAGGAATTTGGGGGTGTGGGGGAGTACAGAGGGTGACTGTCCCCTTGGTCCTGCTGTACCCAGCAGTGTCCACACCCCAGGTTCTAGTCTCCTTGAGCCTCACCCTTCCACTCCCTCCCACCCCCAGGAACTGGCTCTTTGGTCCCAAACTTTCTCCTGCATGCCCCAGGGAGCTCTTGTGACGGTGGGTGACATATTCACACATGATCAGGCAATGTGTGTGCATGTATGCCTATGCATGTTTAGCCCTTTGTGAAGTTTACATGTGCAGTGCTTATAGACACACAGGCACCGTGTTGCCCAGATCCAAAATCAGCACTGAGGGACTTAGATGAGTGACCCAGGTTTCTTCCAGCGAAAATCAGCAGCAGCATTTTCTCTACTGGGGCCTCACAGTCTGGGAACCACCTTCCAGACAAAGACCCTTTACTTTGTTGTTTTTTTTTTCTTATTTTTTTATATTTTCTTTCATTTTTTTAAATTAATAAAATTTTTATTGATTCATTGTGAAGTCCAAAGTTACAAAGCTATTCTCTGGGAAGAAATTCACCGTTACCCAACAGTTACTGCAGTAGGCTGCAAATTTAGCTGCTGCAAGGCTGCAAAGGCCCAAGGCTGCCAGGGTCTGGTGCTGCAAGGCTCACAGGTGCCCATGGGGCCCTGTTGCCTGGTGCCCACCCAGGGACACCAACATGTAGCAACCACCAGCTCCCTGGTAGTGGATGGAAAGAAAGAGAGAGAGAGAGAGAGAGAGAGAGAGAGAGAGAGAGGGAGGGAAAGAGGGAGAGAGGGAAAGAGGGAGAGAGAGAGAGAGAGAGAGAGAGAGAGAGAGAGAGAGAGAGAAAGAGAGAGAGAGAGAGGGAAAGAGGGAGAGGGAAAGAGGGAGAGAGGGAAAGAGGGAGAGAGAGAGAGAGAGAGAGAAACCAATTTTATTCCTCCTGGAGTCTGAGGCCTGCTGCTACTTCTCAGGGGTTTCTGAGAGGGAGAGATAGATGGAAATTCACCCCAGAGATGGGCAGGGAAGGCCTGGGTTCAAAGAAGAAAGAGAAAGAGTTACAAAGCAGGAAGCATGTTGATGCTTTATCTCTGTCCGCCCCACCCACCACCCCTTGGACCAGCAGGCTCTACTCTGTTCACTATCCTGGGGTCCACTGCAACTGTTCAAGATTTTCCTGGCATGACAGGGGGCATGTCCAGCTTCAACTGTCATTTCAGTGGGGTTATCCAAGTGGTGTGTCCAAGTCCAGCTACCATACATCAACAAGTGTCCATCACCCTTTTCCAGTGCATATTTCCTACCAATAATGTCTCCAGTTTCCTTCCCATCACCCCACACATGCACACACAACTGCCACTATGATAGGCATTCCCTCCCCCTTTCTCTTCCTTTTTTCTATTTAGACATTGTAGTTTGTGATATTGTTTCTGAAGGGGTATCCTGCATATGACTTTGCCTCCTTTTGGCACCCAGTTCTTGTCCAGAGTGATCATTTCCAATTCTCGTAGTCACAGTGGTCTCTTCTCTGCCCTCACTGCATTCCCTGCTATTTGTGACAAGCTTCCTACCATGGATCACTCCTCCTGGCCCTCATCTCTAATTGTCATACTACTTTTCTTTTGTATCCCACAAATGAGTGTTCTTTTTCTATGTCTATCTTTCTTCCTCTGACATTTTACTCAACATGATACTCTCTATATCCATCCATGTATCAGCAAATTTCATGACTTCATTTTTCTTAACAGCTTTGTAGAGTTCTATTGTGCAGATGTACCAGTTTCTTTATCTACTCACCCGTTCTTGGGTTGTTTCCAGCTTCTGACTATTGTGACGAGTGCAAGGAGCCTTTTCTTGCAAGGTTCCAATCTCAAAGGACGTTCTGTTCTCTGCCCTCAGTCATCTGATGCTTTTTTGCCACCACCTTGCCCAAGAGATTTAGTGTTGATTTAGGTACAGGAATGTATTGCTCTTGCTTTACTTCCAGCCAAGGAAGAGAAGGGCAGGGGGAGAGTTGGGGGTTTTGTCCACATCCCCAAGACCAATGCCACATTCTGAAACCAAGCACTGAGGGGACAGAGGGGGACAGAGCTATCTCTAGGATTGTGACCACCCATATCACCCACCTCCCATTAAACCTGGATGTATCCCCAGGGACAAATGAGCACTAAAATATTTTTTTGCGGGGACACACACCTGGGAGTAAAGTACCTGGGGTGGAACCCATGTCTCCTGCACGAAAAGCCTGTGGCCCCACTCAGGCCACCATGATTCTTCCCTTCCTTGATGTTGAAGCCCCGGATGATGTCCGGGTCAGCTGATGCTCACAGAATCATGAATATGCAGATACTCCGGAAGCACCCGCCTCTCTCATTTCAGTCTCTTTGATGAAAGGCTCCCAGCCCTTGTCTCCCATCTCTGTTCTTGGGTACCACCCATCCCATCATCTTTCATCATTCCCATCCCCATCCTCTGTGCCAGGAGCATTCTCATTTCTCAGATGCTTTTTTTCCTCTTCCCAAGAGCTGAGATTCCATTTCTGGTCATTATATCTTGGGATCAGAAATTTTGTGGCAGAGTCTTGCTGGTTTGCAAGTATTTATGCCAACATTCTGGGCTGCTGATGGCATAGGTGCATTTCATCCTGTTCTCAGAGCCTGTGGGGTAGGAAATGGAAACTCAGATGTGGCAGGCAGGGCTCAGTCTTCTGTCTGTGTCTCTGTCTCTGTGTGTGTGTCTCTCTCTGTCTCTGTCTTGGCACAAGGCTTGCAAGCCAGTAGAGGTGCAGGGTCATCACCCTCCCATGAACCCTGGAGGAGGGAAGAAACTAAAGGTTGTTGAATGGGGGGGGGCTATGTTTGGGATCATGGTCACTGTCCCTGCTGACCTTGGCTTTCCCTCCCTTTGCCTCTGTACCCCCAGGGAAGGCCGCTCCAATGCACACATCAGAGGCGATTACCAAAGAATCGGCGACGTCCTGCTCAAGAACATCCAGGGAATGAAGGTAGGTGTCCCGGAACTGAGGCATCCTATGAGGGATGGGGACATCAGGCAGAGATGAGGTTCCCTCGCCACAAACTTGGGGCCTGATCGCACCTCTGTCCTTTCAAGATGCTTTTAGTTTGAAGCGTGAGAAAAAATAAAACTGTGCTGCGACCAAAAAAAAAACCACCAACAGGAATTGGCTGCAAATGGAGCCTTCCAAGCCTGTTGGAACAATGATGCAGATGAACCATGACAAGGTGGACAGAATGTTGCTCCACTGGTCAGTTATTCTGGCTTCTCAGGAACACAGAGAACATGCCAGCTTGGGAGTTATGTAGGATTCTCAAACAATTCCATTGTGCTGACCTTGTCAACTGGCAAAGATCAACTTCGCTCTTTCCGTTGTGTCTAGGATGAAGACATTCCCCCAGTGGATGACTGGGAAAGAATAGGTCCCAGGCTCATGACCAGAGACTCTTTATTCCATTCCAAAAATACTTATATAGGACAAGAGAAACTGGGATCTGTGCAAGGTGACAGGACATTGCAGAAGTATAGCCAGCAGGAGTAGAAATGAATGTGGTACAACGGAGAAGATAAGCATAAACACTGGGATTTAGTAATGTTTGGGGAGCAATAGCTTGAGCAATAAAATAACCCATTATCTCCCTTAAGTTATTTCCTTTCAGCCCTCTGTGAGGCCCAGATCAAGCCTAATTAGGAGCCACAGATGATGGGGTGGATGGTGCCCCTCTTTGTTCTGTCCTCCATCTCTGGAGCAGTGTCACTAAAACTTTTGCCTCAAAACGAGAATCCCTAGAACAGTTGGGACTCTCTGGTGTTCCTACTGCCAGGTGGTTCCCAAACAGCATGACAATGGGGAATCCAACATCTATGACAGTGAAGGCTGTGGGCCAGGCAAACATGTAGCTGGTTGGTCCAGTGCTGTCCACAGTTAGGAAAGAAGGTACACCAAGAAAGCTGTACAGACTAAACCACTTTCCCAGAGGAGAGGCCACTCAGATGAACCAGAGAGTGCAGTAACAATCTCAGGTACAAAATAAGGATGGGGCACTTTCTCCTTGTTCACTTTAAAAAGGTAGATGTCAGGGCTGGAGAGAAGCGGAGGGTTACATGCAGCCCACCTGAATTCCATCTCCAGTACCAAATATTGTCCCCTGGGAACAGAGGCAGGAATAAGTTCTCAGCAACACTGAGTGTCCCTAAACAAACAAACAAAACAAACAAACAAATAAAAACAATGACCAATAAAACCCACTTTGTTTTGTTCAGTGCTGGGGATCGAACCCAGCCCATAACAAAGTCAAAAATGTACTCTCCCAAATATCCCTAGGCCCTGAATCTGCCTTTTTTCCCCCCAAAGTCTCTTACTGGGACACCACTAATGGCTAAACCGAATTAACAGGCAGGCCTGAGGATGGATGGCAGCCAGGTGATCAGGGAAGGTCCTGGAGCAAACCTGAAGGATAATTAGTTTGGGGTGTCTTAGGAAGAAATCTCAGGGACAGAGCTGGGGTTAGGGATCTCACCCCTTCACATGCATGTTATCACTTGAGCAGCTCTGATTATTACAGAGATGAGGAAAAGGGCAGGAGCAATAACACAGCAGGTAGGACCCTTGCTTTGTATGCTACCAACCTGGGAGCAACATGGGTTCTACCTCTGGTGCCTCATATGATCCCCTGAACACTGCCAGGAGTGCTTCCTGAGCACAGAGCCAGGTGTAACTCCTAAGCATCACTGCTTATGACCCAAAAACTTTTTTTTTATATAAAAAAGAGGCAGGCAAGGAAAGAGAGGGCTCTGTGAAACAGACTCAGGAAGGTGCTTGCCAAAAATGGATCTAGCAAAAAGTGCAGACTTGGGGGACAGGGAGCCCCCAAGTAAGTCCATTGGGTCAGACTTTTGCTGTGAATGAACCCAGTCTCAGTTTGATTTCACTTAGAGTCTCCAGAGCACCTTCAGAAGTAAACACCCAAAGCCAGGAGCAAATCCTGATCACCACTGGATGTGCCCCAAATTAAAAAATAAAAAGAAATGCAAAGACTTACTTAGCATAAAAGGTTCTTGCAGCAAAGATTTGGTGGCCCGAGGGTCAAAACTCTAATTCTCCCTAATCGGGAGCCTGGCAGAGTAGGCGGCTGTGGCAGGTCGTTGTTGTCTTCGGTACTTGGTACTACACAGAAGCTGCTATTTTTATCCAGACCACCCTTAGCGAAAGGCTCTGCTCTTTGCCAGCTGGTGACATTTAGATGAACCTGCGGGAGCTCTTCCTCGTTCACTTCGTTCCCCTCCGTTTGAGTCAGGTCTGATTTTTGAAAGAACATTTCACCCCTAATATTACACACACCCAGTCCTTGCCTGATGTCTGCTTTATGACTGAGGTGCACCAACCAGCTCAGGGAACAAAACCCAGAATTTTATTTTATTTTTTTGGTTTTTGAGCCACACTTAGCACTCGTTAGAGGGTTGGTTACTCCTGGCTCAGCACTCAGAAATCGTTCATGGCAGACTTGGGGGACCTATGGGAAGCCGGGGACTGAACCTGAGTCAGTCACAAGTAAGGCAAACGCCCTACTCGCTGTGCCCCAAAACCCAGATTTTTCAAGCCGCAGCTTTGGTGGCACACGCGAGGCACTGTCATGTATCATCCCCATCATTCTATGACTATATTAATTTTATTATAATATATAATTGTATATTATATAATAAAATAATACACTATATAGTAATATTGTTTATTTCACATTATATAACCATATTATATTTCATTTTATTAATATATTAATTTTATTGTGATATATGATATAATTTCATTAGTATTATATATAATTTTTATAATATATTTTATTAATATAACTTCATTAAGAGGAAGCAAGCTAAGGATGACTTGGAGTGAAGACTCGCCGGACCCCCCCCCCCCAATATATTTTCACCAGGGCTCTAGGTTTGAAATCTGCTGGTTGCCTTCCGAGCATGAGATTTCATCCTGCGAACTTTGGGAGAAAGAAAGAAACGGGGTGCAGTGCCTCAAGCATGCAGGCTGAGATCCACTGAGCACCCCCACTCTTGTCTTTTGACCCCTCCAGCCACTTGCAGCTCACCTCTGGCAGCACAGCGAGGCACTGGAGGCGCTGGAGACAAGCATCAGGAGCTCCCGGCGGCTGGAGAACCTCTGCAGGGACTTCGAGCTGCAGAAGGTCTGCTACCTGCCCCTCAACACCTTCCTGCTGCGCCCGCTGCACCGCCTCATGCACTACAAGCAGGTGCTGGAGCGGCTCTGCAAGCATCACCCGCCCAGCCACCCCGACTTCAGGGACTGCCGAGGTGAGCAAGGGTGAATACTTGGGGCAGGGTGGGGCCGGGGGGTGCAGGACTCCAAGTTTGGGTCACATGAGCTCCAAGTTCTTCCAGCTGCCCTTCTCTTGATCCCTTTATCTGGATCTTTCTATAAAGATTGTCTAAACTGATTCCTGAGGATAAGGATGTCACTCAGCTGGAGAGCACTTGCACTTGTCACCGGGAGGCCCCTGAACTCCAGCATTGCCCCTAAATCATAAACTATGAGGCTGCTCTTTTTTCTTTCCCTTTATGTATGCATTTCTCTTTGAGTCTGTGTCATTTGGTGCAAAGTGACCAAACTGGAAACACTTCTAGATGCAGTCCTGTTCTTCTGCCTCTTACATCTGCAGACAAGCCCCTGTCTATAGACCAGGTGGCCAGTTCTGACCACTACAAAGATGATGGTTTTCAGCTCTTTCAAAACTGCCAACCAGCTGTGGTCCACAGACCAGCTGTTGAAGCACCCTAGAGCTGCAGAAGCACCCTAGAGCTACAGGGTAGAAACTCATCAAATCCTCCCCTGGGAATGCCGGTCACCTTGTTTCTGCTCATGGTGGTCGGGCATATGTATTGTGCTATTCCCTTTTAGAAGCCCTGTGCCAGTATTAGCTCTTACCCTTCTCCACAAGCCTCTAGGGTGGGGTTGGGAGGGTAGGGTGGGGGGGTTGATGTACTTTATTAAAGGGGCTACTGAGACAGGTAAGGAGCATGCCCAGCCCCACAGAGCTGGAAAGCAAATGACTTGAACCTAAATCCAGAACTTCTTCCCTTACCTCTCTTCGCCTATCATCATTGCTCTAAGCTCAGGCCCTGGACCACAGACTGTGCTAGGGACCTGACTGATTTCTGCCCATAGATAAGTGTTGTCCCATTTTGCAGATAAGAACCTGAGGCTTACAGGGGTCAGATCCTTGTAGGAGTCACTTAGTTAATAAAGGATCAGAGCTGGCTTTTGCCACTGGCCTCTTTTGGGACTAAGCTGTCTGTCTCCTTTAGAATGTGGCTTTTTTATGTCTGTGCCTCATGGCCTGGTCTGTAACTGCCCCCAGCCTGTGTCTCTGTCTCTCCCCACACTCACAGTTCCAATCTGTACACTAAATAGGCTGTGGATTCCATGATCTCTTGCCTACAAACACTTTTACTGCCTTGCTTTTATCCTGGGGGGCCCATGACCACTCAGGCTTTTGGGTTTGTTTTTTTTGTTTGTTTGTTTTTATTTAAACACCTTGATTACATACAAGATTGTGTTTGGGTTTCAGTCATAAAAGGAACACCACCCATCACCAGTGCAACATTCCCATCACCCATGTCCCAAATCTCCCTCCTCCCCACCCAACCCCTGCCTGTACTCTAAACAGGCTCTGCATTTCCCTCATACATTCTCAATATTAGGACAGTTCAAAATGTAGTTATTTCTCAAACTAAACTCATCACTCTTTGTGGTGAGCTTCCTGAGGTGAGCTGGAACTTCCAGCTCTTTTCTCTTTTGTGTCTGAAATTTATTATTGCAAGAATGTCTTTCATTTTTCTTAAAACCCATAGATGAGGGGCCGGGTAGGTGGCGCTGGAGGTAAGGTGTCTGCCTTGCAAGCGCTAGCCAAGGAAGGACCGCGGTTCGATCCCCCGGCGTCCCATATGGTCCCCCCAAGCCAGGGGCGATTTCTGAGCACATAGCCAGGAGTAACCCCTGAGCGTCAAACGGGTGTGGCCCAAAAACCAAAAAAAACAAAAACAAAAAACAAAAAACCCATAGATGAGTGAGACCATTCTGCGTTTTTCTCTCTCTCTCTGACTTATTTCACTCAGCATAATAGATTCTGTGTACATCCATGTATAGGAAAATTTCATGACTTCATCTCTCCTGACAGCTGCATAATATTCCATTGTGTATATGTACCACAGTTTCTTTAGCCATTCGTCCCACTCAGGCTTTTGTCTTAACTCTTCATGTTCTGACCCCTGGCCAGCCTCACATAACAGAGAAGTGTTGAGAGTCTGCTGTCCGCGATGTCAACAGTAGAAGAAAGGATTAGGAGATGACGATAGAACCCTCCAGTGGGCACAGAGACCCTCAGAGCTGGGCAGTGACTGTAGAGGAAATGCCTTGTGCATGATGGGTGGGACTTCCGGTCATCCTTTCGAGCTTCAGAGACTTTCAGAAAGAATGGGTGTTAAAGTTTAACCCATGAGAGGAAGGAAGGAGGAAGAATTGGTCTGGATAGCCAAATGGGGCAAGTGATTCTAGATCATTCTAGAAGATAGAAGAATATGTATGGGTGAGTGAAAGACAGACAAAGAGACAATGGAATAGGACACAGAGGCAGAGCAGCAGAAACAAGGCTGAAAAAGTCAGCATTTTTCTTAAGGGTTCTCATAAAGCTGACAGAGCTTTCAGCTAAGAGCAGAGAAAAAACAGGACAGTTATAAAAACAGGGGGATGGTGACTGGCTTGACCAAGACAAATGACCTGGCTGGCCTCTAGAGTCATAATTGAACCCTTCCCAGGCTCGGTTTTTGGGAGACAACTCATGAGAAGACCCAGCCCTAAAGGAGACATGGGCTGTCCTGGGGAGGGATCGGAAATGGCTGAGATGCCTTATGGCTTTGTTAGAATTTATTATGGTCTTGGACCCCCTCCCCATAATATCCCATTCCTCCTCTTTGGATGCAGCCTTCCCAGACTCAACTGATGCCTGACCCTGGGAATTGGGAAGAGTCTCACACTTCCCCACCTTGTCCTGTCCTGCCAACATTATCTGTTGGCTGTTTTGAGGTCTCCCAACTTGGGGACCCAGTGCCGTACAGCCCTGTAAGTGGGGACAGTTGAGTGACCCATGTTCACAGGGGAAGATTTTCCCCAGGTACATGTTACTAAATGGAACCTCAGTGAAAAAAGTTTCTCATGGATAGCAAGATGGAAAAACTTTACTCCATGATTCAAAACCTCAGATTCAGCCTCTGTCAGAGGCTGGGAAGAAACAGAGGTGTCTGACTGCATTTCCTAAGCTGTTCCCTGGTAAACTCAGAGCTACAGCTTTTTCCTCTTGGACCTTCTGCATTCCCATCCCAACCAGTGTGCCCTATCACAGGTTACTGGACAAAATGGAAGGTCGGAAAATGGGGTTCACAGGCCAGAGCTATAATTTAGCAGGTAGGGCACTTGCCTTGCATGCAGCTGACCCAGGTTTTTCCCCAGGGATATCCCCATATCCCCATATGGTCCCCTAAATCTGCCAGGAGTGATTCCTGAGTACAAAGCCAAGAGTCAACCCTGAGCAGCACCAGGTATGGCAAATAAAAAATGAAGATAAGGTTGTGGAGTTTGTCACTTTGGAGTTTGTTGCTATTGGACTAATAAGATAATGGGGAATCCCAGCTCTGGGCCTGGAGCTTGTCACTGTGGCTCAAACTGAGCCAGAACCTCAGGGGGTGGGGGAGGCATTTAATCAACAAGACCAGGAAAAGAGCAAAAATGCTTCCTTAAGGAACTGGAGGGATAGCGCAGCAGTAGGGCGTTTGCCTTGCACACGGTTAATCTAAGACAGACCTCGGTTCAATTCCCAGTTGTCCCATTATGGTCCCCCAAGCATAGCCAATGCATAGCCAGGAGTAACCCATGAGTATCACCAGGTGTGGCCCAAAAACAAAAACAAAAATGCTTCCTTAAGAAAGGGGGCAGGGGCCGGAGAGATAGCACATCGGAATTTGCCTTGCAAGCAGCCGATCCAGGACCAAAGGTGGTTGGTTCAAATCTCGGTGTCCCATATGGTCCCCCGTGCCTGCCAGGAGCTATTTCTGAGCAGACAGCCATGAGTAACCCCTGAGCACCGCCGGGTGTGACCCAAAAAACAAAACAAAACAAAACAAAACAAAAAAAGGGGGAGGCAAGTGGGGCCAGAGAGATAGCACAGCACATTTGCCTTGCAAGCAGCCGATCCAGGACCTAAGGTGGTTTTGGTTCAAATCCCATGCCTGTCAGGAGCTATTTCTGAGCAGATAGTCAGGAGTAACCCCTGAGCGCCACCAGGTGTGGCCCAAAAACCAAAAAAAAGAAAGAAAGAAAAAAAAGAAAGGGGGCAAGAATTGAGGGTCTTGAAATACTCCACTCCAGTCCCTTATTTCTTGCTTTCTTAACCAAAATTTCTTCCTGCCCAGCTGCTCTGAAGCTGATGCCTCACACCTCTTCTAATAATACATGATCTCCTTTGACATCCTGAATGTTCCTCAGCTAGAGAAGAGGTTCCTCCCCCCAAGAGGAAAGTTGGTTGCTGCGCTTAAAATTTGGCAACCATCTCGACCTAGTGCGTGGTCTTGTCAGGAGGATGCCCCAAGTTTCTGGGAGGTCTGTGGTTGTATATTAGTGTGATTCTGGCAGTTAGTTGGAGCCTTGTGGAATCCATCCCTATGCTTTCCTGATCTGCCACTGCTCACTGGACTTGCAGTTTTCAGAGATAGAGAAAGAGTAGAAGAAAAGGTCTGCCCTGGAGTTAGAGTTCAGGTTTACAGGTCCCTGCATCTCCCTGCCCCCCAGTGATGCTCATTGGACAGTTGTGCTCAGTGTGTTGCCACATTCAGCATGTACACAGGGATCTGGTGGGAGATATGGTAAAATCAATCCTGGAAGGGCCCCCATTTACTTGTTGAAAATAGGGAAGTGGCACCATTTCACTTAGAAGGGTGACTGCTCCAACCTCTATGGAAAGCGATATGGAGATTCCTCCAAAAACTGGAAATTGAACTCTCATTTGACCCAACTATTCCACTCCTAGGGATATACCCTAGGAACATAAAAATACAATACAAAAATCCCTTCCTCACACCTATATTAATTGCAGCACTATTCACAATAGCCAGACTCTGGAAACAACCAAGATGCCCTTCAACAGATGAATGGCTAAAGAAACTGTGGTACATATACACAATGGAATATTATGCAGTCGTCAGGAGAGATGAAGTCATGAAATTTTCCTATACATGGATGTACATGGAATCTATCATACTGAGTGAAATAAGTCAGAGGGAGAGAGAGAGATTCAGAATAGTCTCACTCACCTATGGGTTTTAAGAAAAATAAAAGTCATTTTTGCAACAATCCTGAGACAATGAGAGGAGGGCTGGAACTTCCAGCTCACTTCATGAAGCTCACCACAAAGAGTGGTGAGTGCAGTTAGAGAAATAACTACATTGAGAACTACCATAACAATGTGAATGAATGAGGGAACTGGAAAGCCTGTCTAGAGTACAGTGGGGGTGGGGTGGGATGGAGGGAAATTTGGGACATTGGTGGTGGGAATGTTGTACTGGTGAAGGGGATGTTCTTTACATGACTTAAACCTAATCACAATCATATTTGTAATCAAGATGTTTAAATAAAGATATAAAAAAAGAAGGATGACTGCTCTCCCAATGGGAAACCTAGCCCCACATCTCAGCAAGACCCCATGAAACCTAGCGTTTCCATGTCTGCTTCCTCCCCTAGCGGCCTTGGCAGAGATCACGGAGATGGTGGCCCAGCTGCATGGGACAATGATCAAGATGGAGAATTTCCAGAAACTTCATGAGCTCAAGAAGGATTTGATTGGTATCGACAATCTCGTAGTCCCGGGAAGGGTAAGCTAAGCCACTGATGGCCAGAAAGACCTAGTGGAGCTGACTTAATTAAGACCTTTTCTATTTGGGTTTTGTTTGGGTTCTGAGGCCACGCTCTGCATCACGAGGGGTTGAGAATGGAGCCTTCTGTATGTCGAGCCAAAGCTCTGCACTCTGAACTTTATATCTGACCCTCATGAACCCCCAGACCCTCCTCAGGAACACAGCCTCCTGTGGAGCCCCCTGGAGGCTGCTGCCCCACAGTGCAGGCTCGCTTCACCTCCAACCTCCCATGACTCTGGGGAAGCTGAAATCACTGAGCTCAGTAAAGTTTAGGCAACTGAGCAAGGAAAATTAAAAAAAAAAGATTCTTTTTAAGATCTGGATGATCTGAATCCAGGGAAGAGATGCTGTAGGTAAGTGGGAAAGATGTAGTACTGATGTTGCACTGATGAACAGGCATACACACATTTGCATGGATGGGCTCAAGTGGGAACACTCCACAGAGCAGATGATCAGATAACCGGGCCTGCAGTTCCTTGTGGGGGTCCAAGGATATGGTTCTGGAAGGGTCTTGCAGTACCAGGAATACCAAGCTGTTTCAGGGTGCTCACACACCTTCAGGAGTGCAGGTCCCACAATGCACACGGGCCAGGTAGTACGGGGCATCGAACTAGGGCTGAACACATGCCCAATATGTCCCCTGATTCACAGACCATCTCTCTATTCCTCCCTCCTTCATCTTGTGCTGTAAGTCAGGCTCTTCCCTGGCCCTCTGACACCCTTGACATAGAAAGCACCTGTTATCCCTGCAGGCATGTTTATTGGGAACAAGAGGGTTTTTAGCTTGTCAGGATCCGGGTCTCTCATTCCCAGTCTTCGTGACTTACTGAGAATCTGTCTTGGCCCTTCAGTGGTGACAGCTTTCCACAAACACCCTCTCCACATCACAGCGCTGATGTACGACCCACAGGCCCGCAGCTCTTTAGTTTATGTTACTTGGTAGATCTCCAAAGTAATGTCAGCAGCCTTTTCTCTCAGAGAGACTCTTTCAGCAAAGAAAGAGCTGAGTCATGCTATGTGCAATGTGTGAGGACTGAGCTGTCCTGCTCTTTGCAGCTGCCTTGAGCACAGAGAAATCTAATGTGTGTGAGTTGGTGGATCCCAAAGGTCTGTGAATACTAAGTACCCCCCAAAAAACAGTGACTACACAAAACCATCATCAGGCTGTGTTGTCACTTTCTGAGTAAGGAATTGGGCAGGGCTCAACCGGGTGACTCTTCTGCTGCATGAGACTTGATAAGTGGTCCCAGGTGGGCCAACATTGGGCACGGACACCTGGAGACCAGGCTCAGTTGGAACGGTACCTAGGAGAGCCTAGGAGGTTGCTAGCCTGGATTTAGGATGGTCTGGCTGCCCACTGCAGCTCAGGGTCTCAGAATGAGTATTTTCAGGGTCAAAACAAGAAGTAGATTATAGTTGTGTGACCAGGTCTGGACCATCACAGGATCTTCCCTCCATACTGTTTTAGGTAATGGGTTTGGTTGTATGTTTTGTTGTTTCTTTCGTTTGAGGGCCACACTTGGTGGTTCTCAGGACCTCGACCTGGCTCTGTGCTCAATAACTTTTTGTGATGCTTAGAAGACCATATGAGAGGCCCGGAGAGATAGCACAGTGGCGTTTGCCTTGCAAGCAGCCGATCCAGGACCAAAGGTGGTTGGTTCGAATCCCGGTGTCCCATATGGTTCCCTGTGCCTGCCAGGAGCTATTTCTGAGCAGACAGCCAGGAGTAACCCCTGAGCACCGCTGGGTGTGGCCCAAAAACCAAAAAAAAGAAGACCATATGAGGTGCCAGGGCCTCGAAGAAGGGCTGGCAGGATGCAAGACAAGTGTCTCTCCCACTGTACTGTCTCTAACCCCTTGGAAATATTCTGGGGTTTTTTGTTGTTTTGTTTTGTTTGGGGCCACACCCAGTGGCACTCAGGGGTTACTTTTCTGTACTCAGAAGTTACTCCTGGCAGGCTCGGGGGATCATATGGGATGCCAGAAATTGAACCTGGGCCCATCCCAGGTCAGAGGCATGCAAGGCAAATGCCCTACCACTGTGCTATCACTCCAGCACCCCCTTGGTTATATTCTGAAGAGAGCATCTGGAGACAGAAGTATTCCTCAAAGCAATCCTGTTCTTCCTTCTGGTGGGCAGTGTCTGGATTCAGAGTACCAGAAATTGAACTCTGGGAGAAGATTCTAGAACTTCATATTAACCTGGATTTGACTTTTTTGTTTTGTTTTGTTTCTCCAGCTGGAGTTCTTCCTCACTCCAGCACCATGCCAAGACACATGCCAAGGGAGGCTGGGATGTGAGCCTGGACATTTCCTGCCAGTGCAGCAAATGGACATCCCTGGCTGGCAGGCTTCATATTGTAGTAAAAACTACTTCATAGCATAGTAATATTACAGTCCCTGTAACTGGGTATACAGGGGCTGGGTGATCTGCAAAGCAGCGTTCAGGGAGCCTCAAAAGAGTGTCCAGTGACACATGTCCAGTGATTCAATGATCTGGTGCAGCAAGATGGTGAAATGTTGCTGCTACTGCTTGGGACCATCAGAGGCTCACTCAGTGGTACTCAGGACCAATGAAGACCTCACCTAGCATTCCTTGGAGCTACGTGGAATCAGGGGTCAAAGTCAGGGACTTCGAATATGACAGATATGTGCCCCCTGAGCTATTTCCCTGCCAATTGGTGGGACCTGAAGGTGCTTGAGGGATATTTGTGACTTGGTGCTCAGATCATCACTCCCGCCGCACTCTTCGAGAATCAGAAATTAGAATTGTCTGCATCCAAAGCAAATGCTGGGGCTGGAGGGATAGCACAGCGGTATTTGCCTTGCAAGCAGCCGATCCAGGACCTAAGGTGGTTGGTTCAAATCCCAGTATCCCATATGGTCCCCCGTGCCTGCCAGCCAGGGGCTATTTCTGAGCAGATAGCCAGGAGTAACCCCTGAGCACCGCCGGGTGTGGCCCAAAAAAACAAAAAACAAACAAACAAACAAAATGCCTGTACTTCTCTCCTGCCTCTCCTGCCCTATCACTGGGAGTGTTTCCTTGCAGGGGTCCCCACTGGCCCACCAGGTGGCTCAGTGAACTAAGGACACTGTGCTGCCAGGACTTGATGCCAGGAATTACTCATGCCATGCAGTGATGCTTGGAGGCTTTCAGGCTGTACCCAGCAATTCTCAGGGGACTGGATATGGTGTCAGGGATTGGCTCAGCCTGTGGCTGGAATTTTCAGCATAAAAGGGAGTCAAGTTTGGAAGCCAGGATTCCCACCTGGAACACTTGGGTGAGTGTCCCACATTCAAGCCCTTCTCTCTGCCCTGCAGGAATTCATTCGACTGGGAAGCCTCAGCAAGCTGTCCGGGAAGGGGCTCCAGCAGCGCATGTTCTTCCTGGTAAGTGAGGAGAACCACCCCGTCCTGTGATGAGCTGGAACCCCCAGTGGGAGCCTCAGGAAACGACCCAGAAATCTGGAGGAGGTGTTGGGACTGGTTGAAAGGTCAGACAGGAAACAGCGTCACACTCTGCATACGCTGCTCTCTGGCAGCCTCTCAGCCGTTCTTGTCCTTTCCTTCCAGTTCAATGACGTCTTGCTGTACACAAGCAGAGGGCTGACGGCCTGCAATCAGTTCAAAGTGCACGGACAGCTCCCACTCTACGGCATGACTGTAAGTAGCCAGGCTGGGCACAGGGAGTTAGAATACCATGTGCACTCGCAGAAATGGGCCAGGTTAGGGTTGCCCAGGGGGATGCTAATATGGGGGTTCCTCCCTGCAGATGGGCACAGCGTTCCCTCAAGAAGCAGATGGGGCTGGAGAGATAGCATAGTAGAGAGAGTATATGCCTTGCATGCCAGTCCAGGTTTGATTTCTGACATCCCCACAGGGTCTTCCAAGCACTGCCAGAAGTGATTCTTGAGTACAGAGCTAGGAATAAGTCCTGAGCATAGCTGGATTTGTAACAACAACAAAACAGAGCCCAGACTGGCCATATGATAGGATCTCAGTACTGTAGCTTGGTGGGGGTGTTCCTGGAATATGGTTCTCCTGAGGTGGGTGTCCCTGAGACCAGACCCAGGACAGAACTCCACCTTGGCCATTGCTGAGCGTGCCGAGGGACCAGCGGACTCTGTGCTCTCGAGTTGGCATATGCATGGGGCCATAGCTCTGCTGGGAAGTACATGGTGGGTTGCACATGTCTCAGAACTGCTCAGAAAACATCGGTTCTCACCTTTCCTTTGTCTTTTCCATGGTGAACTGTCCACCTTAGACTCCTTAGTTCCTGGGCTGCAGCTCTTGCCCCCAGAGCCCTCTCCCGCTCTGTAGAGCGGCCCAGCCAGTTTGGGGCTTGTTTGCTAGTGTTCAGCTTGGGAGCTAGCTTCTGGCCACTAACTTTGAATTGTATCCCCAGCTGGAGGAGAGCGAAGAGGAATGGGGTGTGCCCCATTGCTTGACCCTGCGGGGCCAGCGCCAATCCATCATCGTGGCCGCCAGGTAACTTGGGGCCCTGCCTGCCCAACCATCCACTGTGCTGATGGCAGCTGGGGGGCAGAGCTGACCAAGGTCCATCCCTGTGTTCCTCAGCTCTCGGTCTGAGATGGAAAAATGGGTTGAGGACATACAAATGGCCATCGATCTAGCCGAGAAGAGCAGCAGCACCACACCTGAGTTCTTGGCCAGCAGCCCCCCTGACAACAGTGAGTTGCGGGGGGGGGGGGGGAATTCTGTCCTTGTGTGGATGCCATGTGTGGGGGTTCTCATTTTGGAGTAGCCCCTGGGTGTCCAGCATGCAGTGCAGGTGCTCAGCCCCTTGGGTTTTCTGAAGTGAATGAAAATGGGGGAGCAGGTTTCCACCTAAATCAACGTTGGTTGAGGATGGAGAGGGGAATTGGGGCCCCATGGTAGAGGGATGGGAGGTCATGCTGATGTGGGGTCCTGACCCATCAGAAGGCTAGGAGGATGCCCTTATCATGGATGCCCTGTAGAGTGCTACTTGTGTGTGATTTTCTGCTTCATAGGTCCAAGGGGGTAGGGGACGAGGTTTCCCCTCTTTTGGGAACCCCAGATCAGAAGCGCTTTTTGGGTTAACTTTATCTGCGGGGCCGGAGAGATAGCATGGAGGTAAATCATTTGCCTTGCATGCAGAAGGACAGTGGTTTGAATCCCAGCATCCCATATAGTTCCCTGAGCCTGCCAGGAGCGATTTCTGAGCGTAGAGCCAGGTGTGATCCCTCAGCACTGTTGGGTGTGACCAAAAAACCCAAAAAGAAAAAAAACTTTATCTGTAGAGTCTCCTGATGAGACCGGAGTGGCTGATCAGGAGTCAGAAGACGACCTGAGTGCCTCACGAACCTCGCTGGAGCGCCAGGCCCCCCACCGTGGCAACACCATGGTGCACGTCTGTTGGCACCGAAACACCAGTGTGTCCATGGTGGACTTCAGCGTGGCAGTGGAGGTGAGTGGGGGGCGTGGCTATTCATGGGGCGGATCCACACCCTCAGGTGATGTCAGGGACATAGCCAAGACCCCATGCCAGGCTTCTGAGCATGAGCTCTAGATATAGCCATTGACAAGCCAAAACCAGAAGGCATGTGGCATACTGCCTCTACACTGAGTTTTTTCTATTGTGGACTGAGCCCTTCGTTGGGCAGAGGCTGTTGGTATATGTGTAATCGAGTTTGGGCTTGGAGCAAGCTAGAGGGCTGTGCCTGCATGAGTGTGGTTTGTGGGGTTCATCTGTAAGGGCCCAAGTTGACACCCAAGTCAAGCTAAGAATCATAGACTACCTCCCATAATGCAAGATGCAAAAGGGAGTTTATTCAGCTAGCCAAGGTCCAAGTCTCATCTAACCAATGGAGTCTTGACAAGGACCCCTGAGTTAAATTTGCAAGCAGTTTATATAGAGTTTACAGGCTTCAACAACTCAAGCATTGTATTGGTTAATGCAAGTAGTTCATCCTTCACTATTTACACAACTGGCCCATTTCCATTTGCACACAAATCACATCATGTCTTAGGATTGAAGTCCCAACTCACTGCTGACTCAACTTTGTGTGAAGGGACTGTATCTGGTAGAACATTCAGATCCACCTAGTTTTTCTATTCCAGCAACACAGGGTGGAGAGGGGTCTTGCCCATTAGTGGGTACATTTTGCAGTTTCTTTGAGCTAACACCTTCTGCCTATGGGGAAATTGTAGAGTGAGAAAATACTTTATAGTGGCTTTATTGGTGGCTTGGAAACACCTTGGTCCTAGGCCCGAGGGCTTCGGTTCTCATAATCCTTGAGTGTGGGTGGGTGTGAGTCAGGCTCTCAAGTAGAGACTGAATCCCCTTTGTTCAAAGCCTTCTCCAGCCTTGTCACACTCATCATCTCTCTTCAGAAAATAGGAGGGCTAAAGTAAACACCCTATTAGTCCTCAGGCAGCAGAGCCTGACCCATTTGGAAGCAGCTAACCAGGTTTTGTGACTCTAGGCTAGACGGTCCAGACACTGGTCTCTGAGCCCAGGTCCTGAATTCCTAAACCAGGAGAGCGGGAGAAACAAACAACAACAGAAAACAAAAGTCCCAGGGCTGGAGCAAGAGAGTTCATTGGCCTTGCATAAGGTCGACCTGAGTTCGATGCCTGGAGCCTCCCCAGGCATGATTTCAAAGCACAGAGCCTGAAGTAACCCCTACGTATAGTTGGCTGCCCTGGGAAGAGCCCCCACATTTCCAATTTGGGATGGAGAATCCCTGGGGGTTCTGAATCAGCTGTTTGAGAACTGCCTGTCAGTGATGAAGCTGGGTTTGTTTTAGTTTGGGGGCCACCCCCAGTAGTGTTCAGTGATCACTCTTTGGGGTCTACATGGGGTGCTGAAGGTGGAACCAAAGTAGGCTGTCTGTACAAGGCAAGTGCTTTTACCTTGATGCATGCACTCGCTCTTTTTATCGTTTTTTTATTGAATTTCCGTCTACTACTAAATAATAGCTGCTAGAGGGCGCCATTTGCAGCCTTATGTATCTGAGAGGCAGGAAGAGGGAAGAGGTGTGTTTCATTCATGTGTGTGTGTGTGTGTGTGTGTGTGTGTGTATTATGGGGCTTCACACATGAGTGGCAGGTATCCTACACTGTGCCACACCAGCAGCCTTAAAGCTTCCTTTCTTTTATTATCATTAGTGAGCTATTTTGCACAGTCCAAATAATTGATTTCCAGTTTTTCAAAATTCTCGTTTGCTGGCCAGAGTGATAGGACAGGGGTTAAAGCACTTGCCTTGCACACAACTGACCCAGTTCAATCCCGGGCATCTCTAGGAGTGATTCCTGAGCAGAAAGCCAGGAGTAACCCTGAGCGCCTCCGAGTGTAGTCTAACAACCCACTACTCCCCCAACCCCACAAAAAAAAAAAAAAAAAATTCTGATTTGCAGACTTCCCATCAGCTGAATTTTGTCACTTTACATGAGCACCTGGGGTCCCTCCAGAGCAAGTGAGGACGGGACGTCCCTGCTGTGGTCCTTGCTCACTTGACAGTGGGAATTCCTTGGGGGCAATGAGGTCTTCCTGTAGTGAGGAGAGCTAGTGATCGGCTCGTGGTAAAAAAAGATACCAGGTGTGGAGAAGAGTCTTACAGCAAAGGAACCTTTGGGGGACCAGTAGATCTTTGGGGCTCGGTCACCTTGGAAAATAAAACCAGCGTGAGGATTTGGTCCAGGAATAAGGAAAGTTCTGGTCGGGAGGAAGACAGTAACTGCTAAAAAGCTTTAAGTGACAGCTGGAGTGACAGTTCAAGAATAGTGCTCCGTTCTACAAGGAATTTATGGTGGCCGCTGTCTGTCACAGCAATGCCACAGATTGGCCCTGAGGGAGATGTTGGCCTAGACCATGGGGTGGCTGCTGTGTTGAGGGGCTGGCTCAGTTCTCGGTGATTTCAGCAAAAGTTTGGGGGCTCTGTGTGTAGAAGTGGCAGGAAAAAGGGCACCCTGTTTTCCTTCAGTTTGCACTTACCTGTCCCTGGGGTACCGAGCAGGCATTTGAAGGAACAGGTAACTACTCCAGCTGGCCCAGACAGAGAACAGGAAAAGTACTAGCATAGACTCCAGACTATTTTATATTGTGGCAAAGTGGCCCATTTAGCCATTTAAAAAAAAATGTTTTTTTTGGCTTTTGGGCCACACCCTGAGGTGCTCAGGGGTTACTCCTGGCTGTCTGCTCAGAAATAGCTCCTGGCAGGCACGGGGGACCATATGGGACACCGGGATTTGAACCAACCACTTTAGGTCCTGGATCGGCTGCTTGCAAGGCAAACACCGCTGTGCTATCTCTCCGGGCCCCATTATATTAAATTTTTTTAAAGTTACTTTATTTAGGGGTTGGAGAGAGCATGGAGGTAGGGTGCTTGCCTTGCATGCAGAAGGATGGTGGTTCGAATCCTAGCATCCCATATGGTCCCTGAGCACTGCTGGTGTGACCCAAAATCCAAAAAAAAAAAGTTACTTTATTTAAACACCTTGGTTACAAGCTTGTTCACAATACAGTTGGTTTTTATTTTATTTTATTTATTTATTTATTTATTTATTTATTGGTTTTTGGGCCACACCCGGCGGTGCTCAGGGGTTACTCCTGGCTGTCTGCTCAGAAATAGCTCCTGGCAGGCACGGGGGACCATATGGGACACCGGGATTTGAACCAACCACCTTTGGTCCTGGATCGGCTGCTTGCAAGGCAAACGCTGCTGTGCTATCTCTCCGGGCCCTGGTTTTTATTTTTAACAGATACAAAGTTGCTCATGATTTGAGTTTCAGTCAGACAATGTCTAACACCTTCCCCAGGGCACATTCTCCACCAGCAATGTCCTGTTTCCCTCGCACCCTCCCTCCCCTGCTGCCTCTGGGTCACTCACTCTCATTCTTTCACTCTCCATTTTTTCCTTTTCAAGACACTAAAAGGGTATCATGCCTATCACTTTCCTTCCTTTCTTGTCCAGAGCGATCGTTTCCATCTCTTGTGGCGAGATCCTACCATAGACTGGTCCTCTTCAGCCATATTTTTTAATGAGGAGGCCTCCAATCGGTGTTAAGGTAGCCTAAAGATTCTCAGGCACCTCGATCTGGTGCCCAGGAGAGAGTTAAGAATCTGAGGGGCCAGAGGATAGCATAGAGGTAAGGCCTTTGCCTTGCATGCAGAAGGACAGTGGTTTGAATCCCGGCATCCCATATGGTCCCCTGAGCCTGCCAGGAGCAATTCCTGAGCATAGAGCCAGGAGGAACCCCTGAGTGCTGCCGGTGTGACCCAAATACCAAATAAATAAAGAATTAAGAGAAGGGGCCAGAGAGATAGGATAGAGGTAGGGTGTTTGCCTTGCACACAGACGATCCAGGATGGACAGTGGTTTGAATCCCGGCATCCCATATGGTCCCCTAGCCTGCCAGGGTCAATTTCTGAGTGCAGAGCCAGGAATAACCCCTGAGCACCGCTGAGTGTGACTCAAAAAACAACCAACCAACCAATCAATCAATCAATCAATGAACAAATAAAGTTTAGATAAAAAGAATCTAAGGGGCTCATTGGGTTTCTGCAGTGCTGAACCTCACCACCTGCAGGAAGCAGGCCTGGCCACTAGGTGGCGGATGAGATCAGTCTGGCTTTAGCTGACAACTGGCCTCTTCCTAGAGGGACTGTGGTCCAGTCTCCCCACTCTGGAGCCAGCAGTGCCAAGCAGAGGTGTCCGAAGCTCATTCTAATACTTTAAGACAAGGATCTCCCTTTGCCAGTCACATGGGGGGTAGTAAGATAGTGTACCAGTCCAGTCATCAGCTGACTGTACCCCGAGTATCCTGGGCCTCCTTCTTCCCCAAGGGCACTGGGCAAATCAGGGAGTTGTTTGCGGGGTTCCCATACATCCCTGTCCTTCCTGAACCCACTATGGCCAGTGTCTTCAGAGGCCACGTCCTCCATCATGTTTCTAGACTATCATGTTTTCAAGGAAGCTTTCCCAGGGGTCACTGTCCCGGAGACAAAGACAAGTGGCAGGACCTCAATGACCCCCCTAAGCAGTGACCCACACTCAATAGTGACCCCCACTCCGTAGTGACCCCACTTCACAGTGCTCTGAGCCTGGTATGAAATCCCACCTGCCATCCATTCTGGGCTCAAGTCCCAGCCACACCCCGGCTCCGTATGGGGACTCCAAGGACCGCTGGCGGGGTCCATGCCCTTACAGAGCCCCTCATCTTTTAGAACCAGCTTTCTGGGAATCTGCTGCGGAAATTCAAGAACAGCAACGGCTGGCAGAAGCTGTGGGTGGTCTTCACCAACTTCTGCCTCTTCTTCTACAAATCACACCAGGTAGGGCACAGACAGGATGATGGTGTGTGTGTGTGTGTGTGTGTGTGTGTGTGTGTGTGTGTGTGTGTGTGTAGGGGGTCCCAGCTCATCCAGAGCTGCTTTATCCATGCACGGGGGGGGGGGGGGAGCGGTTCCTGGGGAGGTGGGTGCCATGCACTGCTGAAGGTTGCTAGAAGCACTGGGATCCTCTGCAGGACAGCCACCCCCTGGCCAGCCTGCCCCTGCTCGGCTACTCCCTCACGGTGCCCTCGGAGGCCGAGGAGATCCACAAGGACCACGTGTTCAAGCTGCACTTCAAGTCACACGTGTACTACTTCCGGGCCGAGAGCGAGTACACATTCGAGAGGTACTAACCGGGAGCGAGGTGCACGGGCTCCGTCCCACAGGGCGCTTCGGGGTCACCCTAGCAGTCCTATGGTTCATATCGGAAGAGGAAATGCTTCTCAGCAGGCATGTGGGGAGTGGAGGGCAACAAGGCAGGCCTTGTGGAACCCTGGAACCACAATAATCATTTTGGCCCATGCCAATTTATGGGCGCTTCCTCCCTCCCTTGTGAGTGCCCCATTGAAACCACTGCCAACATCCCTAAAAGAGGGGAGGAGCATCCTAGGGAAGTAGCTACACCCACCTGCAAACTTGATACCGAAACCCCCACACAGGCTGGGGACTCCACCATGAACCGCACTACAGGCCAGGTGAGAAGGCAATTGAAACCCCCTAACAGCAATGGATGGTGGAGAGGGCGCTTGCCTTGCACATGGCCAACCAGGGTTTCCATCTCCAGCATCCCTTAGGATCCCTTGAACCCTCACCACGAGTGATTCCTGAGCTCAAACCAAGAGTAAGGCCTGAGGACCCAGAATGTCCAGATACCGTTGCCCACCTTGTACCCCACTTTAGCTCTACCACCCACGCCCGTGGGGCACAAATTCCACCACCTCAAGAATGCTTCTTAGACATCCGAGGTCCCTTCTCCAAGACCATCGCCAAAGGGAGGCATGGAGCTAGGACCATGACACACAAAAAGGGGTCCCACGGAACCCACCCCCAAGCCCAGCCTTGCTTTGGGGGCCTAGAGTTTCTGTCCCAATTCTTTTTTGTTTTGGGGCCACACCTGGTGGTGCTCGTGGGTTACTCACGCACAGGAATCATTCCTGGCGGGCTCTGAGGACCATATGGGACACCGGGGATGGAACCTGGGTTGACCACGTGCAAGGCAAGCACCCTCCCTGCTGTGCTATCATTCGGCCCTATTTTTTTTTTGTTTGTTTTGGGGCCACACCCAGCACTTAGGGGTTCCTCCTGGCTCTGCACTCAGGAATTGCTCCTGGCTGGCTCCATATGGGGACATGCTGGGAATCGAATCTGCGTTAGCCACATGCAAGGCAAAAGCCCTCCCTCCCTGCTGTGCTATCTCTCTGGCCCCCTCTATGCCTCTATTGTGTCACTAAGGAGTGGGGGCGGGAGGTGGAAAGGCCAGCACTAACTCGATGTGCCCTCTCATTTCCAGGTGGATGGAGGTGATCCGAAGTGCCACTTGCTCTGCCTCCCGTGCCCTGGCCCACAGGGAGTCCCACGGGTACTGAGGGGGCCCGAGCCATGCCCCCACCCCCCAGGACCTTCCTACCTGGCTGCCCACGAGGCCCTGGCGCGCCGAGGCTGGACCCCGCGGAACTGTTTTCTAACTCATCTTTCCAGCTGTTCAGTTCTCAACAGCGGCCTCCTCTATGTTGGGTCTCCTCTGTCGGGTCTGGGGGCCCCTGGGTGGGTGGGGGAGTGTGGGATGTCACGCGTGCCAGTATTAACCCTGTCATTCCCAGAGTGCCAAATACCCGCAGGGCCGGGCACACCCTTCCACCCACACAGGGCAAACTCTCTTTTTTTTCTTAAAAGGAACATTTTGGGGGTGGGGGTAGGCTGCTGCATTTAAAAACAAAAACTAAAAGACAAAAAAAAAATAACAGGATTTTTCTTCCCTGAATGTTGGCAATATAATCCCTGTCACAGTCTTAAGCAAGCAAACGAGATCATTTTTCAGATTTCCCTTTTTTTCCCCCAGTCTTTCTACTTTTTATAACACTAGCTTAGGATGTTTCCTTCCCGGGTCAGTGGTCCGCAGCGCCCCCCTGACCCCCCCTCAACCAACAAGGTTCCCGGCCCATTGGTATGAGTGACCAGACCGACCACATCTATCTCCGTCTTTTGGGCCACGGAGGGTTTGCAGGGACCTCGAGCCCGTGGGTGGGAGGGCTGTGCCGTGTTGCTGTGTCTGTCACAAGCATGCAATAGCTGTCTGGCCACCCGTTCGGCGGGGCCACTCGTGGTGACGTCTTGTGGTGGAGTGTCGTGGTCTAGACGGTGCTTGGATGGAGGGTACCAACCCCCCACACACACCCCAGGACCTTGCCCCTCCAGTGGTAGTGATAAGTCTAGTAAGACGGGGTGGAGCCTGGCTTGGACCACAGCCGTCTTTCCTCTTCTTATACTTCCCCCTACCCTGCCTCGCCCCAAGCATGGGGCACCCAGGTGTATCCCTACCCATCCACACCCCATCCTATCCCTCCCCATCCCGGACAAGTCGTCGGGTCACACAGGGAACATGGTTCCAGAAAGTTCTGGGCCGTCCGTTCAGGTTCGCCAAGTGGCCGCTATTCCCTTAGGATAGGGAGGGCCTTGCTGAAAGAAGGAGCAAGCCGGGCCACCCCTGCCTTGTGGTGGATGGATGTGTCCCCCCAGAGCCCCCCCCCAACAAGTCCGGGGCAGGTTCCCGCCCACCCCCCCTCCCTGCGAGCCTGCGCTGTGTTGTTCAACCTTTGCCTTACGATAATATACCAGATGGTTGCGAGTACTAACGAAGAAAGGGAATAAAAAAAAAAAATACCTCACGCCACAATCCAGCATATTGAAGTTTGAAGGCAAAAATCAGCCACCTTGTCTCTTGTCTTTTTTCCGATTCCAGGGAGGCCAGAACCTGGGTCCCCACCATCCCCATCAGCAGGGCGGGCAGGGTGAGTTAGGAACTGGTTGACAGAGAACTGGAAATTGGGACAACTCGTTCCAGAGTGTTCTAAAATGTGTAGAACGTTCCAAAATGTTGTGGTTGCTTCACACAAAAGCACAGGGAAGACCAAAGCGGGGCAGAGAGCCAAGTCAGGGGCTTCTCAGCATCCCATAGGACAGTGGTTGGCAACCTCCGGCTCTCGAGCCACGTGGCTCTTTCCACTTTTAATTTGGCTCTTCTGTGTGCCGTGCGGCCATTCCAGGAGTCAGGACTCTGCGCCTAGCCTCTGTCAGTGCACGTCCTATGTGGCTCAAAATAAATTTCAATCGTGGTTTTGGCAAGATTTGGCTCAGCTGAAAAAAAAAAGGTTGCCGACCACTGCCATAGAGAATGGATCACTGTGGGGGTGCAGAGGAGAGTCAGGAAAACAACCCTGGTAGGGGGAGGAGAGAGTTTCTCAGCTGACTTCCAGGTGGTCCCAAAGCATCTGCAGAACTTCTCCTCTTCCAGCTTGGGGTTCCAGCAGGTTCTGGGGGAGCTGGGGAGCTCCCCCAGATTTGGACACAAAAAGTCACATACAAAAGCTCTGCCCTCTACATCTGCCCCCCCCCTCGGCCATGATACCACTCGGAAGACACTGGGGGTGCCAAGGACAAGGGCTGGAAGACAAGTCTGGCCTACCCACCCACTGCACACATAAAAGCCATTTCCATGAACCTTCCTGGTTCCAATGTACATGGGGTCTGTCCTGATTTTCCAGCATAACGTAACTAATCTTTGGGCTCCAGCAGGTTAGGATTAGGGGGACATGGGCACTCACAAATGTGCTTGGAGGACCATGGTATCAGGGATCACGGTGGGCAAGGCAGCGTGCAAAGAGCCACTCACAGAGCCAAAACCTCAGACCCCATAGTGCAGCCAATGGGCAACAGGAGAAAAACCAGGAAGACCATCTCTAGCTCTGGAACTGATGTTCTGTGAAATAGTCGAGCCAGTGCCCCTCAGAAAAAGGTGCTTGGCTTGAGCCTGAGAGACCGTGTAGCTCAGCCTTGGGGAACAGGAAAGTGCAGTCCGGTTCTATCCTGTCAGCCCAGTAAGTTCCTCTAGTAAACTCACTTGATCTGCCCAAACCTTGGTGATTTACATACACAACAATCTTGAGGGCAATTCTTTTACCTCCCAACCTCTCAGGCCTGGATTCGAGCATATCCTTCTAGACCTTCCCTTGGCATGCGGGAGGCCTGGGTTCAGTTCCTGCCACCCCCACTGGAACACACCCCGCCCTTCTCCCCCGAAGAAACTACCCAACAGCTTCAGGCCACTGCCCTCTGCCTTCCCTTCCTAAAGGGGTTAGGCCAAGTCACCAGGCACTGCCAGCCTGAAAAGGCGAACGGACACTCCCTAAGGAGCCAGGGGTATCCAACACTGGGTATAGGCCAGAAAGCCAATTGTTTGGCAAGGAGTGGACAGAATTGCCCATCAGTAGTCACAGTTGGTCCCATGCCAGGGCTAGGGGATCTGTGGAAGGTCTCTAGCCAATCAATCACCTTGGACCCATGATCTATCCTCCCTCCGCTCACTCCCCATCCAGTAGAAAGGCAGCCTCCAACCACCACAGGACAAGACTTCCATTCTCCAGCTTTCTCCATTTTTTGGTTTTTGGTCCACACCTGGTGATGCTCAGGGGTTACTCCTGGCTATGTGCTCAGAAATCGCTCCTGGCTTGGGGGACTGATTATATTGGATGCCAGGGGATCAAACCACAGTCTGTCCTAGGTTAGCGCATACAAGGCAAACACCCTACTGCTTGCGCCACCACTCTGACCCCTCTAGTTTTCTCTTGCCAGAGACAAAGCTAATTTTTGACCAGTGCCTCATAGCAGAGAGTGGCTTAGCATTCCCTGCATTTACCCCGATTTCCTTGATTGAGACACACACCCCATGCAGTTGCCCTAGCTCCTCAGTACCCCTCTAATAAACCCAAAAAAAATGTCCAGCAAAGCCCAAATCTACTTCCAGGAATTTCATAGGTGTCACTTTCCATTCAAGCCCCTTGATTCCAGGAGTCACATCTGGCCTGTACAGGTCATAGGCAGACTGTCTCAGGGACCCAAACCCTTTGCCCACCACATCCCCTATGCTGGGTCAAAACCCGCCACACTGAGAAGCCAAGAGCGCATGGGCACAGCCAGACCACACGCTGCCTGGGCTGCGAGCCAGAACTTGTCAGCTGAGATGGCTGCGATTCAGACACCGATGATGGGGGCCAAGTGGGTGCTGACAACAGGCGCACCGTGCTGCTGGCCCGGGGCAGACAGTTTCTCTCTTGGCCCAAGACAACAGTCCTCACGGCTGGCAGCCCACCAGGTGCATGCTTGCTGTAGATGGTAAAACCAGAGATTTTCGAGGAGCCTGGGAAGAGTGCAATGATTTTTAAAGTGTTTCCTGGGGGGGGGGGGGTCACTCCTTCCAGCTTTCTGTGAAGTGTAGTGAGGGGGATGGAATCCAGACCTCTCAGATCTTAGTCACCAGTAAACACCTGTTTGCTTTTGGGCCACACCAGGCAGCATTTGAGGTTGCTCCTTGCATGCTCCGGGACCCTATGGGATGCTGGGGGTAGAACTCAGCTGGGCCACGTGCAAGGCAAACACCTTGCCCGCTATGCTATGACTCCAGCCCCACATAACCAACTCCTGCAATGCTTCTGCAGACAAGGGAAGGGGGCGCGACTGTGTTACTGGAGAGTGAGCCCTGTGCAAGCCTGTTCTGCAGCGCCCGGGTGCGCACAGTCACCGAACTGACAGGTGCCCTCCTGCAGCTGTGGTGGGGTGCCGCCCTCTCCCAAGACCCGGTTCAAGGAGGCTGTGCACAGCAGGCATGTTATAAAATTTATTGGTGGGACTATTCAGACAGGTTGGGGGGGGGAGTGGGGGGGGGCGGGGAGATGCTCTGTGGACGTGGCTACAAGGTGCAAACGGAATAAGGGTGGCGAGGCCCCGTGGCACGATTCCAAACAAGGGTCCTAAGATGAGCGCACAGCGCAGCGTCCGGAAGGAACTGAAGCAAATCACTTTAAAGCTTCGGGAGGCGACAGGGCTTCCCACTGGAAACATATACAAAATAGTACCGTTGAGGAGGAGGAGGAGGAAGAGGAGGAGGAATCGGCTTCTCAGTGTACCAAAAAGTGGCGCTGAGGGGGTCGGAAGAGGGAGATGTGCGAGGGTGGTGTGCAGTGGCTGAGGTACCAACAGGAGTGTTTCCCGGGGGGAGAAGGGAAATTCATTATTATTAATGGCAAACCCTGCAAATACCAAATAAAACCCCAATCACTGGTCACGTCCATCCCAATGTATACAGGTCAGAATAAAAGGCAAGGCGAGAGAGACGCGAGTGAGGGCCTGTCAAATATTTACTCCACAGACATTATCTACAGAAGCACAGGGCCACTTTTTTTTCTTTTCTTTTCTTTTTTTTTTTTTTTTTTTTGTACACAGTGATTCCTTTATGTGTGCCCACAGGGTTTCGGTAAAAATGAGGTTATATACAAACTGTACACAAATCCACCGGTGAGGCCCCGGGCCGGGCGAGAGGCCGGGGCCTCCACTTAAAGCAGGATACCTGAGGTTTCATTTCTTCAGTCGCCTTGTGATTTCCAAATCGACATTTCGGGGTTTGCATTTGCAAAGACACTTCTCTGTGACAGGTGCATGAAGGTTAGAACTTGGAAATGAAGAATAAGAAACTGAAGCCGTGGTCCAGGGTCCACCCACCCACCCACCCCTTCGGAGACCACATCCGGCCGAGGCCAGCGGGGTGGGTAAGTGGGTAGGAGGGAGAGAGGCAGCAAGTATCCACCACCACCCGCCCACGGCAAGGGGGCCTCTCCTCAGAGGTTCCCTGTTCCGCAGCATCGGCAGAGGCTCCGGCTGACTTGAACAGAGGAGGAGGGAAGAAAGGGGGGGAACCAAAGCCCCAAATGCCGACGGGATTTCAGTGGGACGAAGATCCACTGCCACTTAGCGAGTATCTAGGGAGGAAGAAACAGAAACAAATCAAACAATGCTGGTCTCACCTTGGGGCAGAAGTGCCAACAAGAGCCCAAAGACTGCTGTGGCTGGACAGCTCAACTCAAAAAAGAAACAAGCAACATCCCCCCCCCCCAAAAAAAAAAAGAACCCCACAAAGAAAACACTGTCCTGGGTGAATCCATGAAAGGAAAACTCACCCAAGGCACAGAAGGGAGGGAGCTGACCTTGCATGTGACCCACTTGGGTTCGATCCCCAGTATCCCATAGGGTCCCCTGAGCCTGCCAGGAGCAAGTCCTGAGTGCAGAGCCAGGAGTCAGCCTGGAGTACCAATGGGTGTGGTCCCCAAACCAACTTGCCCAAGACAGAAAAATCAAGACTAGCCAATGAGGCAAGGTCCAGTTCCAGGTCCAGGGAGATGAGACTCAGCAGATCCACCTCTGCAGCCTGTTCAAGCCGCCCATTTCCTGGCCTGGTCTCAGAACCAGCCCAACAACTCCTGGAGACTTGGTCACTCTCAGCAACAGGAATGGGGAGGGTCTTAAGACACAGTGACATATGAACAAGAAGTAGGAACTGAAAGGAAGTGACAGTAGGCACGAGAGAGAAGTGGAGAGAGAGAGAGAGAGACAGAGACAGAGAGAGAGAGAGATAGACATAGAGAGAGAAAGAGAGAGACAGAGAGAGAAAGAGAAAGACAGAGGCAGAGAGAGGCAGAGAGAGAGAGAGAGAGAGAGAGAGAGAGAGAGAGAGAGAGAGAGAGAGAGAGAGAGAGAGAGAGAGAGAAGAAGAAGAAAAGTGTCTGCCATAGGGCAAAGGGGCAGGCTGGGAGTCAGGAGGGAAATTGGGACCTGGGTGGCCAGAAATGTCCTGGTGAGGGAAGGGATGGGTGTTGGAACAATGTATGACAGAAACTCAACTATCAGCAACTTTTTAACTCTACCTCACGGTGACTTAATAATATGAAAAACACGAGAGAAAAAAAAAAAAGAAGAAAAACAAGAGAGAAAAAGAAGTTGTGACATCGCTTAGCAAAGCTGGAACATAACACATTAAACACCGTCATGTTTAAATATGAAAAATTCCAGCCCCGGAATTACACTTGCACAAAACACTCAAGTTTTACGGCACCATTTGTTCAGCTAGAATTTAAAAATGCCCTCCAAATGACCCATGCATGGTTATATGCAGGTGATATAAAAATGGCAGTAACTGGAGCCAGAGCAATAGCACAGTGGGGAGCGTGTTTGTTTTGAATATGGCCGGCCTGGGTTCGATCCCCAGATTGAATCTAATATGGTTTCTGAGCCAGCCAAGAGGGATTTCTGAGAGCAGAACCAAGAGTAACCCCTGAGCGCAGCCAGGTGTGGACAATATCTCCAGTGAGGCTACAGGAAAGCAAGGACAAGGGACAGAGGATGGCAGGGATATTGGGTGCGTAGTGAACTTGGGGTGATGTGGACATGGGGGGAATTCACCTGGCCAAGAGCCAGGCTGTGCCCATCACAGTGACTAGACCATCACAAGCCAAGCAAAGACCCTGGCTGGAGTCACACGGGTCCTCACTGCCCCTTCTGGACTCTCCTTCCCCCACACTCCATCCCACCCCAGTCTGCTGTCCCTCGGGTTCCTGCTGCCCTGATTCTGGTCATGGCGGTGTGTCCCCAGCATCCCATTATGGCATCCCCCACCCCGCCGCCTTGAGTCACCTCTGGAGCCGCTGGACCAGTGTGGCCACCATGGTGTCTGAGATACCGGGACAAGCCTCCTCAGCCAGGTAGATGGCCCCGCGCAGCTCCTCGATGGACCCCAAGTTACCGCCACAGGCATTGCTCTTCTCCTTCAGCTGGAACACAACGTGCAGAGTGGTGAGGCCCAGCTGAGGTTGGGTCCCCGCACTTCTCTCCCTGACCCTGAATACATGGGGGTGGAGGGCTTGCTCTGGGCACTGAGTTGAGGACCGAGAACCCCTGGAGCAGGGAGCATGTAGGGGGCCCATGCCCAACACCAGCGATAGTCATGACTGAAATCCCTTCAGTGCCAGGCACATGGCAGACCAAGAGCTGCTGCCAACCCAACTCCACGCAAACTCCAGGCTGCAACCGAGTTTCCTGAAAGGGGATCCCCCCACCAATCTCTGCCCATCTGGCAACCAGCCCGCCACGGCCTTACCTCAGTGAAAAGAGGAGAAATGATGGTGGATAAGCACTGTGAGAAAGGCCGCTTCGGGATGTCCTTCATCTGGGGAGACAGAAACAACAAGTCACCCCTGCAGCAGCAGCGGAAACCCCGGTCAGTGGTAGGTTCTGGAGCATAGGTGGGCACTTGGGGGCTATGAGAGTTTGAGGCAGGGAGGTAAGGTGTGGGCAAGAAAGTGGCCCCAAAAATGAGCACAGGTTCTCCAGGAGTAGCCACACTGCTAGCAAGACCCTCCAAACACTCGCACCCAAACCAGCCATGGGCTGTCTGGGAACCAGCAGCCACGAATTTCCTTGTGCTCCCACAGAACGTGCCCACACTGGGGTCCTATCTGAGTGTGCATGAGGACAAGGCAACATTAGGGGTACAAGGGTGTCCACAAATTCCCACAGGGTGAGGTACAGGGAGAAGGGGAAAGTGAACCACACCTGACCCCTCTCCAGGTCTGAGGGCTGCAGTGTCCCATTCTCCAGGTTCTTCGGGTCCTTCTCTCGGATGGTGAAGATCCAGTCCCCGGAGTCACTGCCCCCCGAGGCCTGGCCATCCACGTCTGTCTCCCTGAACAGAGAAGAAAAGTGATTTAGGAAAGGGGCCTCTTGCTCACCCCAGTATATTCAATCGACCAAGGGGCCTAGAGTGATAGCACAGCGGTAGGGCCTTTGCCTTGCATATGGCCGAACCAGGATGCACCCGGGTTCAATACCCAGCAAATCCTATGGTCCCCCAAGCCTGCCAGGAGCAATTTTTGAGCGCAGAGCCAGGAGTAATCCAGACACAGCCAGATGTGGCCCAAAAACTAAAAAACAAAAGACCCACCATCTCCTGAGGGAGGGGATTCTGGGGTTCTGGGGCTCACACCAAGCTCAACAGCCCCAGGCCCACTCTCAGCCTCCAATCTCCACCTCTATCACTACCCCATTCCACACTCAGACCACACTGAGACCCCGCCCCACAGCCTGATTCTGCCCCCAGGCTTCACCCACCATGGCCCCACCCTCCCAGGCCCCTGTCTTCACACCCAGGCCCCACCGACACCCCATTTTCAGAAAACCAATAAAAGAGATCATCATCAAAAGATGGCAGGGGCTTGGAGAAATAGTACAACAGTAAGGCATTTGCTGATCCAAGATGGACCCTGGTTCAAATCCAGGCATTCCATGTGGTCCCCTATGCCTGTCAGGAGCGATTTCTGAGCACAGAGCCAGGAGTAACCCTTGAGCACTGCCGGGTATAACCCGAAAACAAACATAAAAAGATGGTGGCACTCACGAGGGTGGCAGCTGCATCCCAGAACAGAACAGTGCAGTGGGGTGTTTCCCCATCATCCACTTCCCCGGCCCCCCCCTTCTTCTCCCTGTGAGTTTCTGCTCCCTCCTGTCTAGCCCTTTGTAGGTAGGACTCCCACACCCCTGTCAGTACTGCAGGGTGCTCAGAACCCACTCTGTGGAGACACCTTCAGCTCCAAAATCACTAGGGCACTGCCCTACCTCTGTAAATACCCCCCCACACACACACTACAAAGACAGTTTAGTATCTCTCCAGCAAGGGATCATAGTTTCTGGGAGGCTAGTTCTGACACAGAAAGTGGGGGCTTGGCCGGAGTGGTATACTGCACAGTGGTAGGGAGTTTGCCTTGCATGTGGCTGACCTGGACAGACCCAGGTTCCATCGCTGGCATCCCATATGGTCCTCTGAGCCAGAAGCAATTTTTGAGCACAGAGCCAGAAGTAAACCCTGAGCGCAGCTGGGAGGGACAGGGCCCTTATGGCACCAGGCTACCCCCTGACTCACTCAGGTGTCAGGGAGTCTAGACAGCAAGGGTGTGGTGATGGACAAAAGCATCTGGTGGGCAGATAGACAGAGCCCCCAAGGACCCAGGGTGCCCTGTGGGACCACCCAAGACTAACTCAGCAGAAAGAGAGCACGCTGCCTGGGACACCCCAAAGGAGAACTCCGAGGACCCAGACCAGACTCAGCTCAGACACAACGAAGCTGGAAGCCGGGGCCCCCACACCCTGGACACCCACAGATTCCAGACTCACGTGTCGGAGTTCTCGGGGCTGGAGTCCTCCTGGCCCTGCTCAGCCTTCCAGCGTTTGTAGCGGTCGATGAGCTCCGTCAGGTAGGACGTCTTCTTGGCGTTGCGGATGATGAACTTGTGCTTCAGCAGCTCCTTTGCGGTGGGTCTCTGCCAACCGAGCCCAGGAACAGATGTGAGGTCCAGGCCGCCCTACTGTGCTCCCTTCGGTGCTCCCAGGCTATGGGGAACACCCACCCTGAAATGATCACACCTCCCCCAACTAGAGCCCCAAGAGCCGACGCTGCCTCAGTTTCCCTCAGACGGCCCTAGAGTCCCGCCACCTGTGGCAGCTTCCTGAGCAGACACAAGGTTTGAGTTTGGGGGTGTCCTGGACACTGTGGCAGTCTCCCCCAAGATCACCACCAAAGCATGGCAAGATTCCTCGAGACCATGAGGCAGTGCTGGGAACAGGGTGTGCGGTGATGAGGTAAGGGTCCAATTCTAGGAATCGCCCATCACAAAGGGCTTTCCCCTCCACTCCCATCAGAACGGACTGTCTCCACCAGCCCCAGGTCATAAGGGGGGGAGGGTTTCACAGGAAGTTTGTCCCACCCTCAGCAAAGCAAGGTTGTCAGAGAGGGCACGGGCAACTAGAGAGAGGGCACAGGTGCTGGGTGGGCGCAGGCACTCACAAAGCCGGGCTCCTTGTTCAAACAGGCCTCCACAAAGTCTTTGAGCAGCCTGCTGTAGGCGCCCTCCAGCGTCGGGGGGTTGTTCTTTGGGATGAGGAACAAGACCTTCATAGGGTGCAGGTCCGAGTGAGGCGGCTCCCCTTTGGCGAGCTCAATGGCCGTGATGCCCAGGGACCAGATGTCAGCCTGAAAGGACATGGAGCTGAGGACGGGCAGGCCCCATATACCAGTGCCCCGCCAAAAGACAGTGCAGGGCAGGTGGGCCAACACCGCCGAGTGCCCCCAGACTCAGCCCTACCCAGAGTCCGGGTTCCCGGCCCGTCCCAGTAGTGAGACTCTCTCCCCTGTCCCTGTCCCTCCAGCCAGTAACGAGACCTCCTGGCAAGGCCCAGCAAGCAGCCTGCTTGCCGATGGCTGTGTGAAATGCGTCCTGTAACCAGGGACACATTGAAAAAGGGGGTACAGCAAGCAGCCTGAGGAGTGACAGTGCCCAGCTTGGACCAGACAAGCAGGTGCTTTAGACAGCAGTCACTGGGCATTGCTGGCCTGGATTCATGACCAACAATAGCACCCCCCTATCCCACAAGGCCTAGACAGGAAGAAATCCACCCAGAGCCTCAATCATTTTTTTTTTTGTTATTGTTTTGCACAACATCTGGCTGCAACTCCTGATGGTACTCAGGGGACCAACCATATGTGGCGCCTGGGCTAGCTGCGTGTAAAGCAAGAGTCTTTTTTTTTTTTTTTTTGCAAAGCAAGAGTCTTATCAGCTGTTCTCTCTCTCCTCTCTCACTCTCCCCCCCACCAAGCCTCCAACTGACACATATCCCAGTAGATGTAGGAGAGATGCCTCGGAGAGAGAAGAATCCACTCAATGGGAATGGGCCAAGTCCCCCAACAGCTACCCACCATCCAAAAACCCAATATCCTATAGGCATAATTTTCCGGCAGATTAACGGCCCAGCTCCAAAAGAAAATGATAGCCACTGACTCTTCCTAGGGACACTGGCCTGAAAACTCTGAGACTTCTCACAGGGGGGAAGCAGGTTCCCCTTTCTGCATGGACCGCAGCAGCCCACCGCCACACCCAACATGCTCTCACAGAAAGGGTCCAGTTTCGTGATTTAACCTTATCAAACTGCCGTGACACCAAATCTGTTCCAGATCAATAGATCCCAGACCTTATGACTCAATATCTTAGAGTTGTGTCAGCCCAGTAGGATCACAGCAAACCTGATGGGAAAGTTCATAGAGATCTCCCAAGCTCAGGGAGCCTAAACCAAAACACAGAAGCTCAGCTAGCACCAACCACAGCTCAGTAAGTCCTCAAGGACTTTAGTAAATCCATGGAAAGATAAAACAATCATTTCGAATGAATCCTTATGGAGTCAAGTCTTGATTTCACTTGACACATGTTGTCACAAACAATATTAAAGTAAATGTAGTGGTACTGGCAAGAGACAGGTTGGGGTGGAGGGTAGAAAATTGGGGGCATTGGTGAAGGGGAAGGTCACACTGGTGGTGGGGTTGGTGTTAACAGTTAATCCCCAAAATGACCATCTGAACAACTCCCAGTTTAAGTAAATCGCACATTAAGTGTTAGAATAAAAAAATGTAGTAACAAGAGAAGGATCCGCTCAGAGTCCTGGAGCAAATGAATGTGAGGCAAGCAAGCCTGGGGTCAGCTATGGAGGGCTAGGGCCCTCACTCTTACCGAGCACCCCACAAGCCTAAGGCCCCGTCTTTACCTATTCCAGAGCCAACATCCCAGGCCCAATGCAGCCTAGGTGTGGGATTCCCACGTACCCCGGAAAGCCTGGTGGGGGACTTGGACAAGAGTGGGGTGGGGTGGGGGGAGAAACAGCTTGGAAATGGGGACCCACGGGCCGGGCTTCACCTTGGAGTCATAGGCTGACTGCTTGATGACCTCAGGGGCCATCCAGAAAGGGGTGCCCACGAAGGTATTCCTCTTGATCTGCGTGTCCGTGAGCTGACCGGCCACGCCAAAATCGGCCAGCTTTACCTCACCATGTTCTGACAGCAGGACGTTGGCCGCTGCAATGCACAACAGGATGCGAGCTCCCACCGGCCTCAAAACCAGCCAGGCCCGCACCCAACCCAGCACTACACCCAGCCTGGGCACCCGGCCTGCCCCACCCCGCCCTGTCCGGCACCCAGCTCACCCTTGATGTCTCGGTGGATCTTCTTCTCTCGAATGCAGGTAGTCCAGCCCCTTCAGGATCTCCCGTAGGATCGTGGCGATCTGCGTCTCATCCAGGGGCCTGGCTCCAACTGAGAGGGGGACAGGATGGGGGGTGGGGGGGTCATGGCTGGGCAGGTCTGCAAGGATGACACAGTCTCCAGAAATGAATGGGGATCGGACGAAGCGAAAAAGTCTCTACAGCCTGCCGTGTGTGAGCTCGCTATGGAAATGCCTCAGCAGCCCAGGGACTGGAGAGGCAATAGCGGCCGCCACATGGTGATGGAAGAAGCAGGCTTGGAGCCCTAATGGGGAGCTAGGGGAGAACCTCAGACCCAGGCAGGCAGGGAAGGGAGGGTGTTTGCACTCACCAGGTCGAGGGCCGAGCCTCCACCCAGGTACTCCATTATTATCCATAGCTTTGTGTCCTGCAGGAGAGAAACAACATGAGGTCCAGCTGGGTGTGGGACAGGGGACAATGATGGGACATGGATGTACATACACACATCCCTGCACACACACACACATCCCACTCCCAGGAATGCCCACCCCTCACCGTGGGCCCACACCATCCTCCCCATACTGTCTTCCCCTCACTGTGGCCGTTTCCATCTGCAGAGGCAGGTTGGCAAGGAGGATGCTGGGAGCAACCATTCAACCACCCCCACTGTGGGCACATCCATGACTTGCTGCTCAGCCTAGTGTCCCTGGGGAAGAACTGGGGGCCCTAAATGACTCTTAGCCAGTTGCCAGCGAAACAGCTGGCCTCAGAGACAAATGGACCATCTCAAATGGATCAAGCCCATCTCTATGGCCTGCCCGGGCAGGCCATGGTGCACAATTCATGCTGGTGGCCACCAGGGGGCGCCCTGGGGAAACAGCTATTGACCTTGGACCTGATCTTCACCATCTCTGGGTCGAGAACAGACCAGAGTTCAGTCAGGCACCCCTGAAAAAGGCAGGCCTATACCTGCCTTCTCCTCTCAGGGAACCCCAGCAAAGTAGGCCTGCATCTGCATCTCAGGGGAACCGGTCCCACCTGGAGCTCCAGCCCCCTCCTCCCTCTCCAACTCTCTCCAGGAAGTCACAGCAGAGCTCTGGTCAGCAACAAGAAAACCATGGAGCATGCGTAGCACCGAGCCGAGCCATGGGGTCCAATACCCTTCTCCAAACTGCAAGACCCATACTCATTCCTTCCCCAGGGTCATGTGAGGACAGCGGTGACAGGGTGACGGGCCTGAGAATACTGGAGCCAGGCCCTCAGCAAACACAGGACAGATGGTCTGTGGGTGACAACGGGGTCAGGTCCTCATCAGTACCACAGATGACAGGTGGCGGGGGTGGGGGGTGATATTGGTGGTGCCCAGGCTGCTACTGAGCCTGCGCGCACACACGTACACACGTACACACGTACACACGTACACACACACACACACACACACACACACACACAGCACTATCTCAGTCCTAGTGGCACCGGCCACGGAGGAAGTGAGAAGGTGGGGGGGTGGGGTGGGGTAAGATGGGGAAGTGAGAAGAAGCGAGGGGTGTGCCCTCCTGTCCTGGGACTCTTGGGGACCCTCACATGCCCTGTGTGCTCCCCTCCTGTCCAGGGACTCAGCTGCAGGACCTCATGAGGAGGCGGGGACGGCCTCGGGCCTCGCCACGTCTGAGCTTGGCTCACTTCTGTTTCCAGCCCAGGAGCCACAAAGAGGGGCTGAACAGAGTGGAACTGGGGGTATCAAGGGTAAGCGGAAGAAAATATGGGGGGACCCCACAGATCTTCTGAATCCACCATGGGAGGTGGCATTGATCCTGCCCAGGCCTCAAGACCAGGTCTTCTCAGACTCTGCCTCAGTTTCTCCCTTGGGTACCCTGGGAGTGTGCCAACCTTCCTGACCCTTAAGTCACTGGCTGTGGCCGGCTCAGAGGGCCCAGTCTACGGCATGCACAGAGCAGCTTGCCCAGATAGATGCCAGCAGGCAGGTGATACCCAGGCATGGATGCCAGGAGCCTACCCCACTATCCTCAGTCCCAGTGAGAGCTGTCAGCCACCACAGCAGGGCAATCAGGCAAGGGATGGCCAGAGAAAGGATCACTGGGGAAACCTGGCGTGGCTCGTGGGGGCTCAAGGAGGCCAGACAAGGAAGAACAGGGGTTGGAGAAGTCCTGAACCACACAAAACACAAATCAAGGGGCCTGGTTGGGGAGGCAAAAGCATCCCATAAACTCAGGAGCAGAGAGACCAATGGGGTCTCACAAGCACACCGCCTCAGTGCCCAGAAGCCCCCAAGTTCCACTGTGCATGTACTGAGGCAGAAACAGGAGTGACGCCACACAGGTTGACAGTCCAGTGGGTGCGGGCTGGGACCCTGGGGCCTTTTCTTCTGCAGGACTTTCCAGAGACAAACTGGAGGCCGCTGACTGCCCATAATCCTGGAGTCTTCCGTCCTGGCCCAGGGACCACACACAGGGACAGCGGGAGGGGACAGACACCCATGGGTCCACCCAGAACCACAGAAAGTATAGCTGGTCCTTGTCCCATGGCGGGCAGCGCCCCGGGTTTTCCCTGTGAGTGATGGTGTGACACTGCACAGCCCACCGTGTTCCCAACATGGCCCTGCTCCTCCTCACAGGGCCCCGGGAGCTCAGGCTACACTGCAGGCAACAGGGAGCTGGTCAGCATCATCAACCAGCCTCAGAGGTTTGTGCTGAAGGTTCTGCTGGGCCGAAGCGCCTGTGACATCCGGAGCCTCCCCTTGATTTTGCCAAGGGAACAGATGAAGCTGGATACAGGCTCAGCTGCATTCATTACGCCCTGGACTCTGACCCCTGCCCCCACCACTACACAGACCCCCCCAGGGACGTCTGGGAGCAAGAAATGGGCACCATAGGGTGCGGTTGAAAAAACACATAAACAGAGCAGAGGGTTGGGGGTGTCCTCATAAAACCCACGTTGTTCTCTGGGGTCACAATCAGTCACTCCAGCTGCCATGCTTGATCCTGGCGCATCTCCCATTGAGGGCATCCAAGTTTCTGCTTCGGTTTTCTGACACTCCAAATCCTGGTTCAATGCTTCAGGGGGAAACCTTTGGCCATGCTCAGTGGGGACCCCTATACAGTGCTGGACCCTTTGGGCTGCCAAGCAAACACCTTAACCCTTAATACTATCTCTCCAGCCCAAGATCATCCAAGTTCAGTGACTCCCTGATCCCGTCATGTACAAGGCCCAAGGTTCAGACCCCACCAGTACAAGGACCCCTGGGCTTTGAGCACCCAGCTAGGATCAGCCTCAGAGCACGGCTGCAAGGGGCCGCACAGCCCAACAGAAATCAAATCTTGAAAATCAAGAGGCAGCAGCCCCCTATCCCTGCCCAACTCGGCTTCAAGTTTCTGGTTCCACCAGAAACTTGGCATCAGTGCTAAGCAAAACCTTAAAGCCTTCAGAACGGAGGAACAGGGGGTAGGGGAGAAAGAGGTGCAAATGAAGGACAGAGAGGCCTGAGCTTGCCTTATATGCTGTCGACCAGGGTTCAAGTCCTGGCATTCATATGGTCTCTCAAACCCTAGCAGGAGTGGTCCCTGAGTGCCGAGCCAGGAGTAAGCCCTGCACACCACCAGGTGTGGCCCAAAACCAAAAGATTCGACATAAAGGTCCAAGCACCAGTGCTAGCACTCACTGTGGTTCCGCCAAGGAGCAAACAGACAGAGACAGACCTTCTGGCCATTGTGGATAAAGATGTGTGGCACCTGCCCACAAAAAGCAATGACGGGGCCTGGGCAAGAAAGAAGAACCCCTGAATTGGTGCCCCCAGTACCATATGCGAAATGGGGAAAGAAGTAGCGACAGACCTCAGTGACCCAGAATGCCCTCAACAGGTCAAGCTAGAGATAGATACAGAGAACAGCCGCATGGGTCTGGGCCCAGAGTGTAGTTCTTTTTCCCCTGGGATACCAACATTCTGGGGTTCATTGCAGAGACAGCTGCCCCTTTCCTGGGAAGTACCGGAAGCCACATATTCAGGTTTCCACCCCAGAGAACCTCCAGCCCTTTCTAATGAAGGGAAGATAAGGAAAACACTCTCACTGTCATTGCGAAGGCAAATGGAAACCAGGAGAAGTGCGTTCCACCATGACACCAAGGCTGGAGTGCAGCCCACAGGAGTGAATGCAGAAGAGTTAGACGTGGGGGAAGGGGGCTCGAGACGCAGCCAACCTTCAGTCCCTCTTGCCAGGGCTCACCCCAAATGTGAGAGCCCAGTAAGCAGGTGCATGGAGAGCACGTACACCATGGCCAAGTTCATGACGATCTCAACCCGGAAAGAGCCCAAGTGCTCTTCAAGGGATCCCCATGGACCAGCCTCACATGACGTGCCACTCCCCAGAGTGTGGGAACGAGGGGGATATATCCCCAAATGTGCTGGGCTAGTGCAGAACGTTAGGGACCAAAATAGAGTTGGAGGGGCAGGAATATAGGAGCAAGAAGGACAGAAGGACCAAAGGCCTCCCAGGGACAGGATCAGGGCAGAAGGAAGAGCCCCCATGGGTCCTGAGCCCCAAGGTTATGAGGAGATGAATGTCTGGGAATGAAGAATAGTCAAAGCCTTTGGGAGGCACATCGTAGTCTGCACCAAGCAGGCCTCCCTCAGGACTCAGACCTGGCACCAACAGAAGACGCCCCCCCACATCTGGGAAGGTGGTGACATGGGGGTGTGCAGGATGCAGACAGATTCAGACCTGAGTCCCAACAGAGCAGCAAATAGAGCATTTCAAGCCTTCCCAGGAGTGAGTCTCAGATGCAAAGATGTGGGCATACTCTAGGGCAGACCCCTGGGGTTCCCCTCAAGCCCCAGGAGAAGTCCCATTCCTGAGCTCCCTATACCACAACAGTCACAGGAGGAGATGCCACATCTCTGGGTTTGGGTAAAGCAAGTTTGAGTCCAGGAACTGGAAACACAAGGAAGGGTCCAGAGAAAGACACAAGCTGATGTGTTATATACTACAGCACACCAACCCTTTCAGGAAAAAAAAACAAATTACTCAGTGTAGTAATCCAGACATAATAACTGTATTACTCTATCTTTAAGGGCCCAAAAAACAACAACAACAAAAACCCCACACAAAACCATTAAAAGGAGCTGGAGTGATAGCAAAGTGGCAGGGCGTTTGCCTTGCACACAGCCTAACCAGAACAGGCCTGGATTCAATCCCTGGCATCCCATACAGTCCCCTGAGCCTAGCCAGGAGCAATTTCTGAGCTCAGAGCCAGGAGTAACCCCTGAGGCACTGCTGGTGTGGCCCTAAAACAAAAAAAAACAAAAAACAAAACTGTATCTTTAAGGGGTGATGACTTAGGATATAACTGCCAATACCCTCCTATAACTGCCAATGAAGAGCAGTTAGGGCAGTTAGGAGGTAGGCAGAGTGAGGGGAGGCCAGGAGGGAAACTGGGGACACTGGTGGCGGGAAATGTGCACTGGTGAAGGGTGTTGGACATTTTATGACTGAAACTTAATCATGAACAACTTTACAGTTGTGAAGAAAGAAAAAGAAAGCCCAACTGTACAGGTGTGAACACACCTGTAATCACGGTGTTTAAATAAAGTAATTAAAAAATAAAATAAAATCATGCCACATCCCCACACCCAGATCTCCCTTCCCTGAGCGACAGACAGCACCCCCAATTGCTCAGGAGGCTGCTTCAGCCCCCACTAACGACTGCAGACAGTGCATCATCCCAGCTGCCCAGCCCCTCTCGTGCCCACCTTCAGGTAAGAGCCGTAGTACTTGGTGACATAGGGACTGTCGCACTGGCTCAGCACCGTGATCTCCCTGCTGGATGTCCTCAATCTCGTCCTCGGCCTCCTCCAGGTCTATGATCTTGATGGCCACCACCTTCTGCGTCCGATTGTCGATGCCCTTGAATACTTCCCCGAACGAGCCCTTCCCGATTTTCTCCAGCTTTGTGAACAGCTCCTCGGGGTCTGCCTTCAGGTTCTGCAGGAGGGAGCAACACGGGGGTTCAGGGGCCAGGATTGACTGTTTCTCTGGACAAGACAGCCCCCCCACATCCTGCACACACCCCCTTAGCCCCAAGCCCAGCACTGACCCCCACCCAGGAGAGATGTCTGCATTCGCAAGGCAACAGCAAGAACAGTGCCCCCCACCCAGTGCATGGGCAAAGACTCCAGGGACCCTCAGCATCTAGAGCATGAGAACAAAACGTAACTGGAAACAGCGGAGCTGACATGCATCTGAGGGTCTCACCAATTTCCCTCCCTGGCCCCCATTCACTCCGTGTGTGGGGTGACGCACACAGAGCCAACCACACTGACTGCTCTATGGGGATACTACACGCTTGGAAGGGAAAACGACCACTCTCTTGTTATCATGGGGAACTGTGGGCCATGGCCACCTTGGGTGGCAGAACTCAAAGCGAGCCCAAGTCGGGGATCCGATGGGGGCCCAGAACCATGGGAAACACAGGTACAAACAACTCTGCCCAGACCCCACTAGGACTGCAACTTAGGGCCCTGGCTACAGAAAAACCTGCAGAGACAAAGAGTCCCCTGCTGGGGACCCACCTCAGTACACAGTCAGGCACAGGTAAATTGACCCCAGCCAATGCTTCCACTAGTTACCATAATTGCTGATAAAGAAGTAAAACAACGTTTCCTGAAGCTCCCAATTCCACTCGAGGGATGCATGGTCCCTGGCAGGTCTCCCAAGCTTGGCAGGAGTTGCCCCCAAACAGTGCTTCGAGGGTAGATCAGGAAGGCGGCAGGTTTCCACCCAGCGCCTCTCAGAGCCCCAGCCTGGCCAGGCGGGCGGGGCACAGGGTGAGCAGAAATCCTAACCAGCTCCGAGCAGAAACCCGAGCTTTGCACCATACGATCTTCTTCCCCACCGGTGGGCCCTGGACGCCTCTTCACACCCAGCACCCTGGGCCTTCCCGCTCAGCTGCCTGGGTGACCTGGGCACTGGCTGGTGCTGGAACAAGGGGCCCTGAAGGATAAAAAGCCCCCAAAAGCCCACCCACCTGTCTCCTTAGAAGAGGCTGAGACACACACCGGTTTACAAATGAGCAAGGGGTCTCATCCAAGGCAAACCTGAGTCTCTGGGCTCCACCCCCAGATTCAGCCCCCCCATCCAGTGAGGACACGCCCCATACACACCTGGCCCCTCCCTTGCCCAGTGTGAGGCCCCGCCCCCATTCCAAGCCACCCCCTCACCCTATGACAGGCCAGGCTCCCACACTAAGCCAAGCCTGTCGCCACGCCCTGCTGACCACACCCCCATTGGTCAGGCCCCTACTGACCACGCAACTATTGCCTGCACTCCTATCAACCATGCACACTTTGACATTCTGCTGCTGGGACCTGGGGCAAATGAAGAAGCAACCCCTCTCTGAGTAGGAACTAGGTTGTCCCAAGCTTCTTACCAACCCAACCTTTTGAGGGGTGCAGACCAGTCCAGGAGGGAAGCCAAGACACTTCAAAAACCCAGTGCCCATGGTTAAGGGGTGGTGGATGGGCAGGGTGGTGCACTTGTGGTCCAGGAACATGAAGGAAGGTGTGAGGACATCCTTCCAAGTAAGTGCACAGACCTGGGGAGCAGAAGCCAGGGTCCCCAGGCCCAGACCTTTAGGACATGCGGTGAGGTCACTCACACGTAGTGAGCACCACCCCATAGCGGCAGGACAGTGGTTGGTCCTTGGCAAGCACTGGGCTTCCTACCCCTTCTCTGCATGGCCACGCTGATCTTACGCCAGACACCTGGCAACTCAATGCCAGCAGATGAGACTGGCAGCCCCGAGTCTCCCAGCTATCGCGTTCCCTGGGGCTGCAGTTACCGCAGTTACTGGGCAATTTATCCACATCACGCCTCCTACCCTCGTGATGAGAGCCAGCGGCCAGGCGTGCAAAGAAGCTGGATGTCTGTCACTCGTCTCCTGGCACCTGCCAGCCTGGAAGCCAGGCAGCCCCTCCAAAAACCAGGAAAACTATTAGAACTTTGACATAGCCCCAGTGGAAGTCACAGTTATGGGCTCAACTGAGCACACCAAATACAGAAGGTTCAGGGAGGGTTCCAGCCCACACCCTCCTTGTTCTTCCCCAAGAACCCACTGTGTGTGACCAAAAAAAAAGAAACGAACAAAAATTATAGCTGTTTGATTCATGTCTGTAGGCAAGATAGGGCATCCCCAGCACCTCCCAACCCACCGTCCATCTTCTGCAAGATACATTCCTGAGCCAGGGCGGAACACTCCCTCCATCAGACCCCTGAGCGAGCTCTTGGTGGGCCCAAGGCATGTTGTCCTGCATATGTGGGACCCTGCTTCAAATCCCCAGACACAGCCGGCCGTCAGACCCTGTCCCTGCCAGCCCCCCAGAACCAATAGGAGTGCCTATATAAGAGATAACCCGAGGACTTCAAAGGGAACTGTGGGTGGGCAGGGGTGGGAGACCCAAGAAATTATGAGAGGGGTCCTGAACCCCACTGAGAACCTCCCCACACACACACACAAAAAAAAAAAAGCCACTAGCATTGACTCCAATGCCAGGGCCCCTGTGGCAGTGAAGAAACAAGATAATATACAACTAAGCCCCGACACCATCCCCTAGTCGCCTCAACCTGCCTGCAAAGGGGCAGCCCTGGGCCCCTAGCTGGCAGAACCACTCTCTCCAGTCCCTAAGGCACCCGCCTACCTGCCTCAACTGGACTCCTCAATCTTGATTCTTTGATGCCAGCATTTAGGAAGGCTTGAAAATCTTGGAAGCAAGGCTGATAATCTATGGGAGTCCTTCAGGAAAAGGGGTTCCCAGCTTCTCAGAAGTCACAGCCCCAGAGATACATTCTGGGCAGCTCACTTTGGGGTATTACCTGACTTGTCTGTCCCAAAGAGGGTATCTCATCAGCAGTACCCCCATTTCTCCTGCAAGCCTCCCGGCTACTGTTTCCCTCGCACTCTCTCTGGCCCTTCCGAAGATAGCTAACAGGCTCCAAACTCGACTCACAAAGTAAGTCAGTGAAGAGCAAACATCTGGTGAGTTTTAGACTGTTCCAGAACAGTCTAGAATAGCTCCCCAACTCTCCAGTCTTCTGCACCCCGGTTAGGTCAATGCTGCCCTGTAGATGGTTCCCAGGAAGTTGGGTCCTAAACTCATCCCTGGCACATCTCCTAGAGCAAGTGCCCAGGCCTGGACATGGTCAAGAATTCTACTAGAATCCAGCCCATCAGCAAGGGTTGATTCTTGAACAAAAGGAAGCCAGGTGCGGACAGGAGAGAGAGAATACAGCGAGAAGGTGCTTCTGCATTGCAGGTGGCCAACCCAAGTTTGATTCCCTTCCTAGCACATTGGGTCCCCCGAGCCGATATGATCCCCAAGCATAGAGCCATGAGTCAGTCCTAAACACCAACGGATAGTGCCCAGAAACCAAAGGACAGAAATGAAAAAGCAGCCGGGCAGCTGTAAGCCAGCTGTGTGGATTTCACTGTCAGGGCGGCAGACCCAAAGTGCCAAGAATCCAATCCCCCTGGCTCTGTGCTGTGTGTGACTTTATTGGCCTGATGGGCCTCTTTCTATGGTTTAAGCCTATGGCATCTTTTCTATGGTTCTAGCTGAGGACAGACTTTTAGAGAAATACATCTGTCTGATTCAAAACAAAACAACAACAAAAGGTGGGGTGGAAGAAGAACATCATGATGGGGAACCTGCTAGACCCAGAAAGAGCCACTGCCAACTGTTACCCCTTCACTTGGTGCCCAGCTTTCTCAGGCAGAATAAACAGCAGATTGCTGAGGCTCTGATTAAAATGCCAAGCTCCGGTCTACCCAAGGCCAGGTCCCCAGGACCCCAACTGGACAGACTCACCCACTTCCCCAGTCCCACCCCCCCAGACCAGGACCCTGGGGCAGCCTGGGAGCAGAGGGAGCCCGGGGTTCCTCTGCGACCCCACTGGACTCTTCCAGGGGTGGAGGAGGCCTCAGGTGCCCCAGAGAACAGACCTGGACACTCAGGCTGAAACCAGGAAGTCTGGCCTGGCAAGCCCTGGGTGAATGAATGGGCGGGACACATTCCAGGTTGGTTACGAGGCTCAAATGACCCCTGAAACCGGCCTGCTGCCCTACAGCCTGGCAAACACCCCGACACCCTGATGGGCCTCACAATGGACTTTGCCCACAGCCCGTGCACGGCGGGGGCCAAGAAGGGTGGAGCCGAGCTGGGCCCCAGACAGGGAAACACACGCCTCATCGGCTCGGCTGAGACACTGTGTAGCCCGGGTCACCCTCAGGTCTGCAGCAGGGCTGGACGCTGAGGGCTGGCAGGCCGCCGAGTCAGGGAAACCAAGCCACAGGCCTGTCTCAGGGTGTGGCTCCGGTCGATAGGCGACATGGGAGACGAGGCCACCAACTGCTCGCTGGGTGCCAGCTCCCCTTTCTGCCCGGGGGACTTAAAAGTTAGCAGTGCCAGGAGTCGGGAAAACTGTTCTGAGTCCCGAAACGCATGGTCTCTTCAGCACAAGTCTGGTCCCAGGGACTAAATGGCCAGGACTTGGAGTATCTGCAAGGATCAAGTCTTTTGCAGTGACCAGACAGCACCTGGCATATGTGGGGGTGATGTATGTGGGGTCTTCACGTAGCCCGTGGCCACAGAGCCAGCCCCAGGCATTGGGGCACATTTCTGATCAACCAGTACTATTCCCCCAGCTAAGAATTCCACAGTTTTGGAGGCAGCAAGAAGGGAAAAGAGACTAGAAGAAAATTGCTGATGGTCACACGAGCCCTGCCCTCTCAGGATGTGGATCCCTGTTCGGTCTCTCACTCTGCACTGGGAGCAGCCTGGAGTGCTCCCCCAGACCCAGGCTTCAGCCCCCTCCAAGACAGCAAACCCTCTCCTCATCAGCACAGAGACCCACATGACTGCTGCGTGTTCTTCTCTACCCTTCGCAAGGGCAAAGCAACATGGTCCATGAGGCCGGGAGGGCACTCTCCTTGCATGTGAGTGACTTGGGTTTGATCTCCAGCATCCTATATAGTCAATCCCCAAAGAACCACAGGAGTTATTCCTGAGTGCAGAGCCAGGGTTAACCAAGCTGGCTGCGGCCCCAAAAACCAAACCATATGAGAGGAAACAGTATGAACATATTCTCAATCTGGGGCTGTCTGCCAGAACCAGGCCCCATGGCCAGACCACCAAGACAGCCAGAACAACACTGTCCCCCACTGCTGGCAGCCAGAGATCAGGCATTGGCAACATGGACTCTGGAACTGTCTCTACCCGCATGCCACATTCCCCACCAGCCTCAGCTGCATGCCGGGGCCTGTGCCCAACTGTCCCAAGCAGGGATGGGGCAGGGGCATCTGGCAGGAGACACCTGACCCCGTGTGCACTGAGCTATCATCGCTGGTCACTCTCCTGCTCTCCGCAAGCCTCTTAAGGGGCTAATTCTGTAAGATGGGCCCTTTTTACTGTCTTCCTGTTTGGGGGAGAGGACTCCTAAGTGGTTTTCTCATAGCCAGGAACCCCCTCCCAGGTGAGTCAACAGGGCCCCAAAGATATGCTGTAGTGCCAGGACCACTAGTAGTGTGAAGACCTCAAGGGCAGCACCCAGAGGTGCTCACATGGCCCCTGTGCTGTCTCCAAGCCAAGCCCAGAGAGCCTTATTGCAGAGCCATTGGCACAGCCAGAATTCTCCTCATACCCTGCAGCCTGAGCCCCAAAAATCCATCTCCAAGGGGCCAGCCACATGCCGAGGTCATTGAGAGCCAGGGCCATGGGAGGTGCTGTAAGACAGCAAGTCTCGTAGGAAGAGCCATTATCGTCATCCCAACTCCTGCATTCCCATGAGGGTCTGGCAGACAGTCTGCACAGACAGAGCCAGGTACTGGCCTCAGTCTCCCCTATCCCACAGCATGGCACCACTGGGAGGCCGAATGAGTGAGGGCAACTGATTTTGGGAATGAGTAAGGGAGTGGACCAGTGAGTGACCAAGTGAATGTGTCAATGCATGACCAAGAAGTGGAAGAATGAGTGAGTGAACAAACAGGTGAACGAGTGAACGAGCACATGACCAGGTGAGGAACGAATGCGTGACCGGGTAGATGAATCAGTGAGAAAATTAAATGAACCAATGAGTGAGTGAATGAGTAGGTAAGTGGATGAATGTATGCATGAGTGAACAAAGGGAGGAATGAGAGAATGAATGAGTGAATAAGTGAGTGACAAGTGAGAGTGAATAAGCAAATGAATAATGGATCAGTGAGTGAGTCGTGGGTACACAGAGCCGAGAGTGTGAGACCCCCGTGCTCTTCGGTGGAAAGCTCCATAAAACACCTGTCCCGTCCTCTCCATCTCTCCCTCCCCACATGCCTTCAGTTCCAAGAAAGAAATGGGTCCTGCTGGGTCATGCCAGGGTGCCTGATGCTCCAGGCACCGAAAAGTCCAGCAGGCCAGGGGGAGTCTGCAGGGGCTTCGAGATTCAGGCCAGAATCTCACCAGGATCCTTAGGCCAGGGGTTCAGAGGCGATGTGACAAGGGATCTAATAACAAGGGCACAGAGACCAGCACCAGGAATTCTGAGCTCTGAACCACAGGGCTCTCTCCTCTTCACAGAAGGGAGTGCCCAGGGGCCGGAGAGATAGCACAGCAGCAAGGCATTTGACTTACACGTGGCCAACCCAGGACAGACGGGGTTTGATTCCCGGCATCCCATATGGTCCCCCTAGCCTGCCAGGAGCGATTTCTGGGCACCGAGCCAGGAGTAACCCCTAAGCACCGCCGGGTGTGACCCAAAAACCAAAAAAAAAAGGAGTGGCCCAGACCTCTGTGAAACATACCGGGTGCACCCTAAAACCCCTTCTGGGCTGGGGCAGTATTCACAACCCCATGGCATCCAAGAGGGTGAATGGTGCCCATCTGGCTCAATGGCAGCATGCAGCCACCACACCCTCTGTGGGCTGACCAGGCCCGCCCTCCTAGGGTCAAGCCTGAAATCCTGCTGCTGCAGGGAAGCCTGTGCGTGGCCACACATGCCCAGAGCCATGCTCGGCCACACACCCAATGAAAAGCCAGGGGCCCAGCTATGCAGGGAAAGGATCCTCCTGGGGGCCAGGCAAAGGCTCAAAGGGCTGAAGCGCACAGCCCACCACCCATGGGTGCTGCAGGCAGCCCGCTCCTGCAGGGAGGAGCACAGGAGCAGAGCCTGGAGGGACCAGGGAGCGAGGGCACAGGCCTTCAGCTCTCCCTGGGTGAGGACAGAGGCAGCTGTCTCAGAGCCCGGCACATAGCCACACTGGCAGAGCTGAGGGTGCTGGCTGCAAGGCAAGATGTAGGGACACAGTGTCAGCAAAGGGGGGTCTTAAGGGACAACGGTGCTTAAGTTGCTCTGCTTTACACCCATGCTGGATACAGAAATAGAACCAGGAGACAAATAACCCCAAACTAGGGACAAAGGTGACATCTGGGCAGAAAAGGGGTCTGGGGTAGGCATGTTCCCCCCACTACCCTGCTTCTGGCCAGGCACCAGGGGGCAAGCCTGAGCTTTTCCCTGGGAAAGGGGGGTCTAAGATGCGGGTGGTAGAGACCCCGTCCACCCTGCCAACACACACAGGTGACTAAGCTGGGCCGTCGAGGGGCCCCTCCACTTCCCAGGAAGAAAATGGTCACGGGACCCTGTCACCCACACCCCATCATGGAACAAGGGCAGAAGAGAGGGTTTCAGCTGGGTGCTGGAACAGGGGGTCAACCTGCCTGTCTGCGGGGGTTACTGGCCTTCTCACCCCTTAACCCCCTCACCACCACACATGCAGATCTAGACCTGAGTCACATCAGTCACAATCCCACACTGCCCTGCCACTGGTGCTGTCCAGCAAGGACAGCAGCCATCAGCCCTCCAGCTCCTGCAAGTGCCAGGGTCATCCCTACACTCCAGGCCTGGCCAATCCCGCAGTCCCTGCCACAGCTGAGCTGGACCAGGGGAGACCCGGTTTCTGGAGCCTTTTTGGGATGAGAGTGGGCCAAGTTCCTTTCCTGTTGAAAAACCCAGCTCCACCCACAACTGATTTACATGAAGTCCAGCAGAGATACTCAGCTGCTGAATCATCCGGGTTCCAGGAGCAAGTGTCCACATATGGGGCCACACAACACTCCCACCACATTTCACAAAACCCAAAGCCCAGAAGGAGCAAAGCGAACTAGATGGGGAAGCTGTGTAGGTAGCTGACCAAGCTCAACAAGCAAAAAACAATAACACTGAAAGCTCACCAGCACCTAACAACTCAGTAAATCCTGGGTGACTTTAGTAAACGTTTGAGTGAATATTGTATTACAACAAGCAACAATGTGTACCTGCTGAGGGGTCAGGATGGGGGTGTGAAGGGTAACTGGGGACAATGGTGTTGGGACTGGTGTTTGAACATTTAATGCCTGTGTTTTCAACAATTAGGGTCAATCAGTGGTTTAAATAAAGTTTCAAAAATTTAAAAAAAAATCTCTTTCCTGTATTAATTAGGTTCTGTCCAATGCTAGTTCCACCCACACACCCCCGGGAATGGCATAGGGTTGGGCCTACTTCAGGTTAGTCCCACCCCCATACTACTGGCCTGGCCAATCCCAATCCCTTCACTGCACTAGTCTTGTCCAGCTAGTTCCACTCACCTGCAAGGATGCCCCTAGCCTGCCCTATGCCTAGTTTCAGCTTCACAGCTTAGTTGTGCTTCACTGCACAAGCCCTTCAAGTCCAAATAGATTGTAAGAAGTCTAGCAAGAGGCCCTTAGAACCTACAACAGTGAGATATCAGCACCCATTAGTGAGATGGGTACACGCGGGAAGAAAACAAAAACAACCAGTGTTGGCACGGATATGGGGGGGACAAAGAACCCTTGCCCATTGCTGATCTGTTGAGTGAGGTCTGGTCCAATGTTCTGGAAAAAATAATATGGACACTTCCAAAAAAAAAAAGAGGGGCTGGAGCGACAGCACAGTGGTAGGGAATTTGCCTGGCACATGGCAGATCCAGGACAGACCTGGTTCAAATCCCTGGCATCCCATATGGTTCCCTGAGCCAGGAGAGATTTCTGAGCACATAGGGCAGGAAACAAACCGTGAGTGTGGCCAGTGTGGCCCCAACCCCCCCATCAAAAAAAAAAAAAAAAGCTAAGAACTGATGTGGTCAGAGATAGGTGACTGACCGGGGTTCAAGTCCTGGCACCAAGACCTGTGGTCTCTAAAGCACTACTATGAATCATCCCTGAGCACAGAGCAGGAGTAAGTCCTGAGTACAGAAGCTTCAGGGGACAGCCGCCCTCTCCCCACAAAAAGCAATCTCCCAATTGTGCTTTCATGACAGAACCCAACAATTCCACTTCTTGGCATCAGTGGAAGGGGCCCAAGGACTCTCTTCAGAAAAGACATTTTTCATGTGTACGTTCATTTGCAGCACTAGTCCTGGCAGCCAAAATCTGCAAAGAACTCCAGTGTCCAAGAAAAAGAACAGATCAAGCAGCGCTGGTACATTTACACAGTGAAGTACTTAGACGAAATCGTGCAATTTGCTGTGGGCAGGGGGTGTCTGTGCAGAGGATCCTGCTGCTTCGGAAAGCCCATCGGGAGGGGGACAGACACACAATGATCTTTCATGTGTGAATAAGAGACAATAAGGGGCCAACCAATAAGTAGCCATCACTACAGAACCTGACAAATGGTTGAGAGAACTGAACTAACCAGAGTAGAGGATGGAGATGGAGGGGACAGAAACAGAGGACCAGAGAGAAAAGGGGCAGGGGGAATGAAGGGCAGACGGGGATGGAGGGGGACAGACAGCACAGATAGCCGATGCACAGGACATTGGTGGAGGTGTGGATGCTGAAACTTACCACTAACAGTACTGGAAATCACAGTGCCTGCAATTGTTTTATTTTTAACTTTTTTTAAACTTTAAATTTTTTAAAGATGTCTCCTAAACCAAAAATACCCCACCAGAAGCCTGCAGACATTCCAAAAGGGGATGCAAAAGAATGGACTACAGTGGACAGACGGAAAGAGCAGTTCAGTGGAGTCCCACGGGAGAGAGAGGAGCATCTCAAAATCCTCTGACTCAAGAAAACCAAAGAGAACCAGGGTTTCTCTTTAAAAAATAAAAAAAAAATCAAAAGAGGATTTATAACAGTTGGAAATGGAGACAGGAGCTCAAAAAAGCATTGAAAGGAGACACAACATCCAAATAATAGCCTCTTTGAGGCCAGAGCAATAGCACAGCAGGTAGGGCATCTGCCTTGCACACAGATTACTCAGGGTTTGATCCCCCGGCATCCCATATGGTCCACCAAGCCCGTAAGAAGTTTCTGAACAGAGAGCCAGGGAGTAACCAAGAGCACTATGGGGCATGGGGCCCCCCAACAAAACAAAACAAAACAACAACAACAGTCTCTCTCTTCTCAACCCCTTTCTTCTCCCCCCTGCGAAAAAAGCATCACAGGGGCTAGACAGAGCACAACACGGCGAAGTATGTGTTTTGGCATCAGGGAGGGGCACAGGTCTGACCCCCCAACTCAGCATGGTCCCCCCAAGCACAGTGGGAACCCTGAGCAGCAAACGTACCTATAGAAGCCCCAGCACTACCAGGTGCAACCCAAAACATCACCCCCACCTAAAGGGGGGGGGAAAAATAAAGCATGAAAGCTTAAGAGGAAAGTGGAAGGAGATGGGGGGCTTCAGAGGCCATGGCTGGGCTCAATACTTCAACTTCAGCCACTCTGTTTCACTGAGGAGCAAGTAACAAAACAAATCGGGGTCCGGGACAATCTTCCCACGTTAAGCGCAAGCACGGGAAGGGCTGGAGCAACAGTATAGACAGGAACTCATTTGCTCTGTACACAGCTAACTGAGATTCAAATCCCCCCACTCCCTGGGCATCCCATAAGATCCCCCCTAAGCCCTGCCAGCAGTGATTCCAGAGTATGCAGAGCCAGGAGTAACTCCTGAGCACCAACCATCAGGGTGTGGCCCAAAAACAAAAAATAAAACAAGGAAGCCTTTGGCGGAGGTCCCAGTGGAGGACAGGGATGGGAGACAGGGAGTAGGGGTGTGAGGGGACCCAGCTAAGGGAGGGGTGTGACTCTCTTCCCAGAACAGGCCCATCACTGAGAAGACCCCACCCTTTCCTTCCCCTAAGGGCAACCTGACCACAAAAACAATCCACCACTTGAGTCATTCATGAAAAGACTTTTAGTTTTGGGGGGGTGTGGTGTGTGTGTGTGTGTGTGTGTGTGTGTGAGTGTGTATGTAAGGGAGTGAACTGATCTGTTTCAATAAAACTTAACATTAAGAAGCTGCACAATCCACACGTGAGTCATTCATTGAAAAGAAATGTTTAGTATTGGGGGTGGGGTGTGTAGGGGGTGGTATGTGTGTGTGTGTGTGTGTGTGTGTGTGTGTGTGTGTGTGTGTGTGTAAAGGGGTGAACTGATCTGTTACAATCAAACATTAAGAAGCTTCAGCAAAAAAATAAAAAAAAAAAAAAAAAAAAAAAGAAGCTTCAGCTCTGGCTGACCCTGTCCTGGGGTGATGGATCCAGGGATCCAGCTAAGCTAGAGGGAACCCCAGAGGCCACCCGCAGGCCCAGGCTGGTCCTGGGGGTACTTATCTGTGGGCAGGAAAGGCCTTGCCCTATCCGCCCCATGTCTGCTGCCCTCCAGCCTGGCCTCCTTCAAACACCCCATGATAAGCAGGCAGCCCCTGTGCATGTTTTCAAGTCACCCACATAAGGGCTTATCTCGAGGGCCCCGAGGTAGGTAGGTGGGGTGTGGCACCCTAGGGGGCAGGGTAAGAAGTCCTCTTGCCCCTTCTCATCCCATTGTGACCAGGTGTGGGGGCCTGGGAGGGCACACAGAGGTGCTCAGGGATCACTCCTGGTAGAGGGGGCTTGGAGGAATCATGTGAGGTGCCTGGAATTGAACCCAAACACTGCCCCACTGTGCTGTCTGCAACAGGTGTCCAGGAAGGACTCTGTGCGGGAAAATGTCTCTCCGTGTTTTACAAACAGTTTTACCATCTTCTATTAAGACAACCTTTGGGGCCCGGAGAGATAGCACAGCGGGTGTTTGCCTTGCAAGCAGCCCATCCAGGACCAAAGGTAGTTTGGTTCGAATCCCGGTGTCCCCATATGGTCCCCCCGTGCCTGCCAGGAGCTATTTCTGAGCAGACAGCCAGGAGTAACTCCTGAGCACAGCAGGGTGTGACCCAAAAACAAAACAAAAAAAAAAAAAGACAACCTTTGGCCAGGTGCACCCTAATATTCACTTTGTCCCCCAGTGAGCTCTACCCAGGCGGAGTCTGTCCATCCATTAGAGCGATTGCACAGTGTGAATGCCAGCGGTGGTGAGAGTCTTCCATCTTCTACATGTGACCGGATGAAGTAACTCCTGACAGAAACTGGGAGGAGACCGGCTGAGTGTTTTGGACCCAATGACTGATGCCGTAACGATTTACATTAAATGTATATACTTTCTATCAATGAATAAAGTAATAAATAAAAAAAAAGTAAGTGCCCGCTGTACTACTCTTCAGCCCCAACTTTCTCAAGGCATCATTCTTTTTATTTAAAAAAAAAAATATGTTTCAGGGCTGGGGATATAGCACAGCAGTAGGGTGTTTGCCTTGCATGCAGCCAAAGATGGATGTGTTTGAATCCCGGCATCCCATGTGATCCCCGGAGCCTGCCTACCAGGAGTGATTTATGAGCACAGAGCCAGGAGTAACCCCTGAACGCCGCTGGGGTGTGACCCAAAAACCAAAAAAAAAGAGGGTGCAGGGTCTTGCTGGCTACATCAGGGTTATATCCAGGGCCTCACCCAAAACCCGTAGTGACAATGGCCTGCATCCAAATCACTGGAGGCCCCGTTTTGTTCTGTGGCCTTTCATCCCATCCCAAGGCACACATTTCTAGTAACTTTTCATTTCCTAGTGGGGGGGGGCATACCAGGGCAATGCTCAAATGGCAGTTACTCCTAATCAGTGCTCAGCAGTGCTCAGAGGTCAAAACCTGGGTCTCCTGAACACAACAGCTGGATTCCAGCCCCTCTGAGCTTAGAATAACAAGGGGGGAAAACTAAAAGGAAAGGAGGGAAAAAACAGGATCCACGCACCCTGAACCAGTCTCATCTGCTAGAATTCTCTTCTCCACCCCCCCCTCAAAAAAGTACCTTAAATGCACCTCCTCCATGAAGGCTGCCTTCTCTCTCACCCACACTGGTGCTCTCACCCACCCAGGACTCCTGGTGAGAAGTGAGAAGTACCCAGCCCAGCTGTTCCTGCCACCACTGGGTGTGTTCAAGGACACAGACCAGCTATAAAGCTCTGCTGTGAGGTGAGCTCCAGGGGCTCTGCTAGGAGGAAAAACAACAATGAAACAGCAGACACTGGAGAGCAGAGGGGGTCCTGGGGAGGACTTGAGTCGTCCCAAAGGAAGGCTAGCAATGGGGATGGTTGTGGCCAGATTTTCCAGGGGTCAGTTACAGATCACAGCAGGCACCTCTCCCACCCTTCCCAGCACCTTTAGAGTAACTTGGGGGGGACAAAGAATGACATGACAGGCAGTTGTTTCCCTCCATCTATCCAGCCTGCCAGCAGCAAGCACTGGGAAAGGCAGGTTGGGCCTCCGAGACCCACCCTGAAATGTCTGATGCCTACCCAAGGAACCAAAAGGCACAGTCAGAAATAAGAGGCAGAGCCAATTAGAGGGGGAGAGAGGGAGAGAGGGAGAGAGGGAGAGAGGGAGAGAGGGAGAGAGGAGAGGGAGAGAGGAGAGAGGGAGAAAAGGGGAGAGAGAGAGGAGGGGGAAAGGATGAGAAGGAGAGAGGAGAGAGAGGAGAGAGGAGAAGAGAGAGAGGAGAGGAGAAGAGAGGAGAGAGAGAGAGAGAGAGAGCCTCCCCTATTCCCAGCAGTCTCTGGCATCAGGCGATATTCCAGGGAGACTTGTCAATAAAGTAGGGACCCCAGCCCTTCACTCAGCTCCATAAGGGCCTGGCACACAGGGGGGCAGGGCACAGGAGCCGCCATCAGAGAGCCCGCAGGACTGTCTCAGCACTGTGGCAGTGCACCCCGGGAACATGCAGTGGGGATCAAGGCCACCAGGCTCACCCCAACTCCAACTCTTCTCACTTCCTGATGCAACAGAGACCTGAAGAAGCTGAAGAGGAAGAGACAGAGGCAGGGACCAGGCAAAACACATATGAGTGTCTGAGACAGTGTGTTAGTGTCATGTGTGTCTATGTACATATTGAGAATGTGTCTCTGTGCGAGTGAGACTGTGTCTTTGTCTGTGTGGATGTCGATGTTTTGTGTGTGTGTGTGTGTGTGTGTGTGTAAGTGTGAGTGTATGAGTGCACATTGTGTGAGAGTGTAAACGTCTGAGTGTGAGCTTGTGGATGTGACTGTATGTGCGTTAGAGTACATGTGAAAGAAAGTGTGTGAGATGTATTGTAAGAGTGTAAAAGTGCAGGTGTCTTGGGGCCCGAGAGAGAGAGCATGGAGGTACAGTGTTTGCCTTGTATGCAGAAAGACAGTGGCTCGAATCCCCAGCATCCCATATGGTCCCCTGAACCTGCCAGGAGCGACTACTGAGTGTAGAGCCAAGAGGAACCCCTGAGCGCTGCGGGGTGTTACCCAAAACCAAAAAAAAAAGTGCAGGTGTCTTAAGTATGCATGTGTGTGTGTGTGTGTGGTGTGTGTGGTGTGTGTGTGTTGTAAACACAGTGTGAGAGAGTATGTAGGGAACTATTGGGTGGAACTGGCAAGTCTCCCCTCCCCAATCCTTGGCGAAGGGATTGACTATCCCTGAAGGGGGGATCCCAAGCCCTGCCCAGAACCTGTCCAGCCCCTCCCCTGAGCATAGAACTGGGAGGTAGAGCCTTGAGCATGGCCACAGGTGCTCCCCCAATATAAATAAATAAACAAATAAATAAATATACATGACCTCGAGGAGAGAGGAGACGGCCTAAAAGTCAGCCTCACACCGCCCTTCAGAGGAGGGTACAGAACCCACGGGACTCTGTGGGCATGAGTGGTCCTGGTGCGTGGTCTGGAGAACAGCCCTGAGCACTGTGGGCATGAGTTAATGTTAGTGCATGGTCTGGTGGCCACTACAGAGCACCGAGCACTGTTGAGTACGCAGGGTCCTAGACCAGCAACTAGGCCTCAGCTCAGTGTGGCTACTTTTCCTGAGCAGCTCCCCACCTCAAGACACAGTCAGGGAGCCCCACTCTGCTCCCACAAGGCTGGGGCCTCACTTGGAGTGGTCATACCCTGCATTCAGCCGAGACCTGTCAGTTCCCCTCAGTTACCCCACCTGCTCTTTGGTTCTTGGGAAGGATTGGCTGTCCAGCAGTCCTTAGGGGACCAGGGGGCCACCTCCAGCAAAACATTGCCAGGGGCACCAGTGTCAATGTCCTGGCAATACCTGGTGTGAGGTGCTGGGGATGGGACTTGGGCTCTGTGCTCTCTCCTATCTGAGAAAACCTACTTTAATCCCAGGGCACTCATCACGTACTTGAAGAATTCATCTGCAAGGCCAAAGAATCCTAACCCAATTCCTCAACCAACTGGCAGAATTTCCAAGGGTGGCTGTATCCAAGGCCTCAACGAGGGCCCAGAGAGACAAAAGCATAGCAAGGATGTAAAGGATGCTCTCACTTGCACCTATGCCCCCCACATACACCCACACTCACTCAGTCACACCTACACACATACTTCCCTACTTAGGCAGGGCCTTCATGAAGGACCCAGAAGGACCCAGCTGGTCCAGACTCCCTCTGGGGCCTTCTCAGATTAGAGGCAAACTGATTCCCCTTTCTGTATGAAGCCACACAGCCACAACCCAACAACCTTCCACAGAAACAGCCCAGCTCCACAACTGAAACCTCCTGGATCTGTCAAGGCACCAAAACATTAAGCTCTGAAGCTCCTGGACCACGAGCCCCACATGACGCCTCCAAACTTCCCAGTACACACATACACACATACACACACACACACAACACACACACACACACACACACACACACACACACACACGCAAACAGCCCAGCTCCACAACTGAACCCTCCTGGATCTGTCAAGGCACCAAAAACATTAAGCTCTGAAGCTCCTGGACCACGAGCCCACATGACGCCTCCAAACTTCCCAGTACACACATACACACACACACACACACAACACACACACACACACACACGCATGCCGCTCAATAAACCTGAACAGGAAACCCAGAAAGCTCCACTAGCACCAACCACAGCCTAGTAAATCCTCAGATACTGACTTCAGTAACAGCATGAAGAGATCCAACCATCATAAATCACCAAATCACCTCTCATTGATCTTAGAGTTCTGATCACTGCATTTGCCTCTGTGCTGTAACCAACAACATGAAGTCAATGTATTTGTATCTGTAAGAAAGCAGGTTAGGGTTGTGAGCGTGTAGGACTCTGGGGACACTGGTGGACAGAAGGGTCACAATGGTGATGGCACAATGAATGCCTGAGACAACTGCATTATGAATGACATGTCAGATGATGATGATGTAATTAAAAAAAAAAAAAAACTTTTAGGTCAGTGGGATCATCCTGGAACTGACTTTCTTGCCCCTGGGAGAGGCAAATCCACCCTCGGAATCCTGGGTCACACCCCCCAGGTGCCATGAGTCACCAGTAACATGGATCAGGTGTGGCTCGGCCACCCCAGGGTCCCGCCCTCATCCAGGAACAGATAAGCTGGCAGGAGGCCCTGGGGGGAGGCCAGACCACAGAGTCCAGTTCTCTAAGGCGCCTTGCTTAGGGCTTTGGCTTGTGGCTAGACCAGCCAGTCTTCGGGACTACTCCAGGCGTGGTGGTGGTGGTGGTGGGTGGTGGTGGTGGTGGTGGTGGTGGTGGGGAGTCAGTCCTGGTAGTGTTCAGGGAACTGTGAGGCTCCGAGGTTCTAAAGCAGACCTCCTGCATGCAGGCCCTGTGGGTCTGTGAGTTACAGAAACAAGCTGGGCAGTGGGGTAGGAGAGACAGAACAGCAGGGAAGACACCTCTGCCTTCAGCACACCCTATGGTCCCGAGTCCACCACTACGTATCCCTGAGTACAGAGCCAAGAATAAATCCTAGGCAAGGCCAGGTATGCCCTCCCCCCCAAAAAAGCAAATATACAACTAAATACAAGGCTGAGAGAGATAGCACAATGGGTAGGACATTTACCTTTGTACATAGATCATGGTGAAAACCCCAGCCCCACTCACAGCACTCCAGGGTGGAACCCCAAAAACAAAAAACAAAGGAAAGAAACAATCGAGAACAAGGACCAAGCCCTCAAACACCCAAAACTTTAAAACTCACCAGGAAATCCGTCGGCCCAGAACAACATCTGTGCCCAGTGTCAAGCAGGCAAGTTCTATGCAGGCAACATGATGCCCTGGGTTTGCAGAGGTGCTGGGGACCATGAACTCGGGGTTGGGGGCAATGAGAGCAGAAGGCTCAGATGCAAGCCTGGGTATCATGCTGTGTCCCTCAGAACACTGACTGCCTAGGCCTGGCCTCCAGAGTATGCATAGCAGTCACAAGACATGTGAGGCCCTTCCTGGGTACACAGGGGCTCAGAGGTCTGAGAGCTGGCTCTGCTGACAAGAGCCCAGGTTCAAATAACCCACACCCCCAAGGATCACAGTGTGACCCAAAACAAAACACATCGCCTCTACTCAATGCCTGCATCCAGTCCAGGCACACCCCGATTGATCAGCTTCTCCTGTCATCCTGTCCTGGGTCACCCCTGTCAGTTACTGTGAACAAACTCCTTTCTACGGGGACGTCATATGCAAAGTCACTTTCCAGCATCCTCCCTTCCTGCAACTGCTCACTTAGGGACACCAGAGCACAAAGGGACAGACAGCCCCCTCAGCCCAGGTCCTCTAGTGTGTAGCATGGAGGAGGACCGACTGCCAAGTCCACCAGCCCTCGATACCACCAAGCATCAGGATTCAGAATGTATCCAGGACTCGAATGAGTTGGAGGTGGGATCTCCCCGCCATATGCAGGGCAGTGCTGGGGAGCCCTAAATAGGAGCCTGGCTGAGTTTCTGCTGAGAACTCCTCGACATGGGGTTGTGACTGCAAACAGAGAGCTTGCATGGAAAAGACTGGGGCTCCTGATGTTATGGGGTGCCCTGATGTTACAGGGAGTCTGATGTTATGGGGTAGCCCAACATTAAGGGGTGCCTTCCCTGACAGAGAGGAGAAACAGGAGGGCAAGTCACGTGAGACACAGACAAGCCCCCAGTCGCATCCCTACAATCTCTGCCCTATCATGCCATCTCTGCCCTCAGAGCTAGGTCAGTCAAGGACCAGCCCCGAGCCCCACCAAGCCACCACATAAAGGGGAAAGGGAGGTTCCTGAATAGGCTGAGACCCTTCTGCAGAGGGGCAGGAGGCAGCGGAATAGGGGAGCTGCCAAAGGCAGATGGAGGGTGGGAAAGGACTCCTTCCCTGTGCCCAACCCCCTGAAGCAGCACCAGCGGCACCAGGCATTCGGGACAGAGCCCCAGAAGCAAGGGACACCCCCATCAGCAAGCAGAAGGGAAAGGATTTGTGAGGCAACAGCTGCAGAGAGGGAGGACAGGTCAAAGGGGTGCACTGGCAGAGGCGCCACCCCAGTGCTGAGGAGAGCAGGAGATAGTAAAGTACAGCCACTGGCAGGGGGGGGGTGGAGAGGGGGGAGTGGGGTGGGGGTGGGTGGGGGGAGGTGGCAGCCCTGAGAAGGCAAACAGTCTCAGGGCTGTCAAACCCACCCTCCCTCCAGCCAGCTAGACATACACAGGCACTTACACACATAATACACATACTCTCAGTCTCTCTCTCTCTCTCTCTCTCTCTCTCTCTCTCTCTCTCTCTCTCTCTCTCCCCGCTCTCACTTCCCCTCCCCCCCACTGGAACTGCAGTGGCTGTCACCCTGATTTAAAATCCCCGGGTATCACACACACACAGTCCCCCAGAACCACCAGGGGCCACTCCTAAGCACTGCCAGGTGAGACCCAAAAGCCATCAGAGAAAAGCAAGGAAAAAATATATGATTTTCATCACAATAGAGACACATCAGGGGCCAAGAGAGACAGTACAGCGGGCAGATTTCTTGCCTTGCATGTGGCTAACATGGGCTCAATACCCAGGACCACACATGTGATGCCCAGGTGTGGCCCAAAAACAAACAAAAAAAAGACACATACGGAGAACTGAAAAAGAACTCAGAATTTTGGGAAGGAACGGCACCCAGCAAAGCTCAGGGATCACTCCTGGTGCTGCTCAGTGGACCCTATGAGATGTCAGAGATTGAACAGGTGGGCTGTGTTCAAGGCAAGTGCCCTCCCCACTGGACTATCTCTTCGGTCCAGAACTCTCCAAATTTAGGAGCAGCAATAGAGTGTTCCTTGAAGAGCTGAAGATAAAGATGGAACAACTCCTGGGAAGTCAAGGAGGTGGGCGAGGGAGGTCCTTGCCCTAGGGATGATGAGGCCTTGGTCCCATCTGTCCCCAGCACCACAAAAATGAACAAACAGATTGAACAAGCCTAAGGCTTAGGCCAGTGGGGTCTGACTCCTACATATATAAAGGGTGGCATCCGGGGAATCACAGGCCTAAGACCACAGAAAGGCCATAATAGCTGGAGGAAACCAACAAGACGAACCAAGTACGGCTTGAGCACGAGCCTGGAGTTTGCTTTAAAGGCTCCACTGAAACTACACATGTACCTCCGTGCTCCCAGGATCCAGATGGTCTTTAGGCAGGGAGATGACCAGGAAACTCAGTATTGAGGGCATGTCCCGCCTTCTGCACTAGCACTAGGGAATGATGCCTTCGAAATGCCGTCGGAGGGGCAATCCCCATCCTGAGCACCATCTACTCATCTACCACAGGGGGTGTGATGGGACAGTCACGTAAGAACAATGCAGGTGTTAGGAAAAACAGTCATGAGTTCTGCTTCTACATGGAGGGGATACATAGTACGATGTTGCATGAAATGAGTCAGAGGAAGAGGAATAGACATGGAACGATCCCACTCATTTGTGGGATTATATATATGTAGATAGGATGGAAATAATATGCAGAGACAACAGAGGGTCAGGAGGACGGGTCTATGGCAGGGAAACTTGCCAATAAGAGCTGGGAGTGCAGTGAGGACAGAGAAGGGGGCCACAGTGAGAGTTGGGAAACGTCGCTCTGGACAAGAACTGGGTGCTGAAAGGAGGGGAAGGGATAGGCATGGTACCCCCTTCCCTTCAGTAAAAAATATGCACACCACGGGTGTATAAAAGAAAATGGGGGGGAAGGGGAGAGAGAAGAAAAATGTCTGCCATAGAGTGGGGTTTGGAGAGCAGGAGGGGAACTGGGGACACTGGTGGCAAGAAATGTGCCTTGGTAAAGGGAGTTGTTGGACATTATATGACAAACTCAATAATGAATAACTGTGTAACTAGATCTCATGATGATTCCCATTAAGAAATTATTTTAAGGGGCTGGAGTAATAGCACAGTGGGGAGGGCATTTGCCTTTGCACACTGCTGACACGGGTTCAATCCTCGGCATGGTCCCCTGAGCACTGCCATAAATGACCCCTGAGTGCAGAGCCAGGAGTAACCCTTGAGGATCACTGAGTGTGACCCAGAAATGAAAAATAATAATAATAATAATAATAATTTATTTTAGGGACTGGTGCGGTAACACAGCATGTAGGGCTTTTGCCTTGTACACAGCCAACCCAAGTTCAATCCTCAGCATCCCATATGGTTCCCGGAGCCTGGCAGGAGCAATTCCTGAGTACAAGATGCAAGAGTAACCATCCCGAGTGTCGCCCAGTATGGCCCAAAAACAAAACAAAAAAATGTATTTAAAAAAAAAAAAAGAAAGAAAAATGCCCTGGCTTTTCCAAGCACCCCCAGGGAAGAGCTTGTAGGAAGGACAGAGGCAAATGAGGGTACTTGGGAACCAAAGTCTCTCTGCAAAGACCTGTGGGGAGATCAGGCACCCCACTGGGTAGGGAGTTGGCTTATGGGGTGGGGGTGTGGTCAGTACTCCTCTACCTCTCCACCTGGAGACCCCCTCCATGATGGAACCAAGGTTACTCTGAAACTACAGGAGCTGCTCTATGGGACTTGGGGAGTGGGGGAGGGAGGAGACAGCCTAGAGCACCTGTCCCCCAAAGTGCCAGCTCTGGGGAACCCTCCAGCCAGGCACCCACCACCATCTCCACCTGTGCCAAAGGGATCCCCACCAACTTACTACAGGAGTGAAATCTTCACCTTCAGGGTCCAAAGTCTACATACAACGCCTGAAACTGGGGTGCAAGGGATAGGAGGAGGAGGAAGGAGCCGTCATTTTCAAGACTTGGTCTTTGCAACCCCTGACACTAACCCCTGAGCCTGGTATCACATTCCCAGCCCCCCTCACCCCCCCCCACCCCCATCAACAAAAGGAGCAACTGTAATCCTGGCTGGATGTGGCCGGAGGTGGTGGCCCCAGTGTGTATAATGCTTTACAGTAAAGCTAAACAGAAAACCCTTCCCGGCCTTCAAAGACACAAAGAAAGGACTTGGGCTGCCCTTCCCCATCTTTGGGCCTAAAATTTCTTTTTAAAAACAGGAAGGGGCTTAAAATAATCAAAGGATAAACAGCAGAGAGCCGGTGAGACTGCGGGGCTAATAAGCATTTCTCCAAAACTTGGACCATTCCCACAGAGGGGCAGCTGGTGGGGCGGGGGATAAAAAGATAAGGCGCCTGGCCAGGCTGGACCAAAGACCCTGACTGAATTCACCTCCCCTGCAGCTTCAGACCTTTCGCAAGCACAGCCAAGGTACAAGTTTCATTTCCCAGGATCTCTCTCCGAGAAACCAGGGAGGCCCCATAGCGTCCTCACAGCACATTTTTCTCTGGCACCTCCACGGAGGGCCCCCCCCTGCCTCTGGCATCTGGCACCCAGAGCATTAACAATATGGGCCTGCAAAAGCCAGTTATTATGACTCCGGCTCCCCGCAGCTCCTGAGCAGGCCCCAGTGAGAGCAACTTCCATTTCCTGCACACTCCGGCAAGATCCCATTAATGATAACAATCTAGAGCTAAAGCACCAGAGGGAGAAAAAAAAAAAAAAAGAAAAAGAAAAGCCACCAGGGGACCAGGCGGGGCCGGGTGCACTTCCTGCAGGTTCCAAGCAGGCCACTCTGATTCACAGAGACAGTCAGGGACAGAGAGGGCCAAGTTGTGTTTCAGGGGGCAGGCCCACGCTCCTGGCCCGCCCACTGCACACTCATGGTCAAGGACTCACAGGCTGTCCCCGTTCCCACTATATCCTGGATGCAGCCGGAGACAAGAAATATTCTCCTTTTCCCTCCCAAAGAGCAAGGCCGGCCGGCAGCAAGCCAGCAGATTCCACACCAAGGCCTGGACCACACGGAGCAGCAGATGAACACAGACTCCAGAGCAGCAAGGCTCGGGGCCTTCGGTAGCTTCCAATCGTCTCATCTGACCCAGTTCTATTTGAAGGTCATTTGGCTCCATGTGAAACACCATCAAGAATGTTCCCAGATCTGGGATTGGAACCAAAAAGTCCCGGGCGCATCCAAATTGGCTGGATGTTTCTTTCTTTCTTTTTTTTTTTTTTTCATTTTTATTTAAATTTTTTTTTTAAATTCTTCTAACAACTCCCTCCCCTGCTTTTAAAAAAAATTCTTTACATGCACCAGCAAAAAGAATTCTTGACATTGTTGGGTTTTGGTAAACACAGAGAGAGATAAAAATAAAGGGGGGGAGAGGGACTGAAATAGGTTCTTAATTTTTTGTTTATTTTGGCTTTTTGTTCTGTGGGTCACACCCAGCGGTGCTAGAGTTGGCTTGACTCCTGGGCCCTGCAATTCAGGGATCACTCTTGGGAATGCCCAGTGACCCTCTGGGGTGAAAGAGATCTAAGGAGGTTAGTCGTGTTCAAGGCAATTCCCTTCCCTGCTCCGGCCACAGGTCTTTTCTTTTCTTTCTTTCCTTTTTCTTTCGTCTTCCTTCCTTCCTTCTTTCTTCCTTCCTTCCTTCCTTCTTCCTTCCTTCCTTCCTTCCTTCCTTCTCTCTCTCCCTCCCTCCTCTCTCTCTCTCTCTCTCTCTCTCTCTCTCTCTCTCTCTCTCTCTCTCTCTCTCTTTCTCTTTCTCTCTCTTTCTCTTTCTTATGTAAGCAGCGACCAGTACTGGGAAGAATGCCTGTTTTTTCCAAAACTTCTGCAGAACCCAGCAATGACTTGGTGAAGCCGTGATCAACCTTACCCCCACCCCAACCCCTGCCCCCCACCACCCCTACCCCTTTTTCAGGAGCTCCTGCCCTCTTTACTCCCTGTCCCACAAAGAAGTCGACTTGCAACCCAGAAAGCAGGAAGCCCCGAGGCCAAGAGGCCAGGACACTTCCTACAGCTCTGGGAACCAGCTTCTCTTAAAGCTCTGGGATCCAGCTCACATTAATGTTCTAAGATCCAGTGCACATGTACACACACGCACACCGCTCAGGGATTGGGGGGGGGGTGCACCCACTTTCCCTCCTGGCGCCAACCCTGGCCAATGAGACCACTCAGTGGCCAGGCCCCAGGCATGTCCTTCCCACCCCGTGCAAGTGCTAAGCTTCAGACACTGGGCTGCCTCAGTTTCCCTGGTCTGCAAAGCACTCAAGCCCCCAGCAAGATCCTCACTCTTGAAGAATAATGGGGCAATTTCTCTGGGTAAGGGCCTGAATTGGTCCCAGCAGCAAAGATGCTAGGAGAAAAAAGCAACTGGGGTGGGGTGAAATGTGGAGGGGTAAGAATGAGGAGGTGGGGAGTGAGGGGTGGGGGGTGCTATCAACAAGCAAAAATGCTACAATTCTCGATGAGTTCTGTAAAGCGCCTCCTGTCCCTTCCAACTCGAGGACAGCATGACTCCCGGCACCTTTGTTACCAGGTGAGTGAACATTGTGCTCAAAGCATGTCCCGAACTTGGGTCAGGCAAGTGGGTCTGGCCAGCGGCACAGAGCAGTATTCTCTGATGCTTCTGCTGCGGAAAACTGCATCCCACTCAGAAATGTCACAAATGTTATGAGCAGTAAGGCCCAGGGCAGGTTCCTGAAACTTGACATAAAATAACAAATATTAGGCCAGGGAGATAGCACAGCGGCAGGGTGTTTGCCTTGCACAAGGCCGACCTGGGACTGACCCGGGTTCGGTTCCCAGCATCCCCTATGGTTCCCCAAGCCTGCCAGAAGTGATTTCTGAGCGCAGAGCCAGGAGGAATCCCTGAGCGTCCCTGGGTATGGCCCAAAAACCAAAATAATAATAATAATAATAATAATAATAATAATAATAATAATAATAATAATAAAAGTCTGAAAGCTGCCCTATGATAGAAATGTATAACCCAAACTTCCTTTTAAATTACATCTGATGCCAATCCGAAGCAGAAAAAGCACTACCTCTGCCCAACCATGAGTTTACTATTCTGGGGAGATTCGAGGGAACATACTCCAGGGCACAGTCCTAGCTCTGTGCTCAGGGATCAAGGACTATCTGCAGTGCCAGAGATCAAACCCCAGGACTGGTGTATCATATTCTGGGCTACCCTCTCTCTGCCCCCTGCTGGTTTTTGTTTGTTTGTTTTTTCAGGGCCACACCTCCCCAAGTTCAGGGATCACTCCTGGTAGAGTTCCAGGAATCAAACCCAGGTTAGCTGCTTCCTAGGCAAAAGTTCTACCCCACTGTACCATCACTCCAGGCCCTGCTCTGCTTTTTAAATCAGGCAAACTGAGTCAGCCCAGGTCTACTGGGCATTTATGTCGACGGCAGCTACTCCTTTCAGCTCAAGATTTCCCCTAGGATTTTTCTGAGCTTGGATGACACAGTGTGTAATCGTGGAATATGGCACCTGGTCCATCAGGAGCCACTCACCTACTGCCCGTCCATGGGTATAGCCATGAGCAGTGCCAGTTGAGTCAATAAAGCCACTGACCTGCCAGTTTCTTCAGCAAACCCAAGCTGGCTTGGAACCAACTTCAATGTCTCCAAAGCCATTAATGCAGCAGCAACAGGGGGTGCTGAGGGAGTGGGGTGGAAGACAAGAATGAGCCAGGCCACCTCCACACACATATCTCAGGAACCCGTTTTGGCACTGCGGCCAAACTACAACTTGATGACATCAACTCATCTCTGCTGGTTTCAGTGGCAAGAAAACCAGCTTCAAGGACATCACAACCTCGGGAGCACCAGGAAGAAACAAAAGTGACACAATAAAGGAATTTGCCAATGGACTGGAGCCAGAGCACAGCGGGGAGAGCACTGGCCTTGCATGTGGCTGACCCGGATTCAACCTTCGACATCCCATATGATCTCCTGAGCCTGCCAAGAGTGACTCCTAAGTGCCGTGCCAGGAGTAACCTGAGCTGAGCAGAGCTAGGTTTAAGCCCTGAACACCGCAAGGTCTGGTTCTCCCCCCACAAAAATAAAGTAATAATAACAATAAACAGATTAGCAAGACAATGAAAACTGGTAGTCCCTGAATGCAAAGTCACGATTAAACCCCACCACCACCAGCACTGCTAGATATGGCCCCCAGAAAAATACAAAAAAGAACAACAAAATAAACCATGCTGGTGCAAGAAACAGGCATTGGAGGATACTTATTTCATGGTATATATGTTTTTTAAAAACCTAGTGGTTGGTTGCACAAAAGTGCATGCTTTCAAATTCCATTTTTATTTGTCCAGAAGCTTCTGCCTAAACCCACTGGGATGGTCTTGAGAGAGCTTGAAGCCAACTGCTCATGGATCCTGGCCTGGGAGGGGCCAAGAGCTTGCTTGGCTGAGAGGGAGGGAATGCTCAGTGCCTGGATGCTTCCTCTCCTGCAGGCCTGGGCCTCCCAGGCTGCCCGCCTGCCTGCCCACCCGGCAGGTGCATCTTTAATGGAATCCTCGGCCACTGAGCCAGTGCCACCCGCCCAGGATGCAGCAGCTGCTAGTTCACAGCAGAAAAGCAATGTACTTGTTGTTTTCCTTTTGAGGAGCCGAAGGGAGGGAGAAGGGGGAGAAGAAAGGAATGTTCCTCCCAAATGGCACATTCAAAAACAGTTTCACAGTCCCCAATACACTGACAGACAGACATCAGACAGGCGGGTGAGAAGTCATCTTGAAACCCTGAAAACCAGAGCAACTCAAATGATTGTGGTGGCAGCTTCAACCACAGAAAAATGTCATCTCAGTCAAATCCCAGAAGGCCAAAAAAAAAAAAAAAAACAACCAAAAACCCATGAACAGCTTCCCTGTAGCTTGCCCTAGACGAGGCCATTATTAAAGGAAGTTAAAGGTCATCGGATGATACCAAGATGGGTTCAATCCCCAAGCACTGCAAACATAGGGTCCCCTGGGCATAGCCAGATGTAACCCAAAAGCCAAGATCAAAATGAAGAGGCCAGAGCAGAGTGACAGTCCAGTTGGGAGGGCTCTTTCCTTGCATAAGGCCAGTCTGGGATGATTCCAGACACCCCAGAGTCCCTAAGCACAGCACTGTCAGGAATGATTCCTGAGTGTGTGCCCAAAAAACTGGAAGGGGGGGGGGAGGAAGGAAGGAAGGAAGGAAGGAAGGAAGGAAGGAAGGAAGGAAGGAAGGGAGGGAGGGAGGGAGGGAGGGAGGGAGGGAGGGAGGGAGGGAGGGAAGAAGGAAATGAGATTTGAACATTTGAGCTCATGTTCTTCAAATATAAAGAAATGGTATTTTGCCCTCCTGGGGACCATAAGGGGGTTTTAAGTACAGCTTTCAACAAAGACCCAGTACCTCCATGGGGAACCTCAGTGTGGAATTTCCTGTATTTTGCACCTTGAGCACGAAGACTCCTTCTTATAGAAGGAGCACTGCTTAGGAGCACCTCTTTCATCACTCACCAGGTCCTTCCGCCCTCCTGATGGAAATGTATTTCTCACCCAAACCACAGAGCTTCCTACCTCTCAAAGCAAAAGAAACCACCAGACTGAAACACCAAACAGAATAGATACCCAACCTATAACAAGCTGTAAGGTGGAGACCAGTTACATTAGGATTCTGGGGGGTAAAGGAGGGATATGTGGGAGACAAGCTGGGAACAGGAGTGGAAGGAGGACAACATTGGTGGTGGGAAAGCCCTTCATTCATTGTCACTATGTACTGTAAATAATTCTGTGTAATGAACTTCAGTCACAATAAAAAAAAAATAAAAAAAAAAAAAAAGCAAAAGAAACCAACCCCAAGCCAGGGCTTGAAAATATACCCAGAAACCACATAGAGTGGTTTGGGCTTTTTAAAATATTTTTAGCCTATCGGTCCAGCAGCCTAAGTTTTTTTTATTTTTAGTATTAAGGAGTTTGAAAAGCTTAAAATGAGATGCTGAGATGTCCTAGCTCTCCACTGTAACTGCCGGCACTCCTCAGAAAAGATTTGTGTCCAAATTTCAAACGGGAACCATCAACTGTGTCAATGGTTTAAGAAAAGATATACTAAAAATATGTTAGAATGTTCCTAAGAGCCTTGAGAGATTATAAAGGCAAGCTCGGGTTCAAACAACAGGTGGCCTGAAGAGCAAGGAAAAAAAGAACACCATCCGGCCCTGTGTTTGTAGGGTGACAAATAAGTCCACTTGGATCCTGAAACTGTTTTTCTCCAAGCTCTGTGGTCACCGGCTTGGCTTCATTAGGACAGTAAAACTTTCCAGACGTGCCCTAGCTCTTCTGAGACATTTGGTCCTCATCATTCTGCCACCATTTACCCACATCCCCCAATGAACCAGGCCCGGGGGGTTCTGCTTTGCAAAGATCCCAATGGGGTGGAGGGGGGCCAGAGGGATAGTACAGTGGGTAGGGCGCCCGCTTGCCTGGCACAGGGCTGACCCTGGATCTGACCCTGCTAGCTCAAAGGGTTCCCATCCCATATGGTCTCCCCCAGAGGAGCACTCTCAGCAGTGATCCCTGAGTGCAGAAACAGGCCTAAGCGCTGAGCCTCATCGGAGGTGCCAGAAATAAATAAACATCAACAAGTAAAGTAAATCATTTAAAAAGTCCCCAATAGTGAGAAACTTGGGAGAAAGCGTTTGCATCTATTTCAAATTCATGTCTTCCTTCCCCCCCACTTGGCTAGGCCAAGATGCCAGTGTTGCAACCCAAGAAAAGAGGATGCAGCCCCCAGCCCCCTTGGGGAAGGGCCCCCCTGGGTGGGCGAGTGGGTGAGCAGCCGCAGTCTCCCTAGGTGAGCGAAATGGGGGTGAGCTCGTCTCTTTCGGGGAGAGGGGTCCCCAATTTCCTTCTCGTAGGCCCTGGACGAGCCCGCAGTGACACAACCTCCTTCCCTCCCTCCACCTCCAGCTCTCCAGGCAGGCCAGGCGGCGCAGCGCGGGCCCGGGACGAGTCGGGGCGCGCCCGGGGCGCCAACTTCACCTGACCCGCTCGCCGGGGAGGGAGGGGTGGCCCGGCCTGGCCCCGGGTCCGAGGCGCGGCCTCCAAGGGCCGTCCTGCACCTGGGCTTGCTTGCAAGATCTCGGAGCTTGCTCGCAAGATCTCCGGGCCGGATCCGGCTGAGGCGGGGTGGGGTGCGCGGGAGGCGGGCGAGCAAGGTCGGGCCCCCCCCCCCAAACCACCGATCGCCCGCTCCGACCCCCACGGCAAGGCCGCCGCCTACCTGCATGCCCGGCAGGCCCGCCTGCACCGGGGAGTGGGCCATGGCGCTGGCTCGGGTCGGGGCCGGCGGGCGGCCACTTCCTGCGCGCGGGCGGGCGGCCTGGACGGACGATCGGAGCGCCGGGCGCCCGAGCTCGGCCCGGCCCGGCCCCCAAGGGGGACCCCCGAGGCTCAGCGGCGGGGGCCCGCGGGCCGCGTCTCCATGCAGGGGCGGGGGCCTCCTCGAGCGCTGCTGCGGCGGCGGCGATCGCTGCTCCACTGGCTGCCTGGCTGGCTGGAGCCCCGCGGCCTGGCCGGGCCCGCGCGCTGGAGCCGGAGTGGGCGCGCCCCGCCCCAGCCCCGGCCCGCCCCAACCCCGGCCCCGGCCCCGGCCCCGAGCCCGCCCCGCGCTTCCGGGAGGGGGAGGAGAGGGGCGGGGCGTGTCCCTTGGTGGGCGGGGCCAGAGGCGGAAAAGGCGCCGTCTGCGGAGAATGAGGCGGGCCTCGAGGCGGATGGGGCGGGGCTAAAAGAGGACAGCGGGTTTGCGGCCGGAAGGGGCGGGGTTTCTGGGCGTTCTAAACAGGGTCTGCGAGGGAGGGGCGGGGCCTCAACGCGGATGGGCGGGGCCTCGAAACGGATGGGCGGGGCTAATAAAACAGGGCAGGATTGGGGCGTGGCCTCCGGGAGGGCGGGGTTTCTTTGGGTTCTTGCTGATGGTGGGCGGGGCTTCGAGGAGAATGGGGCGGGGCTACATAGGACTGGAGGGCTTTTAGGCAGTCCAGACGGGGGTCTGAGGAGGACGGGGCGGGGCCTTGAGGCTTATGGGGCGGGGTTTCTAGGCGGACGAGAGGGGCCGCTAGGCGGAAGAGGCGGGTCTACGGAAGACGGGGCGGGGCCAGAGGTGGCCGGGGTGGGACCTTAAGGAGAGTGGGCGGGTTTCTTGGCCTATGAAAAAGGGTCTGAGGACGACGGGGCGGGGCCTCGGTAGGACGGGACGGGGCCAGAGGCGGAAAAGGCGGGGTTTCCAGCCGTACGAAACGAGATCTGCGGCGGATGGGGCGGGGCCTCTAGACGGAAGAGGCGGGGTTTCTAGGCGTTCTATACTGGTGCGAGGAAGGGGCGGAGCTTCTAGGTGGAGGGGACTACAGAAAACGGGGCGAAGAGGCGGTCTGATAGGTTCTGCTAAGGATGGGGCGTGGCCTCGGGGACGGGGCGGGGCTAGAAGCGGACAGGGCTGGCGAGCCTGAGTGGATGGGGCGGGGCTTTGGTGGATGGGGCGGGGCCAGGTTCGGACGGGGCCTGGTCGGGTGTCTCTGTTGCGGACGGGCCTGAGGAGAATGGGGCGGGACCTGTGTGGGTGGGCGGGGCTTGGAGGCGGATGGGGCGGGGCCTCGAAGCGGAAGGAGCAGGAGTCGGGACTTGAGTGGTGCAGGCGATCCTGCGGCAACTCCTGGATACTCGCTCTCCTAGAAAACCCACTTGGGCTGCTGCTCCCCGAAGCCCAGGGGACCCCCTTGGACTCTTGATCTCCGCTGTAGACGCAGCTTCCTGAGAAGTGGGGCTCCAGGCACCCATTCTGGGCTGCATCGGGCCTTCAAACTACAAGTCTCCCTGAATGTTGGGGTGAATTTTTGCAGCCCAGCAGAGGGGGAAGGGGGAGAGGCCGCAGCCGGCTGGCCCTTCCTTCCCAGGCCTTGGTTTCTTGCAAACGGAAAGAAACGCTGGGCCCCAGCTGTGGGCCGAGCAAAGTGAGCTGGTGGCTGGCTGTGAGAGAGGCGAGTGGGGACCAGAGGCCTGCTCCCCTGTTCGTCATCTCTCCCCCCATCTACTGAGGAAAGAACTAAGGGGTGTCCCTGCTGCAGCGCCCAGAAGCCTTGTCATTTATGGTGACAGTGGCAGCCACAGAGGATGGGCATCCTCGCCCACCCACCCCCATCCACCCACCCAGACCCCCTACAGCATCGCCCTACCAGGCGGGGCACAAGCCAAAATGGACCCAAAGAGCTGAGCCTTTAGGAAGACACCCCCCAAGTCATCCAGGTGTTAATCTCCAAGTAAGAAGCACCGATACTCGGGTATGCCAGAAGTAGTCTCTGAGCACCACCTGGTGTGGCCCAAAAACCAAAGAAGAAAAGTGTCATTAATGGGCAGGAGAGACTCTCACCCAGGTAAGGTGGTGGTCCCCAAGTTAGAAGTGTTGATGATCGTCACTAATTGGTGATCCCAATTAAGGAGCATTGATACTTGGGTAAACCCAGGTAAGGAAGGGATATTAATGCTTGGGTAAAGCCTGATGATTCCCAGGTAAGGAAGGAATATTGATTAATACTCAGTGAAAGCCAGGTGATCTCCAGGTAAGGAATGAGTCTTAATACTCAGTGAAGGCCAAGTGATCCCTGAGCAGGAAATATTGATAGTTAGGGGAGGGTCTCTGCAGCTAAGGAGTGATGACCCCCGAGTGCCAGGGTCCCCTCTAGAAACAAGCTTTGCCTGTTTCTCTTAGGGTTCCCCAGGTGACCTTTCTGGCCTTCCTAGTGACCTGGAGTGCTGCTGGCTTGGAAAGTCCTGTCCCCTTCACTCTGGGATGCCAAAGAGATAGCAGCAGACCCAAAGTCCATGCAAGTGGGTGTTGGAGCAGGGAGATACCTCACAAGGCTCTGTTGCAAAGGCCCAGCTCGGTCCAGGCACCCCATACTCCAGGAGCACTGACCACTGCCTGGTGTGGACTGGAGAAAAGGAATGATAAATAGTCAAGCAAGTTTAAGAATGAATCTTAAAAACGCCATTCATAGAGCCAGAATGCTAGTATGGCAGATAGAGCTCTTGCCACCCAACCCTGGTTCAATCCTTGACACCCCATGTGGTCCCCCAAGTACTGCCAGGAGTGATTCCTGAGTGCAGAGCCAGGAGTAGTCCCTGAGCACCACCTGGTGTGGCCCAAAAAAACAAAAAAGAAAAGTGTCAGTCATGGGCAAGAGAGACCTCAGTGGGTTGCAGCATGGTCTTTCCTGGTGGGCTCCAGACCCCTGAGGAAACAGACTCTGCAACACACCGATGAGGCTCCCACCACAAGGCTTAATTTTAAAGCAGTAGGGAGAATGTCCGTTCTCTTCTATGCAGGAATTCAAGAAATTCTACCAACGGTGCCCACCCTAAGAAGGAAGCAGCCCAGAGGTGCTTGGCGGAGTGTATAGAGACACTGTGTTATGGAATTTATCATCCTGGGCCCAATTAAACATCTAACAGATTGTTAAGTAGATGGCACTGAGTGCTGTGACTAAGGTTTTAAAAAGTATGTTGTGGAGCTGCCAGAACTATAGCACAGCTGATAGGGTATTTGCCTTGCATGCAGCCAACCCAGGTTCTATCCCTTGCATCCCATATGGTCTTCCAACCACTGCCAGGAATGACTCTTGAGGACAGAGCCAGAAGTAACCATGAGCACCGCTGGATGTGGCCCCCAAAACAAACAAACAGTATGGTGGAGGGACTGGATAGATAGAATAACAGGCTTTTGCCTTGTACAAGTGACCTGGGTTCAATCCCTGGCATCCCAAAACTCCCCAAAATTAAAAGTATGGTGGAGTCCAATATTTATAACACAAAAACTATTTTCTTTAGATATGTCTAAGACTCAGAGCAGACAATATGTACAGTGTCATTACAAATGGCTTTCTAGGTGTGAAGTTTAGTAGCAGACATCATTGATGTATATATCTGTACAGAGACTATTGTGAACATCACAGAAAAGTCTAGAAGTCAAGACCCCCAAGATTTTAACACCTGCAATGAAAAGTGATTTATTTTTGTTTTCTTCATAGCCAACCAGTAGAGACCATCATACTAAGAGATCAAAAGCTCTTTTTAGAGCAGCAGAAATGAAGCCACAAGATAAAAAGGATGGTTGGGCTTACGTGCCAGACACTCACTTGTGGTGACACCACAGGAAACCCTCAGACACATGGGTCCAAGTTTTTTTAATTTTGTTCATGTTTGTGTGTGTGTGTGTGTGTGTGTGTGTGTGTGTGTGTGTGAATGTGTATTTTGATCCATACCCAGCAGTACTCAAGGGCTTCTGGCTCTGCCCTCAGAAATCACTCTTGGCAGGGTCGGGAGACCATGTGGGATGCCAGGGATCAAACCCAGGTCAGACACATGCAAGGAAAAATGCCCTCTCAGCTGTACTATCACTCCTGCTCCTCAGGTCCCACTTTGCAGCTGGCCAGTTTCCATCAAAAACCCCATTGTATTCAGTTTGGGTTTGGTTTTGTTATTTCTGGGGGATCACTCCACACTAGGCCGTGCTGGGGATGGCACCCAGGTTACCCCTGTGCAAGGCACACACCTTCCTCCTGGATTGCCTCCCCAGACCCCGAAATCCCACTATGCATTTGGAAACAAATGTTAGCAACAAATGTTGCTAACGGACATGGCATAGCTGGACACAGTTTCACATTTCCTGGTTCCCAAACCAGGTTTAACTTCTTGCTGGCACTGAACTTCTGAACCCTGGGTCAGAGATATATGATGGTACACCATTCTCCAGAGATGAGGAGAAAAATAAGGCAGGAGTTTGGAGGTGAGGGGCTAGGGATATGGTTCTGCCTCATTTCTTTAAGTGTGTCCCCAAAAACTCCCCAAAATTAAGAGTACAGTGGAGTTCAATATTTAGTAACATAAAAACTATTTTCTTCATATATGTCTTAAGATTCAGAGCAGACAATGTGTACTGTGCTGTTGCAGATGGCTTTAAGGCCTTCTTTAAGGCCCTGGGTTCAATCCCCAACAACAAAAAAAAAAAAAAACAGTACCAGAACACTATATTGCTATAACACACTCTGAACCACAGTGTATAGTGAAGAGAAGAAAAGAAAGAGTGCACAAGGACAGGGGTCAAGGAGACTCAGTGACATTGGTGGTATTAAGGAAGGACAGAGTTAAATGTCTACAGTGCTGAAATCAAGAGACCCCAACTTGAACAAACAAGCTTAAAGTAAGTGCTTGGTGGGGCCAGAAAGATAGCACTGCGGTAGGGCATTTGCCTTGCACATGGCCGATCCTGAAGGGATGTGAGTTCGATTCCTGGCAACCCATAAGGTCCCCCAATCATGCCAGGACTGATTTCTGAGCACAGAGCCTGGAATAAGCCCTGAGTACCACCAGGTATGGCCCAAAAACTAAAATAAATAAAAAATAAAATAAGTATCTAGTATGATAACAGGCTGTGAGGTATGGGATGGGCTCTGAAAACATTGATGGAGGGAGGTTGACACTGGTGGTAGAACATTCCATGTCAAAAACTCAGCTGCGAATAACTTTGTAAATCACGATTCTTTAAGTTAAAAATAAATGTTTTTAAATCTGGGAGGAAACTCTGAGCATGGCAGGATATGGCCCCAAACCACCCCGTGCCCCAAATAAATAGGTGGTCCTTGCTCGGCTCCGTTGTGCCCCAATCTTCCTAGAAAGCCTTCCCCTCCCTCAGCTGAGGTTTGATAAGTGTCTAGTGCCAGATAAGGCCCTGCCCAATGGCTCATGGCATTCTTTCTCATTGGAACACATTTTTGGAATGCCAGCTGTATATGAGACTGCGATCTACTTGGACATGGAAATGCTGGATCCTTGAGCTGGAAAGCTAATGCTGGCCTTGAGGTAGTGCATGCAGCAGGCCCATAGCCACCAAAGGGTCTCCTGAGCACTGCCAGGTGTGGGCCCAAAACAAAACAAGAAAAATGCTGGATCTGTGGATGTTTCCTCTGAAAGGCACAGTTCACCCAGCATCCTACTTCACAGTTGTTCAACACCAGAGTGATTATATTCCAAGTCACAGTAGCTCTTGCTTCCACAGAGGAAATAAGATTAACTCCACAATGTCTTCCAGCCATTTTCCCTCCACCCTCCACTTCAAATAACACCCCATCCATCACCTACCACTAAAATTTCAGAAGGCGACATTTGGGGGGTCTCCATAGAGATCAGGCCGGTCTCCATGGAGATACTTCCTAACCCACTGAATTATTTTCATTGGCCTGGCCTTCTTTGTCTTCCCTGGTAACTGAATTGGCCAGTGACGTATATTCAGGACCACAAAGGACCTTCCCATCGCCAGTAAGGAGGGTCCCTCTAAAGATAGAGCCTTTGGTGAGGGGCTTGCCCAAGCCAGCTGGCAGACTCCAAGGAGCTCAACACGCAGCTGAAAACCAGAATCCAACAATCAGTCCCTTCAATACCCCCAAATGCCACTTTTACAAAGAACAGCCAGACAAGGAGCACATTAGCAATTTAAATGCAACGATAAAGGAGAGGGACGATTTAGCCCCTGAATTTAGGAAACCAGAGTCGATGGGGTCAGGAACTGACAGCAGGTTTGACAGAATTTTACTCTCAGCTTGTAGGTGACGCAGAGAAAGACAAGTGACTCGAAGCAGGGTAAAGACACACTGGGCCACAGGGATCTCTCTCCTCTGCCAAGGGCCTGTGCAGACAGGTTTCTTTTGTTAGTTTTTATTTGAGTGAAGCTGCATTTCTCTCTGCTTGGGCGGCTACCTCCACACTATTGGGCAGGGGTCCTACCTAAGAAAACTAGGAGAATGCAAGCTTGGCAGCAAGTTGTGAGGGTATGTTTTGTTTAGTCCCCCTATACCACTCCTTGCTTCCAAGTTTCCATCTTTGCGTGCCCCTCAGATGATCTGTGTGAGTCGAATCCCTTGGCTCCTGAATCCTTGTGCTGTTTGATGTGGGCACACCCAGATGATCTCATTTAAACTGGAGGGCTTTGGAGGCAGGGGATGGTGCCAATGGTGGTACCAAAGGCTGAGAGCAAGCAATGCCCCTGCTAGTGTGGTCTTCCAAGAACCCCAAGTGGAACACCCCCCCCAAACATGGACCCCCCCTCCCAACCAAAGAATAAATGCATTGCATTAACTCATTTACTGAAGTGCTGGTTGTTTATTTTTTCCTCTTTAATTTTCTGGATTTGGTCCCCATCCAGCAGTGCTCGGGGTTTCCTCCTGGCTCTACACTCAGAGATCACTCTTGTGAGGCTCAGGGGACCATGTATGGTGCTGGGGATTGAACCCAGGTCAGGCGTGCAAGGCAAGCTCTCTACCCAATGCAATATCACTCCTAAAGTGCTGCTTTTTTTTTTTTTTTGCTTTATTTAAACACCATGGTTACAAGATTGTTCCTAATACAATTTGTTTGAACATATGACTTATTTTATTTTATTTTATTTTATTTTATTTTATTTTATTTTTTGGCCATGCCCAGTGATGCTCAGGGGTTACTTCTGGCTCTGTGCTCAGAAGTCGCTCCTGGCTACTAAATGGGACGTCAGGATTCAAACCACTATTCATCCTGGATCTGCTGCATGCAAGGCAAATGCCTTACCGCTGTACTATCTCTCCGGCCACTCCTAATACAGTTTGTTTTGTTTTCAGTTGCAAAGTTGTTCATGATTGAGTTTCCTATATACAGTGTCCATCACCCTTCACCAGTGCACATTCCTGCCACCAATGTCCCCAGTTTTCCTCCTACCCTCTGCCCTGCCTGCCTCTGGGGCAGACTTTTATTTTTCTTTCTCTCTTTCTCTTCTTTATTTTTTTAAGGCACTGTGGTTTGCAATATTATTAGTGACGGTATCATGCATATCGAAGTGCCTCTTTAAAGGGCTCTTTTATCAAGACAGTCACATTATGACATCACGAGGGTGAAGCTAACATCAGATTTATGGTGGAAATGGGGTGCAGCTCAGCCTCGAGCACCTCCCATCTCCAGCCCACCTGAGTTAGCCTTTTCCTTCAGGCACTGCCCAGTGTGTACATTTCACACCGTGAGGAAGTGGGAACCTTTGAATCCTCCCAGCACTTCTGCTAACAGGCATTGCTTGCTATGTCCAGGGTGGGGCCCCTCCACTTTATCATGAGGACAATGAGTGCTTTTCTGCAATTACATGGATGACTGAGAGCAGAGTGAATGAGTGAACCCCCAGGGTTCAGGGTGAACTGCATCTTACTGTAAGAAAATATTGAGTCACTCCCACCAGAAAAGGGTTCTGCAGGATTGGGCCCCAAGTCCCTGGGAAACTATAAACACGTGTTTCATACTAGGGGCCTCCAAAAAAACATTTTTTTTGCACCAACACTTCCTTGGTCTCTAAGGGTCACTGTGCCTTGAAGATGCAATTTACCAGTGGGGGGGGGGGGCTGTGGATTGGGAGCACAAATCATGGTTCCCTGAGCACTACCAGGCATTGAGCAGCAGATAGCCCCTGAAAGTTGAGAATCTTTGTGCCTCTCCACATCTCTCTCTGCTGGCCTCTGTTGGGTTTCCTACTGTTGCCAGGTTCTCTTGCTGCGATGCCAAGATCTGGTGGGACGGTCCAAAGAGTCCGAGCTGGGAATGTACCCAGACGAGACATGGGAATGAACCAGTGTCACCGAAATAGTGGGCAAGGTGAGTAGTAAAACAGGCTAGGCTCTTGCCATGTACTCGATGGACCAGGGTTTGGTCCCTGGCACCTCAGGGGAGGTCCCCCAAGCCTGCTAGGAGATTTCTGATCTGATATAATACACTCTTTTTATTTGGGGGGGGGTTTGGGTCACACCCGGCAGCACTCAGGAGTTACTCCTGGCTCTATGCTCAGAAATCACTCCTGGCAGGCTTGGGGGACAATATGGGATGCCAGTACTCGAACCACCAACCTTCCACACGCAAGGCAAACACCTTACCTCCATGCTATCTCTCCGGTTCCTATAATCCACTCTTTTACTGCCTTGCATGTGAAACTACATACATAGCACCTGGACACACATGAACATGTGCACACACACAACATGTGTGTCTGTTCATACAAAATGCATGTGCACAGGGGCCAGAGCAAGGGCACAAGTGGTAGGACATTTGCCTTGCACGTGCTGACCTAGGATGGATCTCGGTTTGGTCCCCCGATGTCCCATATGGTCTCCCAAGCCAGGAGCGATTTCTGAGCACATAGCCAGGAGTAAACCCTGAGCATCACTGGGTGTGGTCCCCACCCCCCAAAATAAAATGCATGTGCACAAATGATGCACATGTAAGCGCATGCACAATGTAACATACAGGTATGAATGTACAACCAGACACAACTATGCAACCACAGCTACTATGGAACAGTACATGTATGTGACACAGGACATGCACTACACATAGGTACGGTGCACAGAGACCCTTGCACACACCTGTACATATGTTGCTTTTCCCACATGGATTATTTCGAGAGGACTTGAAAGAAAGTGCAGGGGTTAAGCAGGGGTCTCAAACTCTCGGCCCACGAGCCCTTTGCGGCCCTCCATCAACATTTTGTGGCCCTGCCCTAAAGGAATCTTTTTTTGTTTTGTTTTGTTTTAGTTGTTTGGGTCACACCCCCCAATGTTCAAGGCTTACTACTGACTTTGCACTCAAGGATCACCCCGACTTTGCCTCCTGCGGCCCCCGGGTAAATTGAGTTTGAGACCCCTGGAAGGCATTTGCCTTGTACCTGGCAAAATCCAGTTGGATCCCCTGCTCTAAGCACTGCTAGAAGTGATCCCTGAGCATCGTTGTGCGTGGCTTTGAGCTAATCCCAGCTTTTTGCTTGAGGGCTACTTCTGCAGGGACAGCACTGAGGACCCCAGTGACACCAGGGATTGAGCAAGCCCAGGGCTCCCTCACACAAAGCACGTGTCCCTGGCCTCTGGGCTCTCTTCTGCGGCCATCGCGGTGACCTGCTGAAGGGTGAAGGGGAGCTGCTCTCAGGAGATGGCACAACTTCAACACCGGGGCACGGCGGTCACTGCTGTTCTCAGTTCCGCTTCCACACTTATGTCCTGGCATCTCATCAGTGGGACCCGAGGGGCGGCGGCTCTGCAGATAGATGACATCACCACCAATGGGCCTGAGAGCGCCTGCAGGAACGGGAAGCCCTGGCCGGCTGGGGGGATGGGGTGGGGTGGGAGGACACAGAGCACTGCCACTGCAGGTCCTAGAAACTCAGAGACAGCTCACAGCCCTGTGCATGACATCTTCAGCTCACACACCCTCTCTCTTGTCTGTGCAGGATCTGCAAAGTATGGTTGGGGGGGGGGGGGTGTTTTTGTTTTGTTTTGTTTTTGTGGGGGAAGGTAGTGCTCAGGGAGAGCACTCCTGGAAGAGCTCAGAGGACCATATGGAATGCCAGTGATCAAACCCAGGTGGGCTATTTGCAAGGCGAGCATCTTCCCCTCAGTCCTTTAGCTGTACCGCATGCAGCCTGGTTTGGGGACTCCAAAGATTTAGCCTGAGAAGGAAGCAGGCGAGACAGAGGCCCTAACTGTGAGCTGTTTCGCTGTCATTTCAGGTCAGTCTATATCCAGCTTTTCCTCAAGGCTGGTAGCGGCATGTGAGTGTGACAAACATCTGTGTCCTGGGCAGCTGGATAGAGCCAACATCCACGCTCACAGACAGGGCACTGACTTCCAGTATACCAGCTCATGGTTCACCAACGAGGTTTCACAGTGTAGACATACTCGAAGCTTGTCATTGGTTGTCCATGAAGCTCCCAGGGCAACAGCTGGACCAACCTGCAGGTAAAAGATCATTGGGGTCAAGGGTCAGCAACTTCCCAAGCACCAGGGCACCTGCTGCTTCTTAAGTTCTCCCCAGAACCCTGTTTCTCTGGCACCACTGCCCCCTGCTTCTCCCTCCTCCTTGGGTCCCAAGCAGCAGAAATTCACGAGGGTTGGGAGGTGCCCCAGAGACTCACATATGCTGGAATCTCAGATTCGGTGATCCCCAAGCTTTGGGCTAGGAGTAGCCCTTGAGTACTGATGGGTGTCCCTGAAAAAAAAAATATTTGAGACCAGAGTGTTAGCGCAATGGGTAGGGCATTTTCCTTGCATGAGGCTGACCTGGGTTCAATCCCTGGTATCCCATATGGTTCTCTGAGTTTGCCAGAGATAATTCCTGAGTGCAGAGCCAGGAAGTAACCTGACTGCTGCCAGGTGTGATGCCAAAACAAAACAAAACAAAACAAAAAATCACAGCTGACTAGGTACAACTGAAGAGACTAAATCAACAAAAATAATGTGCAGGGGCCAGAGAGATAGCAGTGAGGCAGAGCATTTGCCTTGCATGCAGAAGGACAGTGGTTCGAATCCCGACATCCCATATGGTCGGTCCCCTGAGCCTGCCAGGAGCGATTTCTGAGCAGAGAGCCAGGAGTAACCCCTGAGCACTGCCAGGTGTGACCCAAAAACCAAAAAATAAAAATAAAAATAAATAATGCGTGATTGCATACACTGAAATTCAAAACATCATGTTGGACAAAAGCTGAAAAACCACAAAACTATGCTGCCAATGCCACATGCTTCTACTTACATAAGTTTTTATTTTATTTTTATTTTATTTTTGTTGGGTTTTTTTTTTTTGGTTTGTTGTTTTTGGGTCACACCCAGCAGTGCTCAGGAGTTACTCCTGGCTCCATGCTCAGAAATCACTCCTGGCAGGCACGGAGGACCATATGGGATGCTGGGATTTGAACCAATGACCTTCTGCATGAAAGGCAAACGCCTTACCTCCATGCTATCTCTTCAGCCCCAACTTATGTAAGTTTTTAAACCAGATCAAACCACCCCAAGTGCTAGTTACCTAGAGTGGTTGAATTGGGGTGCAGGACAGGGAGAGGATAATGACTGGAGATGGGGATAGAGGTCCATTTCTGCACTGAGTTAGGTATATTCACTTTGAATTATTTATCCAGGAGCCACCCCTGAGCATCACGGAATGTGGCCCATGAAAAAAAAAAGCATCCGACCTCAGTGATTCTGTTTTGATTTTTGGTGAGAGGGAGATAAGAGTTGAGGAATTTCTTCCACACTGGCTTATCTTCCAGGGAGTGAGGTGGGTGCCTGAAATAGTGACTTGCACAACAAGGTTTGCCCCCCCCCCCCAGGGAGCGTGGGGGAGGATTGGACTTGGTGACATGCAAAGCAAGATCCGGGCTGGTGTCTCAATTCTGTCCTAGCAGAGAGGAACAAGCCCAGCCAGGAGAGAGATGCAGGGAAGAAACACAGCCGGACCAGGGGGACAGTGCAAAGGCTTTAAAGACCCCAACGGGAAGGAGGGTCTTTGAGTGTGCAGACCTCTGATTAAGATTGGGGTGGTGGGAGGGTCTCCACAGCTTTCAGGCAGTGGGCAGAGCTTGGCCCCTATTTTGGGGGTAGCTGGGAGGCGGCTGTGGCTGGAACTGTATGAGAAGAGAGAACAGAGTTCAGGGAGGGTGCCTGGGGGTGGGGGTGAGGGAAGACAACCCACTTTATCTGTGTGAAACGGGAAGCTGTGGGGAAACTGGAGCAGAGGTAGGAAATGATCTGACTTCAGTGGGAAGTGTGTGCCTGGGAGGCGCCGAGCTGGAAAAGGGGAAGAAGGGTGGAAGCAATCTGCAAGGCTGCTAGTGTGGACCACACCCCAGGTACAAAAGGAAAGGGGTATCATTTAGGATTTGGCAGGGTTGCTGAGGACATAACCAGACGACTTCAGGGGCTATTCCTGGCTCTGTGCTCAGGGATCACACCTGGAGGGGCTCAGGGAAATTACATGGTACTGGGGACAGAACTGGGGTGAGTTGCACGCAAGAGCTTTATTCCTGTACTATCTCTGCAGTTTCCAGAATTTCCTCTGTGGAAGGACAGAGTAAGAAAAGGAGCCTAGAATAAGTCAAAGATTTCAGCTTGAGAGAGAGAAAGAAAGTGCTTTGTAAAGCAGCTTTTATTGAAATGGAGGCAGGCTGAAGGGAGAAAGGCGGCTGGGAGGATCAGGGATCAGCCGTAGCGGAAGGAACTGTGTTCTGCCAAGGCAAAAGGAAAAAAAAGAATAAAGGAAAATAATCATGACCACTACCACCATCACAAAAAAATAAATAAATAAAAAGGAAGAGAAAATATATTTTTTTTGTTTTTGGACCACACCCGGTGGCACTCAGGGGTTCTTCCTGGCTCTCTGCTTAGAAATTACTCCTGGCAAGCTTGGGGGACCATTTGGAATACTGGGGATTGAATCTGGATTCGTCATGTCCACGGACAAATGTCCTATCCGCTGTGCTATCGCTTTGGTCTCCAGAAAATGTTTTTAATTTAAAAAAGAAAAAGTAGGGCCAGAGAGATAGCACAGTAGTAGGGCGTTTGCCTTGCACACAACCAATCCAGGACAGATGGTGGTTTGAATCCCAGCATCCCATGTGGGGTCCCAAGCCTACCAGGAGCAATTTCTGAGCACAAAGACAGGAATAACCCCTGAGCACTGTCCAATGTGGCTCAAAAACCAAAAAATAAAACATAAATAAAAGGTGAATAAGAGAAGAAAAACTAGAAAACAATTACAACCAAGATAACAACTACATAGATCAAGTCTAGCACCCAGAATAAAATGTTTCTCAGGGCCATAGCGATAGCACAGTGGTAAGGCAAATGCCATGCACATGGCGACCTGGGTCTGACCCAGAATGGACCCAGGTTCAATCCCTGGCATCCCATATGGTGCCACAAACCTGCCAGAAGTGATTTCTGAGCACAGAGCCAAGGAGTACCGCCAGGTGATGCCCAAAACCCAAACATAAATAATAAAATAAAATAAAATAAAATGTTTGTCACATAAGGAGAGTGCCTGGGTTTTTTAAGCTGATCTCTAACATCTCTTTTTTTTTTACTATTTAATGTTCAAATAGTTCAGTTTTGGGGCCAGAGTGATAGGACAGTGGGTATGGGTTGGACACAGCTGACCTGGGTTTCAGCCTCAGAACAACCCAGGGTCCCCGAGCTGCCAGGAGCAAGATGTGCCTCTGGATCATCAACGGGGTTCCTTTGTTCAGGTTTATCGTGGGCCCTCTGGACAAGGTGATGTCGAAGCATGTTCTAGACAGGGGATGCAATGGGATGCAATGGAAGATTATATGTAGGGATTCTGGAAATAAATCTTAAGTCTTCCCAGGTGCAATAGTATAAGCGCTAGGAATTACAGGTCAGTGTCATAGGGGATCAAAATGATAATATGGTGGGTATGGGGCTTGGCTTCGTGTGGTAGACCCAGATTCTCTCCCAGGTACCCCAAAAGTTTCCCTGAGCACCACCAGGGGTGATCCCAGAGCACAAAATCAGGAATAAGCCCTGAGCACTGCCAGGTGTGGCTCCCCAAAAAAAATCTCAAAAAAAGAGAGGTAGAAAGAGAGGGATAGAGAAAGAAAGAGAATTATAGAGGAGAACAAAGGGCAAGAAATACAAAGCCACATTCTGCAGAACTGAGTTTTCTGCAGCCATAAAATGTGTCATACTCTGGGAGAGGAGCCAAAGCAGATCTAGAGTACTTGGAAGGTGGCTAGTGTGACTGAGGAAATGAATTTATGATTTCATTCTATTTCATAAACTTAAACCCAGCAGCCACGCTACCATTTGGAAGGCGCCGTGATGAGCGGAAGCCACATTGGCTATTTCTTTACTTGATGAAGAAACTTGCTCTTCGAGAAGGAACATTATTAGGGCTGGAGAGCATAGCACAGCAGGTAGAGTGCTTGCACGTGACTTGCCTGGGCTTGATCTCAGCATCCCATAAATTCTCCTGAGCTCTCCAGGAGTGGCCCCTGAGCACAGAACCAGGAATAAGCCTTGAGAATTACTTTTGGATGTGGCCCAATAGCCAAAAAAAGGAGGGAAGAGCAAAAAAAAAAAAAAAGCAATATTACTCACTCAACTTCCTAATTCCTTATACTGAAATATGCTTCTGCCATTAGCACTATACATTCCCATTGTGACCTGTATGTTGAAATCTACTGCTTCTGTTGAAACTTTTTCTTTTTAGAAAATAGACCAATTCCTTCAGACCTCAAACAGTAATAAACCACTTTAAAAAAGGAGAGAGGGGTTGAGAGAAAGAGAGATCTTAAGTGCAGTTATTTTTAGAAAAATGTCATTTTCTTAATAAGGAATCTTGAAACACACTGATTAGAATAAATTACACGGCATGCCTCTTCTGGCAATTACTTTTCTTAAGTGGAATCATTTGTTGAAACTCAGAATTACCCCATGATAAATGAGGTTCCGAACAAAGAACCCCATTGATGAGACTACATTCTCACCAGATTAGGGAGCAGGAATGAGGAAAAGAACTGAATGAGATTTGCTCACCACTAGCTAGCACTGCTGCTCTCTGTACAAATATTTGGGGGGCTGAAAGAGGTGGGGTGGCATGTTTGAGTGGAAAAACCTCAACCTTAGCACAATGATAAGGCAAGGTTGGTGGAGGGCTGAAAGGGGGAGACATTGGACGTTTTTCTCCTGAAATAATCCCAATTCTTACACCAGCAATGCTCAGGGTTTACTTCTGGATCTGCACTCAAAAATCTCTCCTGGCAGGGCTAAGGGGACCCTATGTGGAGCTGGGAAATGAACCTACATCGGCTACATGCAAGACAAGGACTCTCCCCGCTAAACTATGGCTCTGGCCCTACATAGTACATTCTTTTTGGGTCCACACTCTGTGGTGCTCACAGATTACTCCTGGCTCTATGCTCAGGGATCACTCCTGGAACCCTATGGTGTTCTGGGAGCTAAACCAGGACCAGCCAAGTACAAGGCAGGGACTTAATTCTTGGACTAATTCTCTGGCCCACAACCGTCTTTTCAGTAGTGTAAACTGCTAGAATCCAGACTCGAAAAATGAGACACACCTGGAATAAAACTTTAATTCATTTGCCAAAAAGACCCCCACACTGGCCAGCCAGGGCCATTTTGGAAAGGAGATGAACCCTACCCAAGGTCATGAGAGATTATATAGGGAAGGGATATAGGAAGATTCCAACTTTCTGATCTTTAAAATGATTGGCTATTGTCTAAGGGTACCTTCCTAGTGTTCTCTTTTGCCCTTCTCTGATAGGCACCTGGTATGTCCAGGTAGCTTGGGGCAGTATCTATGAAAATAGGCTTCTGAAGAACAGCATGTGGTCCTTACAAAATGGTGTTTTTTCCCTGCTCAGACCTAAGAAGAAGCCTGCCATGTGACCTTTACAAAATGGCGTCCGTCCTTGTTCAGAATCCAGGTCCCAACATAAACCAAACTATCTTTGGATTGTTTCTGCTGTTTCCTCGGCAAATCTCTACCCTTGAGGGACCCGGTGTCTTCCCTCTCTCTCTTGCACCCCACAGCTATAAACTCTGCCATGAAAGTGTGTCAAAGGATGCTCATCCAGGGCCTGCACCACTGTCTTCACACTCCTGCCAGGTCTTCCCTGAATCTGCCCATCAACCAGTCCTAGAGGAGTGGCCGTGTCCTCACACAATCATCATGAGAAAATTCTGAACAGCCACCTCAAAGTCCAAAAGGCCATTGACCTTGGCACCCTCCTCTTCCTGTCCCACAGAACCTTCTTCTGAGCATGCAAGTCCTCTCTGCCCCCTTCCCCTAGCCCCTCTGGGCAGTGACCTCTGCTCTCTGACCTTCAGCACTTCCAGATCTTGTGTCCTCCCCATCCCCATGGAAAAAAAAATGCTCCTGCATCTTCTATTCAAAGCTGCCCAAATTTGCTCTCCTCTCTAGCATCCCTCCTTACACCACACTCTCTCCCTTCATCTCCCCCCACTTCAGATACCCCTACTCTCTCCCTCAGTCTCTTCTCTCCCACCTTCCCTCCCTTCCCCTTAGGGGAGCATTTTTTCATCCCCTTAATTTCTCTTTCCTCTCAGGTTCCTCTCATTTTGTGCTCACTTCCATGGTTGCAGAATCCACTGCTAAATTCACCCATCTCCAAGGCAGATCCCCCAGGGACCATGGAAATCTGGGAACACCCCTACCCCCAAAAGAGGCTGTGCTTTTATCACCACATTCTCCTGAGGCCTCTTACTTTTGAGCTTTTTTCCTTATTCTTACACTATTTACATAGGGGACTATAAGGTTCACTTCCGGCTCCACCCCGGCCTCCTCTTTGGACTCTGATGACTAGCAATGGCTTCCTTGCCCTTTTTTTTTTTGAGCTCCAAGCTCAGAGTTCCAATCTCCCCACTGCCACCAGCGCATCTCCAAGGCTAAGATCTTCCCTCCCACCAATTCTCCTCCTGTGTCCCCACACTGACCTTCAGACTGCACTCATTCACCCATCCACCCCTCATGATCACTCTCCCAGCCCTGCCATGGCCTTTCTGGTTGACCAGTTAGCCCAACAAACCCATCCTGATGTGGCACTCCATGCTCCATTTCCTCCCTGGCTGCTGTGACTGTTCTACTTCATACCGTTTATATGATCCTGACCAGGAATAGTAGTCACTTTGGAACATTCTAGAAATGCAAGTTCCCAGGCTCTAGCCCAGTTCTACAAAAAAAAAAAACAAACTGTATTTTGTTTTGCTTTTAAGTTGCTCTTAATCATGCAGAGTTAAAAAAAATTGCTGGTAATTGAGTCATATAATGTTCCAACACCCAACCCTTCACCAGTGTTCATTTATAAGCACAAGTGTTCCCAGTTTACGTCCTGTTCCCCATCAGACTCCTTACCCCACAGCCTGCCACTATGGCAGATACTTTTCTTCTCTCTCTCTCCCTCCTTTTAGACACTGTGTTCTACAATATTGTTTGTGAAGGGGTATCATGCATATCACTTTTCCTCCTTTCAGCACCAGTTCTTGTTATAGTGGTCCCTTCTCTACCCAAACTACAATCCTCCATGATGTATGCAATCATCTAGTATTTAGTTTTCAGGAGCCTAAAGTTACCTATGACAAAACCTTCTTACTAGGGCCACAGCAGAAAGGACATTTGTCTTACACATATCCAACCCAGACTTGATATCCAGCATCCTATATTGTCCCTTAAACACCAACAGAAATGATTCCTGAATGCAGTTCAGGAGTAAGCCTTGAGCATCACAGGGTATGTGGCACAAAAACAAAATCATCCCCCCACATTGACATTTGACATTCCCCTTGAAGGGTCAAAGCAAGTTCTTTTTTTTTGTTTTTTTTTTTTTTGGGGGGGGGGGGTCACACCCGGCATTGCTCAGGGGTTACTCCTGGCTGTCTGCTCAGAAATAGCTCCTGGCAGGCACGGGGGACCATATGGGACACCGGGATTCGAACCAACCACCTTTGGTCCTGGATCGGCCGTTTGCAAGGCAAACGCCACTGTGCTATCTCTCCGGGCCCTCAAAGCAAGTTCTAACTCTATCAGTCACATACATGGGTATATGTGATGGCATATTTGGAAGAAGCCACCATCAATGTCCAGAATAGTGTGGTCATCCTAACAAGCGCCATTAGCGAGAGTGAACATGTCCACGCAACCAACATTCAGATTTCAATCTTGTTCATCCAAAGAGGTTTCTCTCAAAACTTTCAACACCTAATTTATGGCTTTTTGCAAAGAAATCCCTCTCTGTCTTGGCGACGTGAGAGCTTTTTGTAAGCATTAATTTGATGAATTAACTAATGACATGAACTGAGAAATAGTCCCATTTGCAATGCAAATATAACATTCCCATTTTAAAAAGGACAAAATTAAACAAAACATTTCTTTTTTTTTTTTTTTTTTTTGTGGTTTTTGGGTCACACCCGGCAGTGCTCAGGGGTTATTCCTGGCTCCAGGCTCAGAAATTGCTCCTGGCAGGCACGGGAGGACCATATATGGGACGCCGGGATTCGAACCGATGACCTCCTGCATGAGAGGCAAACGCCTTACCTCCATGCTATCTCTCCGGCCCAACAAAACATTTCTTGATTTAAGGTACTTTTTAGACAATGAAGCTGTCAAATATTTCTAGTCTGAACAGAGACACAATGCTATTGAAAGGCAAAGGACAACACTCAGGAATCAGAGCATAGAAAAGAAAAATCATCTAGAGTATGATGTATTCTTTTTCTTTTTTTCTTCAAGTGAGAAGGTAGGAATTGGCTTGTGTGGAGAATATTGTGTGGAAAGAGCAAAAGTAGACATAATTAGTCCTGGGATTTATGCATGTCTTGTGTATGGTAGACCCTGGTTCAATCCCAGCATGGTCCATGGCTCCTCAGAACCACCGGGGGTCACTTCTGAGCACTTGAGGGTGTAGCCCAATGTTCACCTTCTGCCCCCCAGGAAAGTAGAAACAAAAAAAGGGACTTATTGTGGTTTGGAGAGTCGTGTCTTAGACTTTCAGAAACAACTCTTCTGACCAGGGATGTTTTAGGGAACAGAATCTAGTGCGATTATTGTCAATCATATTTCAGCTACAGGCAGGCACTGAATCTCAGTGGGGGGTGAAAAGCCACCATTTCCCAATGCAGGAAAGACCTCTGCTCTCCTATGCTCATGGCAGCACCCTGCACAATAGTCAGAATCTGGAAACAGCCCAAGTACCTGAGGAAAAAAAATGAGTGGCTAGACAAACTGTGGTATATCTACACAATGAAATATGAGCCAACTGTTGGGGAAAATGAGGTCCTGGGTGGAGCTGAGTGTAAACATGAAATTGGCACAGGGCTGCACACCACGTGACCCCGATTACGAAATGAACCAGATCCAGGGCGGGGAGAGAGGACGGTGGGCATTGCACATGCACCCAGCCAGATGTGATCCATGGCTCCACATAGTTCCTTAAGCATTTCATGGGGGGGTTCTCAGGTCGTCCGGGGCCAGGTCAGTGGGCAGAAAATTGCTCCACATCTACCTCCTGAGCAAGCTTGGAGCTCCCCTATAAAAACAAAACAAAACAAAAAATGACTAAGCTGTACAAACCCAAAATGTGAAAGAACCCCCCAAGGTCCCCCAAACCAGGAGCAATTTCTGAGTGTCACTGGGTGTAGCCCAAAAAAAGAAAGAAAAAGAAAGAAAGAAAGGAAGGAAGGAAGGAAGGAAGGAAGGAAGGAAGGAAGGAAGGAAGGAAGGAAGGAAGGAAGGAAGGAAGGAAGGAAGGAAGGGGGAGAGAGAGAGAAAGAAAGAAAGAAAAGAAAGAAAGAAAGAAAGAAAGAAAGAAAGAAAGAAAGAAAGAAAGAAAGAAAGAAAGAAAGAAAGAAAGAAAGAAAGAAAGGAAGGAAGGAAGGAAGGAAGGAAGGAAGGAAGGAAGGAAGGAAGGAAGGAAGGAAGGAAGGGAAGGAAGGGAAGGAAGGAAGGAAGGAAGGAAGGAAGGAAGGAAGGAAGGAAGAGAGAGAGAGAAAGAAAGAAAAAGAAAGAAAAAAGAAAGAAAGAAAGAAAGAAAGAAAGAAAGAAAGAAAGAAAGAAAGAAGAAGAGAAAGAAAAAGAGAAAGAGAGAGAAAGAGAGAGAGAGAGAAAAGAAAAGGCCAAGGAAGATGTTGGTAGTCATCAGAGTCCAAAGGCCAGAGGAGGCCAGGAATGGGGCCTTGGCAGTGGGGAAAGGGTGCTTGCTGATGAGATTATTTAGAGCTTTGGTTGAGATCATCAGGGAATGCCTGTTGGCAGGTAGTTCAGCCTGACCTGTGAATCACAACTTAGAAAGGCCAAATAGGCCAGCAAAAAGGGCGTCTGCCTTATATTCAGTCAACTAGGTTTGATCCCTGGCATACCATATCCCTGAGCATTTTATGTTCCTGAGCTCCACTAGGAGTGATTCTTGAATACAGAGCCAAGAATCACTCCTGAGCATGGTGTGTGTGTGTGTGTGTGTGTGTGTGTGTGTGTGTGTGTGTGTGTGTGTGTGTCCCAAAACAAAAACAAAGAAAAAACAACATATACAATTTATTTTTAAAGCTGTTATGAAGTAAATGAATGGAAGAGATGGCTCAGGGAGGCCCAAGAGCTAAACACACAGCAGGTTGGCTTTGAACCCTGGTACCACTTGAACTCTCAAAAAATAAAACTGAATTAAGTCATGAAAGATACTGCTTCCTAAAAGGTGGGCAGAAATTAGAGGGAACCAGAGTGATAGCACAGCAATAGGGCATTTGCTTTGCATGCTGTCGACCAGGGACAGATCCAGGTTCGATCCCAGGCATCCCACCCATATGGTCTCCTGAGCCTGCCAGGAGTGATTTCTGAGCACAGAGCCAAGAGTGCTGCTGGGTATGGCCCCAAACCAAAAAAAAAAAAAAAAAAAAAGAAAAAGAAAGAAAGAAATTAGAGGGTTCAGACTTGGCACCATGTGGGACGGAGCACACCAGGAGGTCTCAGAGCCACACCTGGCATTGAGGGATAAATCCTGCTATCCTTCACACAAAGCTATCAGCCTGGTCCTAAGGGCAGTGTTTTTAGGATCCAGAAACATCAATTTCTCTCTCTCTCTCTTTTTTTTTTTTTTTTTTTTTTTTTTTTTTGTGGTTTTTGGGTCACACCCGGCAGTGCTCAGAGATTATTCCTGGCTCCAGGCTCAGAAATTGTTCCTGGCAGGCACGGGGGACCATATGGGACGCCGGGATTCGAACCGATGACCTCCTGCATGAAAGGCAAATGCCTTACCTCCATGCTATCTCTCCGGCCCCTCTCTCTCTTTTTTTAAACGTTTTGCTTGTTTGTTTGTTTTTGGACCAAACTGTTTGACACTCAGGGGTTACTTCTAGCTATGCACTCAGAAATTGCCCCTGGCTTGGGACGCCAGGGAAATCGAACCGCAATCAATCCTAGGTTAGCACTTGCAAGACAGATGCTTTACCTCTAGCACCACCTCTCCAGTCCCTCTCTTTCTTTTTTGTAACATGGGGGGGGGGGGAGGTGCGAGGTTCAGATTTAATCAAAGACAAAATATATTGTGGAAATCAGATGGGCATGACCAACTTCCTGGACTGTCTTGATTTTTATTATTTCTCAGTTTAGCTTCTCACTATAAACTAACCCTTTGGTTGATGAGGCACAAATTTCACCTTGTTCATGACAGCCTCTCCTTCTCCCTTGCACACAAACTCCTGGACCCCCATCCTCTCCTTCCAGCCAATTGTCCTTGTGGTGAGATCAATATTCAACGTCAGTGCCTCTCACATTTCTGTCTCCTGCAGAGTTCTCTCTGGGCCTGGCCCACCTCCAAGTGCTTACTAAACATCTCCTCCTTGTCCTCCGGAGCGGGCACCTCCAACACCAATGCTCGGCCTGCTCTTTTGTGGCTTCCTGCCATCTCAGCCCAGCCCAGCCCAATGTCTCCTGCCAGAGGCTCCATCCCAAAGTGTCAGTGGCCTCTCTGCCCTTCCCTGCCCTTTCTCTCCCATCTCTTAGCTCAGCACTCTGCAGAGCCATTGACTCTTCTTCTAAGCATGCCCCATCTCTACCCCCTTGTTCCAGCTGCTGGCAGCCTCTCTAAGATGATAGACCCCTCCTTCTGGGCCCTTGTTCCTTGATGATAAAGGTCATAGCATACTACCACCCCTCTGGGTCATAGCTTCCCCTGGATCCCCACTGCACCACAGTATATGTACTTGTGTGTGCACACATGGTCTGTTCATAAGTCCAATGCCTCTTACCAACATGGCTGAGAAGGTTAAATGTCCATGGTCTGTTTATAAGTCCAATGCCTCTTACCAACATGGCTGAGAAGGTTAAATGTCCATTAAGAACCTCCCAAATGAAGCCGGAAAGATAGCATGCAGGTAAGGCATTTGCCTTGCATGCAGAAGGACAGTGGTTCTGAGCACTGCCGGGTGTGACCCAAAGATCAAAAAAAAAAAAAAAGTAGAAACATATCTGTCCACTAGAAACATATCTATCACCTAGAGCAGTGACTCTAGGTGGCTGAAGATTTGTTCCTCTCTATTGCCAAGGGCCCCTTCTTTTGTTTTGGTTTTGGTTTTGGGTCACACCTGGCAGCGCTCAGGGGTTACTCCTGGCTCTTCACTCAGAATCACTCCTGGTAGGCGTGGGGGACCACATTGGATGCCAGGATTCGAACCATCGTCCTTCTGCATGCAAGGCGAACGCCCTACCTTCATGCTGTCTCTCTGGCCCTGGACCCCTTTTCTTAATCAGTATGATTCTTTGTTGTTGTTATTGTTTTGGAGTCACACTCAGCAGTGCTCAAGGGGAACTCTGCAGACTGTGTGATGCAAGGAATTGAAATACTCAGACCTTCTGCTTGCCAAGCGATCACTTTAGCTCTCGGGGCGGCCTTCCCATGCCATTCTTGTTTGGTGTCTTTTGGACAGACTCTATCTGGCAGGACTGGAGAGTTACTCCCAGCTGTGCTTGGGCATCAGGGCTGAGCCTGGGCCTGTTGCAGGCAAAGCGTGCATTCCAGGCCTCTCAGTCATCACCCAACTCCAAGCATGATATCCTTTCTGGTTTGTTTGTTTTGGGGCCACACCCTGGAGGTGCTCTGGGCTGACTCCTGGTTTTGCACTCAGAGATCACTCTTGGTGGGCTCAGGCACCCTATGGGATGAAAAAGATCAAACCTGACTTGGCTGTGTGCAAGGAAAGCATCCTCTCCACTTTACTATCACTCCAATCCTCAGCATGGCACTCCTTTTTATTGTTTTTGTTTTTGTTTGTTTGTTTTTGGGTCACACCGGCGGCACTCAGGGGTTATTCCTGGCTTTTTGCTCAGAAATCGCTCCTGGCAGGCACACGGGACCATATGGGATGCTGGGATTTGAACCAACGTTGATCCTGGGTCCGCCGCTTGCAAGGAAAACACCCTACTGCTGTGCTATCTCTCTGGCCCCTCTTATTTTTTTTTTTAATCTTTATTTAAGCACCATGATTACAAGCATGATTGTAGTTGGGTTTCAGTTATAAACCGAACACCCTCTTCACCTCCCTTCAAGCATGATGCTCTTGAACCAATTCTTATTCTTTTAATCCACAGCCATCATCTTAATATGTGAAATCCATGTGGCCCGGGAATGGAGGCCCAAGAAATAGGTTTTCCTTTGGAGATTACTGTGGACTTATTGGAAATTTACACTAAGCTGCTTTAAGAAGTGTATTTATTAAAATAGTTGGAGCCTACTTGCCCCTGAAATGCTGCAAGGAATGGTGGCAACTATTACCTTTTGCAGAGGGGACCGGCCACCTCTCATTTTCCTACACCAGCAAGGAGGGTCTCCAGAGAGACCTCTTCCCCAATGTCTGTAGGAGAACCCACTTCCTGCCTTCTTCCTCTTCCTCAGTGCTCCTTCAGATCTGGAAATGCTGCCCCTTTCTTTTTACCTGGAGTTGTCCCCTCAAGTAGCTGTCTCTTGAGGTTCTTCTACAACTCACTTCCAAATGCCTAGCCACCCCATTTTCCTGCTGCCTTTCATCCCTGATTGACACTCAAGTCATAAGCAAATAAAATTCACCTATTAAATTTAGGGTGGGATGGGGATTAGTATTTATCCTGCAGTGCTCACAATTGACTCCTGCCTCTGTGCTCAGAGAACTTTCCTGGTGGTGCTCAGGAAACCATATGCAGTGCTGGGGGTCAAACAGGTAAGGCAAGTGTGCCTTTCTCCCCCATCCCGTCCCTATTCTACCTTTGTAGCACCCCACCTACTGTGTATTTTTATCGAGCTTTTTGGTTTTGTTTGTTTGCTTGATTTTTGGCTCATTCCCAGCAGTGCTTAGGGGTTACTCTTAGCTCTGTGCTCAGAAATCATTCCTATGGGGCAAGAGCGATGGCACAGCAGCAGGGCATTTGCCTTGTATGTGGCCAACCCAGGAGGGACCTGGTTCGATTCCCAGTACCCATATGGTCCCCCAACTTGTCAGGAGTGATTTCTGAGTACAGAGCCAGGAGTGGCCCAACAAAAAAATTAATAAATAAATAAAGTTAAAAAAAAAAACCAGAAATCATTCTAGCAGTACTTGGGGGAGCAAATGGGATACCGGGGATGGAACCCAAACTGGCCATTGCAAGGCAAACAAACAACTTCCCCATTGTGCTATCGCTCCTGCCCCCATTTTTATCACTTTTTAAAATTTTTTTTATTTTTGGTCTGATTCTGTCTCTACCTGGGGAACTTCAGAAGCATGAGGAAGTGACCAAGCACTGCAACGCAACCCAGATCCATTTTCATAGATGGGTCCCAGCGCAGCACCAGTGCGGGCACACTGAAAGGTATTTACCAGTATCTGATCCACACACACACATCCTCAGATCATGTCTAAATCATGTCACTGTGTGTCAGACACGCTGCCAGGTTCGAACAGAGACACCACCTATACCAGCTCCAGGAAGATGGCAGGTGCCCGCAGCTCATGTTTCAACTTGTGTACAGCTGAAATGCATCCACCTGACAGGTGAGGAGATCAGGAGACAGGCAGAGGGGGCTTGCCCAGAGCACACACCAGGGAGTGCCAGGACTCTGGCGCAAGGCCTGCTCCTCTCACCAGCAACGCCAATATTTCCCCACCTGTAGCCCCTTCTAACCTCACCTTCATCTGTGACACCCCTTTCCCTAATACCAGCTAGATCCAAAGTCCCAGCCTGGGGCTGGAGCAATATATAATACAGAGGGAAGGGCTTTTGCCTTGCATGAGGCCTAATCTAGGTTCCATCCAGCATCTCATACTAGCATCTCATAAGATCCTCCAAGCCTGCCAGGAGTAATTTCTGAACACCACTGGGTGTAGCCCAAATAACAATAACTAAAGAAAGAGGAAGAAAGTTTTAAAAAAGAAAGAAAATCTTGGGGGCCAGAGAGAGAGCACAGCAGGTAGGGTGTTTGCCTTGCACATGATTGACCCAGGTTTGATTACAGGTGTCCCATATGGTCCACTGAGCCTATCAGGAGTGATTCCTGAGCACAGAACCAGAAAATAACCCCTGAGTACTGCCAGGTGCAGCGTCAAAACAAACAAAAAATTAATTTGTACCTGTGACCCCTTGGACTCAAAAAGCTGATCTAATCTACATGCCCTGATAAATCTCTGGTGTGCCTTCCCCCCAACCCCATATGCACATTAAAGAGACCCTGGGGTCCAGCTAGTACATAGAAAGGGTAATTTTCTGGGGTCTGAGTAAGGACAGGAGAGGGAGGGAGGGAGGGAGGGAGAGAGAGAGAGAGAGAGAGAGAGAGAGAGAGAGAGAGAGAGAGAGAGAGAGAGAGAGAGTAGGAGTCAGCAAGAGACCAGGGAGCCACTAGGAGTGTCTCACAGTGTGAGCCCCCCCTAACTAGCTCTATCTCATCTGCCTCATAATTGAGGGAATCACTCCCCACTGCTGATCTTCCAGAGGATGCTGGGGTACAGCTGAGAATCTAGGGTTTCCCCTGTAGCAATAGCTGGAGGAGGGAGAGAGACAGGTCGAGGAGAGGGGCAGGAACATGGACCCACCTCTCCTAAATTAATTCATTTGGGGGCCACACCCAGCATTGCTCAGGGCTTCCTCCTGCTTCTTCACTCGGGGATCACTCCTGGCAGCTCTTAGAGGACCATATTGGGTGGATGGAACTCCCGTCAGTTGCTTGCAAAGCAAATGCCTTCTCCATTGTACTATCTCCCAGCCCCTAACCTTGGTTTATAAATCCCACTGTCTGCTAACAAGAACCAGGGCCAGAGAAGTGACTGGTATCAGGACAGGTCCACGGAAAACACAAAATAACAGCAAAGGGTCTCAAGCCATTATGTAGGACAATATCTCAAATATTGACAAGAAGGACAGAAGGATCAGAGGGGAGCCCCCCCCCCACGGTCTAGACTTGGACACTTGGAGAGCCGGGAGTACCGAGTGAAAGTGGGTTGTCATGGTACTCTGGACCCACTCAGGAGCATGACAAGCCTGACACAGAAAAGAAGGGAGGAGGACTGACTCCAGCCCAGAGGATGGTGTCCTTCTGGGGACAGACCAGAGCACCTGCTAAATGGTTCTGAGCACACAATCAAGTTCTGCCAGCTAGCTCCTCTGTACCTGGCTCAGAATTCACTGTCAGTTCTCCTCACCGGGGCTCAGTCATGAAAGCCTATGCTCCTAGGTGCTATGAGGTAAAACTCACTTCCTGCATTCCACACATACCAAGACATAAAAAATGCTCTTCTTTGTTTTCTTCCTTTCAATTGCTGTCTTCTAGTTCTGTTGTCCTCTTTCTTCCTCTCAATTGCTGTCTTCTAGCTCTGTTGTCTTCTAGACTGGTAGCACATTGCGTACCTGTTTTATTAGGTTTTCTCTCTCTCTCTCTCTGCCCTTCCAAGTCTCAGCAAATATCAGAAATTCCAGAGCTGAGAGGACAGTTAGAAGGCATTTGTCTTCAAGTAGCTGAGCCAGCAGCCCATATGGTCAGCTGAGCACCATGAGAAGTGATCCCTGAGTAGAGTCAGGAGTGAGTTCTGGACACTACTGGATGTGAAGAAGAGAGAAAGGAAAGAAAGAAAGAAAGAAAGAAAGAAAGAAAGAAAGAAAGAAAGAAAGAAAGAAAGAAAGAAAGAAAGAAAGAAAGAAAGAAAGAAAGAAAGAAAGAAAGAAAGAAAGAAAGAAAGAAAGAAAGAAAGAAAGAAAGAAAGAAAGAAAGAAAGAAAGAAAGAAAGAAAAAGAAAGAGAAAGAAAGAAAGAAGAAAGAAAGAAAAAGAAAGAAAGAAGGAAGAAAGAAAGAAAGAAGAAAGAGAAAGAGAGAAAGAGGAAGAAAGGAAGGAAAGAAGGAAGGAAGGAAAGAAGGAAATGAGGTAGGAAGGTGATAGAAAAGGAAGGAAGGAGGCAGGAAAGGAGATGGGAAGAAGGGAGGGAGGAAAGGAAGGAGGGCAGAAGGAAGGAAAGAAGAAGGTAGGAAGAGGAAGGAAGGAGAAGGGCAGAAGGAAGGAAGGAGAAAGAAAGGTGGAAGGCATGAGGAAGAAAGAAGGAAGGTGGGAGGAAGGATATTGGAGGGAAGGAGGAAAGCAGAAGGAAGTGTACTGGAAGGTAGGAAGGAAGGTGGAAGGTAGAAGAAAGTCCATCAGTGCCGCATGAGCAGACCCTCTCCTGAGCCTGTTTTCTTCATTCATTTCCTCTTCCAAACCCACGTGGCCCATGTCAGTCCATTAACCCTTTGCTTCTTTGGGGGTTGCAGACTCCTGTTATGAGGATCCAGTCCCTCTGGCCTATCTAAGTCTCAGCATCCTGCAGGGGCAGTGGGGAGCAAAGCCTGAAGCAGGAACTCAGTCCTGTACCTGTGCATGTGGCTCTCTCCCCACCTGTCTTCAGGGGCAGAAAATCTTCTTCATCTGATGAGCTCCAATTTAAGGAAAACTAGGAGGGCACAAGGTGATTTTGAGCAAAGGATTCTCCAAGTGATCCATCAAAGAGATTATGAGCCAGTGACATTGGTTATCCGCATAGAGATAAACTCTTCCACCATGTTGTCAAAAGAGGATTTATGGGCCCCGAGGAAAGCTCAGGGGTGCAGAACCTGCCTTACAGGTGGAGAAGATTATGAGTTCAATCCTGGGGGTCCTGGTGAGAAGCTGGCAACTCCTCTCTGTGATATTTTATCATCACAGTACCATGATGGTGAGTGACTGCAAGTCCCTCAACTGAAACCATGTGAGGACACCACAGGCAGAAAGTGTGACCCCAAAGAGCACCATCACGAAGGGTTTGACATCCCCCTCCCCCCAATCCCAGTGGCAATGTCAGCATCCATGAGATGGGAAGAAGGGAGGGAAAGACACTTTCTTTTCTCATTAAAAATAATGAATGTTGGGCCTGGAGAGATAGCACAGCGGTGTTTGCCTTGCAAGCAGCCCATCCAGAACCTAAGGTGGTTGGTTCAAATCCGGGTGTCCCATATGGTCCCCCGTGCCTGCCAGGAGCTATTTCTGAGCAGACAGCCAGAAGTAACCCCTGAGCACCACCGGTGTGGCCCAAAAACCAAAAAAAAACCAAAAAACAATGAATGTTGGGGCCGGAGAGATAGCATGGAGGTAATGCATTTGCCTTGCATACAGAAGGTCGGTAGTTCGAATCCTGGCATCCCAAAATGTCCCCTGAGCCTGCCAGGAAAGATTTCTGAGTGTAGAGTCAGGAGTAACACCTGAGAGCTGCCGGGTGTGACCCAAAATAAACAAATAAATAAATAATGAAGGTGGGGAGGCAGATCGATAGCACAGCGATAAGGCATTTGCCTTACATGTGACTGACCCACTACTAACCCTGGTTTGATCCCCAGCAACCCATATGATCCCCCAGCCTGACAGGAGCTATTTCTGAGTGCAGAGCAGGAGTAACCCGAGTGCCACCAGGTTGGCCCAATACCCCCCAAATAAAATAAAGTTAAATTAAATTAAATAAAACAAACAAACAATGATGATTGGAGAAATAGCATGGTGGGTAGGGCATTTGCCTTGCATGTAGCAGACCTGGATTCGATCCCCAGTGTCCCATATGGTCCCCCTGAGCCCATCAGGTGTGATTCCTGAGTGCAGAACCAGGAATTAGCCCTAAGCTCTGCCAGATGTGGCCTCCAAACAACAACAATTATTATGGTGAGTCATGGTGAGAGGTAAGTAAAATGAGATACTTAACCAAATGAACCCTGGCTGCCCTGACTCAAGACTGGCTCTCTCTAGCAAGCAAACTGTCAGGCACATGAGTCCTCAGGTTCCTCATCTATTCCAGACACCCTCCACTTGGAAAGTGAGGTACCACACTGTGGTGCTTGCTCAAATGCATCATTTTCACGGCACCCGAGTCTCCTATTCTCAATATAGCTCTGACTGCATTTGGGTCAGGGATTCTTGCAAAAACCTTCTCTGTCTTGTATGCCTGGCAGAGGCTGGCAACAACCTGGGGTCACCTGGGGACACCTGGGGACATCCAACTTCCTTGTTCAGATTTTTTTTTTTTGATTTTTGGTTTTTGGGCCACACCCAGCGACACTCATGCGGTTACTCTTGGCTCTGCTCAGAAATCGCTCCTGGCTTGGGGGATCATATGGGATTTCGGGGATCAAACCACGTTCTGTCCTGGATCGGCCACATGCAAGGCAAATGCCCTATTGATGTGCCATCAAAGGTCAATCCTGGGTCTGTGTTCAAAGAACTCCATGTGGTGCCAGACATGGAACTGGGGTGGACCACATGCCAGGCAAGTACTTTACCTCTGTGACATCTCTCCAGCCCTCCTTGTCCCCCTAGAATGAGCTCAGTCTTGAAGACTATGCTTGGATTCCATCCTTTGTCTTTTTGTATGACCATTTTCAGCCCTCCCAGTCTGAAATGTAGGGTCTGCACTGGCTGAGCCCTGAGTAGGGGTTCTAAAGTATATAATACAGAGCTTAAGGCACTTGCCTTAAGCAACTGACCTGGGTTCGTTCCCTAAGCATTGCACATGGTTTCCTGAGTGCTACCAGAACTACTGACCCCTGAGCACAGAGCTGAGAGTTCATTATTTTCCTTGAGTGATGTGTGTGTGTGTGTGTGTGTGTGTGTGTGTGTGTGTGTGTGTGTGTGTGTGTGTGTCCTTTCTCTCTCATGCTTTTTGTGCTGCTGGCTCAATTTTGGATATTTAGTTCTGTCACTGAACATTTATAAACTTTCATTCTCTCATTGCTGTTTGGTATTTTGGTCTTTATTTCTAAATCCTCAAAAGATAAATTGATGGAGTCAAGGAATGACAGATCTGAAATCATGACCCCACACTGTAATAACTGAGATTACAAAGGTGCCTTTTCAAGGTGGCAGGTAGTGGATGGGTGGGGTGAAGAAACCTGAGAACATTGTGGAAGGAGGTTGACACTGGAGGTGGAATTAATGCTGAAACATTGTGTGTCTAAAACTCAACCATGACTAACTTTGCAAATCACCAGGCCTCAATAAAATAAATTATAGTGGTGGGGAGGGTTAGAGAGAGTGCAGCAGATGGCCTTACAAATTGCCAAGTTGGGTTTGATCCCTGGCATCCCATATGGTGGTCCCCTGGGCCCATCAGGAGGGATTCCTGAGTGTAGAGGCAGGAGTAAGCCCTGGGCATTGCCCCAAACTAAAAAAATGAAAAATTAAAATTAAAAAATCTAAACATAAGGGGCTGGAGAGATAGACAGCAGCATTTGCCTTGCAAGCAGCTGACCCAGGACCTAAGGTGGTTGGTTCGAGTCCTGGCATCCCATAGGTCTCCCCTGCCTGCCAGGAGCTATTTCTGAGCAGATAGCCAGGAGTAACCCCTGAGCACCGCCAGGTGTGGCCCAGAAACCAAAAAAAAAAAAAAAAAAAATTAAACATACATTTAATAAACTTAATATCAAACACATATAAACAACAATGTATGTAGGTATTATACTATATTGTATTATATTATATTTATCATATATTATATTATTATATAGGCAACAATATACATAAAAGTATGTGACACTTTTGCTTTAGAACACATCCTTCACTGCTCTTGAGATCTTTCAAAATCTATTTTAATGGAATGTACTCCTGTCCCTTGCCCATTTTTTAAACCCCAAAGTCTATTTATATCAAAGAGGAAAAATAAACAAGTTATTGTCCCTTATTTGGCATTTGTTTTCCTTCCCCTCTAGCCTGCCTCACCAAGATATTTTTGTTACTGAGGTTTGGGTTTATTTAAGGTTCTTTTCAAAAAGCCAGGCTCTTCTTTATGATATCAGTTATCAAATTTTCCCTGACTGTGACGGAAAGTAATGGTGCTTCATCACTTCCTGCCAAAAGATCAGGTATTTCCACTGTCCTATGAGTTCACGGTGCAGCCATCGACACATTAAGAAAACGAGGGAGAGGGGCTAGAGCAATAGTATAGCAGTAGGATTTTTGCCTTTGCACACTGCTGACCCAGGATGACCCAGGTTTGATACCAAGCAACCCAAATAGTCCCCCAAGCCTGTCAGGAGCGATTTCTGAGTGCAGAGTCAGGAGTAATCCTTGAGCACCTTCTGATGTGGCCCAAAACCCCCCCAAAAAAAGAAAAGAAAGAAAGAAAAAAGAGGAAGGAAGGAAGGAAGGAAGGAAGGAAGGAAGGAAGGAAGGAAGGAAGGAAGGAAGGAAGGAAGGAAGGAAGGAAGGAAGGAAGGAAGGAAGGAAGGAATAGGGAGGAGGGCCTGAGCAATAGCGCAGTAGGAAAGAAGTTTTCTTTGCACTCGGTAGACCCTGGTTTGATCCCCTACACCCCATACGGTCCCCAAGCCTACAGGAGTGATTCCTGAGTGCAAAGCCAGGAGTAACCAGCCAAGTGTGACTCGAACACCAAAAAAGAAAAAAATCTGAAAGGGAAGGGGACATCAATTTAGGGCTGTGGGAAGCCCTCCATCTCCTACCAAGCCCCCTCCTCTTCAAGGTGGCACTTATCTGGCTTGAGGTGCTCAGATGCTCAGTGTCCCGCATCCTCAGAGGAGCCCAGGACTGGAGACCGGACCTTAGCTCTCATTCCCTGCTTCCTGTACTCTGCCTCCCTAAGATGCTGCTCTCTCTCTCTCTCTCTCTCTCTCTCTCTCTCTCTCTCTCTCTCTCTGTGTGTGTGTGTGTGTGTCTCTCTCTGTCTCTCTCTCTCTCTGTGTCTCTCTCCCCCCTCTCTCTCCCTCTCTCTCTCTCTTGTTTTTATTTCTTAGGTCACACCCAGACGTACTCAGGGGTTACTCCTGGATCTGTGCTCAGAAATCACTCCTGGCAGGCATGGGGGGACCGTCATATGGGATGCCAAGGATTGAACCACCGTCTGTCCTAGATCAGCTGCGTGCAAAGCAAATGTCCTACCACTGTGCTATCTCTCCGGTCCCTCTTGCTTTCTCTTAAGTGCTCCTGTGTTCTAGCTGTTCTCTGTGCTCCTGCCTTTGCACACACAAGAGACAGTGCTCAGGAGTGTTGCTGTGGCCCCAGATCACTGAGCTGGCTGGATTTGGTAGAAAGAGTCCGAGACGAGAGGGTCTGCTGAAGTCACTGTGCTAATAGGATGTCAGGATCCATTTGTTAAGAGACTAGACCCAAGAGCCCAGGAGCACATGTATCGATCCCTGAGGGTTTCTAAATGTGTTTTTCTCACTCTGGAGCCCACATTCATTCCTCTGGAGCCCGTTTATTTGCAGATTGAAAGTCAGGATCACGGTCGTTCTGGATGACTTGGGTGAAGTCATACCCATGGGTGTGTTGACATTATACTTGCAGGATATGAGAGACATAGTGCCAGATTTAAGGTGCTTGCCTTGCATATGGCCAGCCAGGTTCAATTCCCAGCATCTCATATGGTCCCTTGAGCACTTCCAGGAGTGATCCCTGAGCACCACCTGGAGTGGCCCCAGAACAAAAACATATGAGAGGAAACTTTCACCTGTAACAAATGCTTCCCAACCACTACAACAAACCTCCAGAGTTTGTACCACTGATGTTACCCATCCTAATATGTGCACTAATAACACATACAAGCATAGTGCTAATGTTGCTGATAATATGCCATATAAACTCTATACTGACATATGCATAAAGCACAAAGACATATGTCAACCCCTAAGATCTCAGAATCCTGATGGCATTTTGTAATCAGTGTTGGCTAAGCAGAAGCTCTGTCATTGTCACTTGCACACCCACACTCTTGGTCACTGCTGTTCATATGACTGTTTCTTGTTGCTGTTTTGTTTAGAGACCACACCCGACAGTGCTTAGGTTTACTCCTGGTTCTGTGTTTAGGGGTCATTTCTGGAGGGCTCAAAGAAATCATATAAAATGCTGGGGATCGATCCCCAGGATCATAGTCAAGACCAGCACTCTCCCTGCTGTGCTATTGCTCTGACTCCATCACATGACCATTTCCACTGTGTGCATTTGCCAGAACCATGTGGCACAGAAGAGCAGGGAAGGAGCTGCCATGTGCTGCTGCAGAATTGTGGCATTTCGGGCCCGGAGAGATAGCACAGCAGCGTTTGCCTTGCAAGCAGCCGATCCAGGACCAAAGGTAGTTGGTTCGAATCCCAGTGTCCCATATGGTCCCCCGTGCCTGCCAGGAGCTATTTCTGAGCAGATAGCCAGGAGTAACCCCTGAGCACCGCTGGGTGTGGCCCAAACCCCCCCCCCAAAGAATTGTGGCATTTCTCTCTGTCCTCACAGGGGGCTTTGGGGACCTATGAAATAACCGTTCTCTGCGGGAAGGGATGGAATGATTTTTTTTTTCACTGAAATGTGTGTTGAAACCTTCATCACACCTACTCTTTGGGAGTCAGAAGCAGCTAGGAGGGAGCCAGGAAGCCCAGTTGGTTCCTCTCTGGCTTAGAGGGGAGGATATCTCGGTATTGGGGATTGGGGAGACCACTTCCTGTAGGTCACAGAGCAGTGGGGTCAGGTGACAGTCACAACGTGTCTGGCTGTGCGGTCTTTCTGCCAAGTAAATAAATAAAGCACACTTTCAGAATTTTATTTTTTGTTTTGGGGCCACACCTTGAAGTGCTCAGGAGCTTCTCTTAGGTCAGAGCTTTGGAGCCGCCATTCCTGGAGGAACTTGGGGAACCAAAAGGTGCTGGATAGGCCTTGGGCTTCTAGCATATTAAGCTATGCACTAGCCCTCTAAACTATCTCCCTAGTCCCCACTACGATTTCAATAATCTCAGATTACCACCCATTTTTTGAATTTTGATTTCTTTGGTTTGGGTTCTCCTTGGCAGTGCTTAGAAGCTACTCCTAGCCCTGTTCTTCGGCATCACGCCTGCTGTTCCCACACTGACTCCTACTGGAAAAGCATCACTCAGTCCTTTGCTCCCCACCCTGCCCCATCCCCACTCTGTGGATTTGAGGGACTGAAGTTTGAAAATGAAGCCTGTTTAAAGGTGCAAGGAACCCAGAATCACGATGCAGCCCCATAAAGTGTGATTTGGGGCTCACAATCCCCATCACAAAACAAGGGAGTGATTTAGCACAGTGCGTGGTAGATGCAACATGAACTGACCTTCATGTCTGATTCGGGTTTATATGGTGATAAAATCATCAAATGTGTGGGACTTGGCCATAAATACAGAGCTGTCATCTGATGGGAGAAAAACTCAGGGGCAGACTTGCTGTTACGTCCTGAGCACAGGAATATACATGGTCAGGGACCAAAGAGAGAGGGCAGTAGAGACAGCATTGCTTTGCATGTGGCTGATCTGGGTTCAATCCCCATAAGTTCATGTTTCTTCTGAGCTCCACTAGGAGGAATTCCTCAAGCACAGAGCCAGGAGTAAGCCCTGAGCACTGCTGGGTATGATTCTAAAATCAAAAAAGCAAAAAGAGGGCCCGGAGAGATAGCACAGCGGTGTTTGCCTTGCAAGCAGCCCATCCAGGACCAAAGGTAGTTGGTTCGAATCCCGGTGTCCCATATGGTCCCCCCGTGCCTGCCAGGAGCTATTTCTGAGCAGACAGCCAGGAGTAACTCCTGAGCACAGCCGGGTGTGACCCAAAAACCAAAAAAAAAAAAAAAAAAAAAAAAAAAAAAAAAAAAAAAAAAAAGCAAAAAGAACATATGGAGTTAAGACTCAAGACTTAGCCCAGGGGTTAAGGTGTTTGCCTGGCACTTGGCCAACCTTGATCCAAACTCTTGAACTCCACATAGTCTTCTGAACATCCCTAGGAGGGATCCATGAGCACAGAGTCAGGAATAAGCCCTGAGCACAGGGTCAGGTGTGGCTTCAAAACAAACAAAAAAGGATTCCTGGCAGACAAGCATAGAAAGTATTAGTCCATTAAAGGCTTTCACTTCTTCTCTCAACTCAAAAAAATCTTTTCAGGACATTTCCCCTGTTGAGCCAACGTACCTTGGTGAAATAGAGCACATCTCCATATTCTGACTCCATTTCCTCTAAAAAAGCACAGAACCTCCTGTGCTTTAAGCCCCTGGATCTGATTTGGTTGATGCATTTCACAACAACAGACATCACATTATCACACAGCAGGCATTTATTGCAAAGGGCCTACTGATGGATAATGCAGTGAAGAGCAATGGCC